>NC_087461.1:15154393-15457424 GCF_036321535.1 Camelus dromedarius
ATGCATGGTGTTAAAACAGTGGTCCAGTTTCATTCTTTTGCATGTGGCTGTCTCAATTTTCCTAACACCATTTATTGAAGAGACTATCCTTTCCCCATTGTATATTCTTGGCTCCCTCATCATAAATTAATTGACCATATATGCATGGGTTTATTTCTGGGCTCTCTATTCTGGTCCATTGATCTATGTGTCTTTTTATGCCAATGTCACAGTGTTTTGATTACTGTAGCTTTGTAATATAGTTTGAAGTTAGGGAGCATGGTGCCTCCAGCTTTGTTCTTCTTTCTCAAGATTGCTTTGGCTACTTGAGGTCTTTTGTGATTCCATATGAATTTTGGGATTGTGAATTCAATTTCTGTAAAAAATGCCATTGGAATTTTGGTAGGAATTACATTAAATCTGTAGATTGCTTAACAATATTCTCTAATTTATGATCATGAAGTATCTTTATTTGTGTTTTGTTAATTTTTTTCATCAATATCTTACAGCCTTTAGTGTACAAGTATTTCACTTCCTTCATTAAATTTATTCTTAGGTATCTTAATTTTTTTGATGTGATTATTAATGAGATTACTTTCTTATTTTCTCTTTCTGATAGTTTGTTATTAATGTATAGAAATAGCAGATTTCTGTATATTGATTTTGTATATGCAACTTTACTGAATTCATTTATTCTAATCATGTTTTGATGATGTCTTTAGGGTTTTCTATATATAATATCATATCATCTGCAGGCAGTGATAGTTTTACTTCTTCCTTTCCAATTTGAATTCCTTTCTTTTTCTTTTTTTTTCTTTTTCTTTTTGCCTAATTGTTTGCTGTGGCTAGGACTTCTTATACTATGTTGAAATAAAAGTATCAAGAATGGGTATCTTTGTCTTGTTCCTAAACTTAGAGGAAAATTTTCAGCTTGCCACTATTGAGTGTGATGTTAGCTGTGGGCTGGCTTTCTTTTTGAGGTGATGAAAATGTTCTGTAATTAAATAGTAGAGATGTATGCAAAATTCTGTGACTATACTAAAGAAACATTCAGTTGTATACTTTAAAAAGGTGAATTTTATGGTGTATGAATTCTATCTCCTTAATGCTGTTATCAAATGAAAGAAAATAACTGAAATAATGGTAGCCACTGCTTTTCCTAAAGTGCACTAATGTCCAGATTTGTATTAGTTCTGTGGATGCTATGTGTGTTACATGTTTGTGTATCGAGCATAATATAATATGTGATGTGATAATATCACATTGTGTAAACAATGCAATGTTATTTAATACTTTTGGCTTCAAATTCTCATTTATTAATTGAACTTCATGGAGTCCTTAAGGACTTACTTATATAAATAACCACTGTGCTTTTACTAAAGAATACATCATTTTATTTCTGGTACTTAATATTACAAATGTATAATAAATTGTAATCTTTCTTTTCTAGGATTTCCTGAGAAGATTACAGTCAAACAGCGTTATCGTCTACTTGGAAATAGTCTCAACGTACATATAGTAGCTAAACTAATCAAAATCCTATATGAGTAATTTTTAAATAACTCTGAAAGATGGTCACAGTATTCCATCATATCCAGATGGTAATTTTGAAATTCTATTTTGAATTAATTTGGACAAAATTCAACTAACTTATCTTAATCTCTCTTTGATATGAAATTGAGATTTATCAGAAAAATGCCAATTTGTTTCCTTATATTTATATTGCTGTGTTTTGTAAGGTGAAAATTATTGTTATGCTTTAGGAGAATATATTTTTATATGAAATAATTAAATATATGTAAAATATTCTCTATAGTATGGTATAGACAAATTTAGGCACTTCAGAATTTTAATGTCTGAATATTTTATAAAGCATCATAACAGGCATATGAACCTGAGAAACTGTATATTTGTGCATATTAATTAAAGAAGTTGCTTTATGAATCCTGTTGTTTTACTTTTTAAAAATGATTCTTCCTATTTCTAAAATGATGATTGTAATTCTAGCCTTTCAAATGTTGAAAGTTTTAATTTTGATTTTTAACATTCCTTTATTTTATCTAAACCAAATATGTAGAATATTTTAAACCAAATTATCATCATTCACCTTATACAGTCATCTGAAGAAAATGTTAGGAAAAAAATAGGCCTGAATTCTTCATTACCTCTCCATCAGTAAGCCACAGAAAATGTAGGTGCACATTTCCTAATTATCTTTAATTCTATTTCCATCTGAAAGGCAAAACTCCTTCTTTGTTTGTACATACTTGCCTTTAGTTTGCTGTTTTCAGAGCTTGCTTCTGTCTTCCTTCTCAGCTTCTTGTTGTAAGTTGAATTTGCCATCACATTTTAAAGTCTATAGGAAAGCATTCATATTTTAGGGAGGAAACTCTGCCCTCTGACCCTATTTCATATGACTATTCTGTGAATTAACTTTTATGACTTAAGTTTCTCTGTCCCTCCCTGTCTGTAGACTTGGAATTGGGGTTCTAATCAGACTAAGTCTTGTATCATAAATCCCGTAGTTTTGATTTCAGTGATAAAAACAAGTGACAAAGAGAAATAGAAAGAAGACCAGAAATTATATCACAAAATTTTAATTTGTATTTTTCTTCTTAAAAACAATTCTGATGTGGAGAACTTGGAACTCTGTCTTGCTGGTGAGAATGTAAAATGGTGCAGCCACTCTAGAAAACAGATGCTGATTCCTTAAAAATAGTAACAGAGCAACAACTTTCCGCTGATGTCCTGGCTCAGAGCCGCACCCATTCATTGCCCCAAAGATCCAACTGTCTCTCCAGTTTTCCAGCGGAGAGAGACTCCAGCCACCTGGGGGCAGCTTCCACCCAGGGGACTGTGACCAGAAGAGGGGCTGAAAGCATGGCTGACCCTCATGGGCCCGGGCAGGAGATGGTGACTATGGCCATGCAGATGTACGCCAGGGCCTGGGGGCTGCGTCTGGGCTTGGAGGTGTGGGGCCTCTTTGGGTGCCACAGAGCCATGACAGCAGTAACGGCAGTGGGGCTGGGGCCTCACACCTTCTAGAGTGCCTCCTGCCCAGATGCGATGACTTCTCTTGAAGGCATATTGGCCCCAGGGACAAAGACCAGAGGGAGATGCTACAGGCCCTAGGGCTGGAGAGCGTTGATGAACTGATCGAGAAGACCATTCCTGCCAGTATCCACTTGAAAAGACCCTTGAAAATGTCTGTGAAAATGAAATCCTTGCAACTCTGCATGCCATTTCCAGCAAGAACCAGTTCTGGAGATTGTATACTGGCATGGGCTATTATAACTGTTCAGTGCCACAGACAATTCTGCAGAACTTCCTGGAGAACTCAGGATGGATCACCCAGTATACTCCATACCAGCCAGAGGTGTCTCAGGGGAGACTGGAGAGTTTACTCAGACCATGGTGTGTGACATCACAGGCATGGACATGGCTAATGCATCCCTGCTGGATGAGGCCACCGTGGCTGCAGAGGCAACGCAGCTTTGCCACAGACACAAGAGGAGGAAATTTTTTATTGATCCCCGTTGCCATCCCCAGACAATAGCTGTTGTCCAGACTCGAGCCAAGTGTGCTGGAGTCCTCACTGAACTGAAGTTACCCCATGAAATGGACTTCAGTGGGAAGGATGTCAGTGGAGTGCTGTTCCAGTACTCAGACACCGAAGGGAAGGTGGAAGGCTTTACAGAACTGGTGGAGAGAGCCCATCAGGCAGGGACATTGGCCTGCTGTGCTGCTCACCTTTTAGCTCTGTGTGTCTTGAGGCCTCCTGGAGAATTTGGGGTAGACATCGCCCTGGGCAGCTCACAGAGATTTAGGGTGCCACTGGGCTATGGCAGACCACATGCAGCCATTTTTCTGCCGGAGAAAGCTTGGTGAGGATGATGCCTGGAAGAATGGCTGGGGCAACAAGAGATGCCAGCGGGAAAGAAGTGTATCGTATTGCTCTTCAAACCAGGGAGCAACACATCCGGAGAGACAAGGCTGCCATCAACATCTGTACAGCTCAGGCTGTCTTGGCAAATATGGCTGCAATGTTTGCAATCTACCGTGGGTCTCACAGGCTGGAACATACTGCTAGGAGGGTGCATAATGCCACTTTGATTTTATCTGAAGCTCTCAAGCGAGCGGGGCACCAACTCCAGCATGACTTGTTCTTTGAACCTTTGAAGATTCAGTGTGGCTGCTCAGTGAAGGAGGTCTTGGGCAGGGCCACTCAGCGGCAAATAAATATTCGGCCCTTCGAGGATGGCAAGCTTGGTATTTCTCTTGATGAAACAGTCAATGAAAAAGATCTGGATGACTTGTTGTGGATCTTTGGCTGTGAGTCGTCTGCAGAGCTGGTTGCTGAAAGGATGGGTGAGGAACGGAGAGGTATTCTAGGAACTGCCTTCAAGAGAACTAGCCCATTCCTCACACATCAAGTGTTCAACAGCTATCACTCAGAAACAGATACTGTTAGATATATGAAGCAGTTGGAAAACAGACATTTCCCTTGTTCATAGCATGATTCCACTGGGGTCCTGCGCCATGAAGCTCAGCAGCTCTTCTGAACTCACGGCTATCACGTGGAAGGAATTTGCAAACATCCACCCTTTTGTGCCTCTGGACCAAGCTCAAGGGTACCAGCAGCTTTTCCAAGAACTTGAGAAGGATTTGTGTGAACTCAGGCTATGACCGAATCTCTTTCCAGCCTAACAGCGGAGCTCAGGGGGAATACGCCAGGCTGGCCACTATCGGAGCCTACTTGGACAGGAAAGGAGAAAAACACAGAACGGTTTGCCTCATTCCAAAATCTGCACATGGGACCAATCCTGCAAGTGCCCACATGGCAGGCATGAAGATTCAGCCTGTGGAGGTGGATAAATACGGGGATATCGATGCAGCTCACCTCAAGGCCATGGTGGATAAACACAAGGAGAACCTGGCAGCAATCATGATTACATACCCATCTACCAATGGAGTGTTTGAAGAGAACACTGGAGAGGTGTGTGACCTGATCCACAAGCACGGAGGGCAGGTCTACCTGGACGGGGCAAATATGAACGCTCAGGTGGGGATCTGTTGTCCTGCAGACTTTGGGTCTGATGTCTCACACCTAAATCTTCACAAGACCTTCTGCATTCCCCATGGAGGAGGTGGCCCCGGCATGGGGCCCATTGGAGTGAAGAAACATCTTGTGCCTTTTCTGCCTAATCATCCCATCATTTCGGTGAAGCCAAGCAAAGATGCCCAGCCTTTGGGTACCATCAGTGTGGCCCTGTGGGAACTCCAGTTCCATCTTGCCAATTTCATGGGTTTATATCAAGATGATGGGAGGCAAGGGCCTTAAACAGGCCACAGAAACTGCTATATTAAAAGCCAACTACATGGCCAAGCGATTAGAAAAACACTACAGTGTCCTTTTCCAGGGTGCAAGAGGTTATGTGGCTCATGAGTTTATTTTGTATACAAGACCCTTCAAAAGTCTGCAAATATTGAGGCCATGGATGTGGCCAAGAGGGTTCAGGATTACAGGTTTCAAGCCCCTACCATGTCCTGGCCAGTGGCCGGCACGCTCATGATTGAGCCCACTGAGTCAGAAGAAAAGGCAGAGCTGGACAGATTCTGTGACACCATAATCAGCATTCAGCAGGAAATTGCCGACATCAAGGAGGGCCACATCGACCCCAGGGTCATCCCCCTGAAGGTGTTGCCACACTCCTTGATCTTCGTCACGTCCTCCCACTGGGATCAGCCATATTCCAGAGAGGTGGCAGCATTCCCAATCCCCTTTGTGAAACTGGAGAACAAATTCTGGCCAACCATTGCCCGGACTGATGCCATCTATGGAGATCAGCGCCTGGTTTGTACCTGCCCACCCATGGATGTTTATGAGTCCCCATTTTCTCAACAGAAGAGGGCCTCTTCCTAATCTTCTCTCCCTAAGTTCAAGTGACTGATCTGATGTGCTTTGGAGTGTCTGATAAAGAAATCTTTCATTTTCCACCAGACTCAAGTAGTAGTTTTATGTACTGTGTATAGTTTTGTAATCTGTCCAGGTAAATGTAAATAGTTAGCCTAGTGAGTGGCAGATCATCATTGGAAGAGAGATTTGCTTTGGTGCCTCTGCTTTCTCATGTAGCAGTTGATGTTCAAGTTGCCTTGATTGGGACCATTGTTTTTTGCATAGAAAATCTGGAATGTGCTAGTAACTTTTTAACTTCAGTGTACCAAGTTTGCAGACGTTATAGAGGCTATTACTGGAGATTTGATAGACATTTTTATTCCAAATAAGTCCTTGTGGACTATGCCATTTATGGGAAATCCCAGGGCAAATATTTACATTTTATATACACTGAAGAAATCTTTTTCCTCCTACTAATTTGCCTAATCTGTAATAGCATTTCTGAGTGTTTCCCTTTTCCACAAGTGTGTTTTTTTTAAATCTGCAATTAATAATACTCTAATAAAAACATTGCAATTTGAAAAAAATAATAAACATAGAACTACCACATGATACAGCAATCCATTTCTGAGTATATACCCAAACAAATGGAAAGGAGGGACTCAAACAGATATTTGTATACCAGTGTTCATAGCAGCATTATTAACAATAGTAAAAAAAAAAAAAAAGTGGGAACAACCAAAGTGTCCATTGGTGGATGAATGGATAAACAAAATATGATGTAGACATACAATGGAATGTTATTCAGCTATAAAAAGGAAAGAAATCCTGACACATGACAACATGGATGAACTTTGAAGACATACTCAGCGAAATAAACCAGACCCAAAACGACAGTTTGTATAATTCCACTTACATGAGATACATAGAAGAATCAAGTTCATGGAGACAGAAAGTAGGCTAGTGGTTATCAGGGCTCGGGGGACCTGGGGCCTGGAAGTTGGTGTGTAACGGGTATGGGTTTGGGGTGGTAAAAAAGTTCTGGAGGTGGTCAGTGGTGATGGTTGCACAACAGTATGAACGTCCTTAACGCCACTGAACCGCATACTTGAAAACTGTTTAAATGGCAAACTTTATGTTATGTACAATTTACCACAATTGAAAAACAAATTCCTTACCACCTTTTTTTCAGAAGCACTCACAGAAAACTATGGGTATAGGGAAGCTGTGAGCCAATGCAGATTGCGTCAACAGCCACTATCCACGTTTTGTGTGTGTGTTTAGAGATAAACCTTAGTGCAAGTCTCATAAATCATAGCATACGACTGTCTGCAATCACTTTCGTGCACTTTCACTGGGTTTTCCTCACCGCTGAGAAGAATGTTACCAATAAAAAGGGGCAAGAGTTTTACTCTGATTACTCTGTAATTGCAGTGTCCTGTGCCCAACTTTGCTCTCTGTGAGCAAAGTTACACAAAATGCGTTAAGCTACACATCACCAGCTCTAGCCCCACGGAAGCTCTGTGGAGATGTTTGCTTACAAACTGAAAGGAAAAGCACAGCTTTGAGAAATGTTTAAAACTATTGAAGTATATCCATGGGCAGGTAGATGGTGTTTCCTGCCCTTAACTTATAACTGCAAATAAATAGCAAGCACCAAACTCAGACCTTAACGAAGATATATTTACCAGGGTGTCATTTAATTAGCATATATACCCATGCATAATTTAGAATATGTCCTGTTGCCGAATGCCCACTATACGTTATTGGTAATAAATATGCATATATGGTTTGCCTTGGGAATTCTGTTTTCTGATATTTGGACTGCTATAAACTTATTCAACACTTTGGAAAATACAGCTTCTTCCTTTGAAAAAGAACTGTGTAATTGAATCTTTGCCGTTTTTAACAGGAAACTGATTTTTCATTCTCCCTTTTGCATCACTGACTGTCTTTTAAATGGCTCGCCAAATGATCTTAATTTATTTTATACCCTACCCCGTATTTTAGTAAGTTTTCCATACCCAAATATAATGAGTGAGATAATCAGACACACCAGTACAAACAAAATGAATCGAATTGGAAAATGGTTTTGAAGAGGAGTTGGGTAGTCATAGAAGAAGGAGCCAGAGCTTGATAACAATCTTAATCCTTGGTGACAGGCAGTAGAGCCAGATGACAGTGGGGAGGGCGTGAGTCACCCTGTTACTGAGCATCAGCTGACCCTCTTCAGTTTCAGAGAACCCCGAACGTTGTGTGCAGTCAGACCTGCACTGTAGGCAGTGCCCTGTGCCTTGAAAACTGAGAAAATTCCTCTCGCTGCCAGCAAACTTGCTCCCTCTCCCAAGACAGAGCCTTTTGAAAAGATAAAACCGGTGGTTGAAATTGTGAAAGTCGAGGGATTACATAGCACTTAAAAAAAAAAAAAAAAGGTAGTAGGTAGGATTCCTTAACAAAAACCACAATCTGTCCTTTGTTCCAACTTCAACCTCGTTTGGGTCAGAAGTTATTAAGCTGGAGACTTCTGAGGATACAGAAATGAAGCTAATGACAAAGGAAGCTGGTTTGGTTCGAGCTGCAGCAGTGCAGAAAAAAGGAGTGAGCGCCGCACCCCCCGGCCTCAAGCAGCTCCTGAAGGATGCTTTCTGCGGGCCAGCTGCCACGTTTGCATCCCGGCTGAAGTGGCTCTTCTCGCTCTTTTTGTTTGGGTAACTTTACAATTTAAAATACAAATTTGGAATCAACAGCTTCCCAGATAAGCCAAGATAACACAATAAGGATTTAAGCCTGTATGGCCACCCATTGTAAACGGACTTACGAACAGCTTTGGACTTTGAAACTGAGTGAGGGTCAGAGGTTTCAGCAGTCTTCTCATAGCCTGTGATTGAATGGGTTACATAATGTTATAATGTTCACGACAGCCTTGAACCCCCCGGTACCGGAAGTCGCTTCCTCTCAACTTCTGATGTCAAAGGGTGCTGCATAAAACTATCATGTCACCTTCTTAACGTGCATCTTTTTAGACCCACCTCCAATCCATCCTCTTCTTTCTCCATTCAGCGTACTCTCCAAGATGTCTAGTTGTGCCTAGAATATTTCATTTGGTGAAGTCCCTCTGCATATTTTATTAAAAAGTAGTAAGAATCCCACATACGTTCTTCAACTTCAGATTATACCAGTCAATCTCTGCACCATTTTCCCTCTCCTGTCATTCTTTCACTTTCCTACTAAAATTTTAAACTTCAGTTTTTTAAAAAAAATCCTCACTTCTCTCCCTTTCTCTCGTTAGGACTTCTAAGAACATTTTACCTCATGCTCTTCAAAATCTTATGCAACTGTTAACTCCAACTACATTACTATTTCTGTCTTGATTTGTGAGTTGATTCCTTTTTAAATGTATTTATTCAGCATGTGCAAAGAACTTTTTTGGCATCTTACTCCCCACGTTCTCAAAGAAATTTGTTACATGTTTACCGTAGGTTCTGAGTCTTATTTTCAGTTACACCCAGCGCTTACAACTCTTCCTCAACTACACCATACTTGCTCCCTAAAAGCTTCCAGAATCTTATTTTTTTCTACAGATCTTAATTTAGGTAGAAATTTTCACAATAAAATAGAAGGCAGGACATTAATTTTCCCATAGAACTCTTCTTTTTAGCCTTGGGCTGTTCTTATTTATTTGCTTGTACATATTATGGCTTCATTGTTTACTTCAGGTATTTGCTCTGTAATTTATTTTGTTTGCATCTTTATTCATATCAGGGCAGATTTAAACTATAAGAGTGTGCATATGGAACATGTTTATTTAGCCAAGTTGGCTCTATAATCAGGTGAGATCCCCCACAGAGTCTAAAGAGAGAGGAGAGAGAGGTTTAGAGCTGGACTTGTGTCCATTCCTGAAGATTCAGTCCTCAGACCTCTTCACCCTTCACTGTCCAAGCCATTTTTTCTCAGAGATCTCACCCTTTTCTACAACTGCTTTTTTTGCCCATGACACCCAGAAAATTCTAGAATGTTCAAGCTGGGACATTTCTCATTTGAATATCTTCCTGTCACGTCAAGTTTAGCATATCTGAAAACAATCATCTTCCATTCCAACATTAGTTCCACTCATGACTAACTTCAATATTTCTCTTTATGGTACTGGCTCCCTCCCACTCTCCCAAGTTCAAACCACATCATCCAACACCATCTTCAGCTTCATTCTTACTCTATTTCCATTTATCAGCTTCTGTTAATAAAGTGGCCTTCCCAAGAAGGCTTTCCCTGAGCTCTGATGCATTTTAGGAAAACTGAGAAAAACTTGCTTTAAAGTCTGAAAGTAAACATGCATATTTGCAACCAGCTTTGAATGCTTGGCTAAACATGTGGACATTTAACAGATTTCTGCCTTCTGAATTTAATCTAGCATAAATATAATTTTTATTAAAATAGTTGTTATTTTGCTTGCTTAGCTAGTTCCTTACACAAGTACAGTTAAATTTTACACACACACACAAAGGTTGAAAATACCTAATGGAATGTGATGCTCCTTGTGTAATAGATGCAAGCTGAGTTTGCTATTTGAGGGCTCACCCTAGATGTACAGACAGCAAGTGACATCGTTGCTATAATTTGAATTGGTTTTAAATGAACAATATTACATGGTTTAGAGAATGTAAACTTCTAGGAGGGCAGGGATTTTTATTTTTTTGTTTTTATTTATTTATTTGTTTTTTCACTGCTACCTTACCAGTGACTGAAACAGTACCTGGTACAAAGTAAGCACTCAATGAATACTTGTTAAGTGAGTGAATATAGTCACCACACTCAATTGATATGGAAAATGCTGAATGCTATCAGACTGTGGAGTTTAAACACTGTCCCGAGAACTATTTAATTTGTGTACCTCTATACACAGAGCAATAGCCACATTTACTGAAGTTTGAAATATGTGGTTTAAAAATAATTCTAGAATATGACTTGAGCTTTTGGCTTTTGGGGAAGTTGTGCAGATAGGAAAATTTTTTAAATACTGTATTCTGACTTGTTGTCTGGACGAGAGAGAAGACTCATTTCTCCTTGCTCCTCCCTGATGAGTACAATTACCAATTCTGGATAAGTATGATTATAACATAACGCAAGAGGGGTCAGAGAGAAAAGTCTGAAAGGTGTAAAGAAGAAAACAAACCAGTCAAGTACTCCCAAAACTGGAAGGGGAACATAATTATGGGATGTCCGGGTGTCTTATGACCTCCCACCCAACAGAAGGACAAGGTGACCCAGGCTTGGTGTTTCCTGACCACCAAGCTAGCAACATAAGGGAGCCCAGGATGGAACAAGTCTTGCCAGCAGCACCAGGCGAGTCTGATACAACTAAAAAGGTTGATGTATAGGCATCCGCACTGACAAGGGTCCAGGGGAAGCGTTACTTCCCTGCCAGGCCCGAGACTCCTCCCACTTGCTGAGAGACACCGGGCAGCCAGAGGGCACTGGCAAGAGGGATCTCATCACCAGACTACCTGACCTGGAAGTCTCTTCATCACCATGAGCAGGAGGCTCTCTCCCCCTAACCCAGAGGTACCCGGTGACTCGGCCTGGGGAAACCTTCTTCCCCTTGAAGTAGAACCATCAGGGACCACTGTGAGCTCCAGCAGCACCAGGTAAACTAAATGAACACTGCAAAGGCTCTGAAACTTAAACGGCCACCTGAATTGTAGACCAAAAGGTCCTGCATGCTGGACATAATCATGGTGACTGTCTGCTAAAATGAAAGATTGAAAGAGGGCCCAGAATCTTCTAACATAATAAACAAAATATCCAGGATACAATCTAAAATCACCTGTCATACCAAGAACCCCCACAAAAAAAAAGACAAATAAGAAAAGACAGCCAACTGATGACACCACCAAGATGAATCAGATGTTGGAATCATCTGATAAAGATTTTTAAAGCAGCTGTCATAAAAATACCTTAATAAGTAGTTAGAAATTCTTTTGAAACAAAAAATACAAAGGCTCAGCAAAAAGAGGGTTTTTTTTTAAGTTAACAAAAGAACTACTATGGTATGTGCATTATATCCCAATATTTTTTTAAAAATGGCAATTACATAACTGCAAAATACAATAACCAAAAAAAAAAAAAAAACAAAACCCAACTCATTGGATGGGTCCAATAGCAGAATGGAAATGGCTGACAATAGAAGCAGTGAACTTGAAAATTAATCAATAGAATTACTTAATCTGAATAACAAAGAGAAGAAAGACTAGGGGGAAAATGAGCCTCAGTGACCTGGGGGACAATAACAAAAGAGCCAACTTTCATGTATTTGGAGTCCAAGAAGTAGAGGAGAAAAAGAATAGAGCCGAATGAATGTGCAAAGAAATAATGGATGAAAACATCTCAAATTTAGCAAAAGATGTACAGGTTCAGGAAGCTGAGTGAATCCCAAACAGGATCCCATGAAAGAAATCCACACCAAGACACTTTATAATTAAACATGTAAAAACTAAAAACAAGAAAATTAAAGCAGCCAGAGAGAAGTGACACAATTGGAATGAGATCAGATTTTTCATTAGAAACCATGGGGGCTAGAAGGAGGTGGCACAAAATTTTTCAAGTGCTGAAAAGAAAAAAAGATGTTAACTGGAAGTTTTATGTTTGTCCAAACCATCCTGCAAGAATGAAGGGGAAGTGACAATATTCTTAAATAAAGCAAAACAAAGTGTTTGTTGCTAGCAAACCTACCCATATAGAATGGCTATTGGAAGTTCTTCAAACAGAAATAAAATGATAAAAGAAGGCATCCTGGAGCATCAGGAAGACAGAACAATGGGAAAAGCAGAAATATGGATACATACAATAAAATATACTTCTCCTCATGAAGTTTATAAATCCCAGTTGATGACTGAAACAAAAATTGTAATATCATCTGATGCTCAAGACAATGATATTTAAAAGTGGGGAAGTTAAAGGGACCTACGTGAAATGAGATTTCATTTCACTTAAAGCAGTCAACAGTGATAAGTTATGTATTGTGTATTATTATGCCCAGAGCAATCACTGCAAAAACTATACAAAGAAATGCACTCAGAACCACTGTAAATAAATCAAGACAGAATCCTAAGAAATATTTAACCCACAGGAAGGCAAGAAATGAGAAACAGAAGAATGGGAAGAAGAGGAAACAAATAGAAAACAAATAATCAAATAGCACACAAGCTCTACCATATCAATAATTGTCTTAAATATAGTTGGTCAAAATACACTAATTAAAATA
Source organism: Camelus dromedarius (assembly GCF_036321535.1). NCBI lineage: Eukaryota > Metazoa > Chordata > Mammalia > Artiodactyla > Camelidae > Camelus > Camelus dromedarius. The sequence goes on from NC_087461.1 coordinate 15,167,527, forward strand.
CAGAGATTGACAAAGTGAATTTAAAAACATGATTCAATTCTATACTTTGGTAAGAAACCTGCTTCAAATTAAATGATGTAAGTAGGTTGAAAGTAAAAGAATGTTAAAAACAAGACCCACCATGGGAGTCTGCCTTAATGGTATAATTCAAAGGGACAAAGGGATATAGGAATGAAGATATTAAGCATAGCAAGACTGGAAGCAGATTAAATGCTACTGTATTAGTGCTACAATAAAACAATGCTAAAATATGTGATTGTGAAACCAATCAGTAAAACATTAGGCAGCAAGCAGCCCCTCTGAAAAACAGTTCAGCAGTTTCTCAAAAAGTTGAGTTACCATGTTACCCAAGAGAACTGAAAATATATCTACACACAAAATTGTCCATGAATGTTCACTGCAGCATCATGCATAACAGCCATAAAGTGGAAATGATATTGTGTGTATCAATTGATGAATGAGTAAACAAAATGTGGATATCCATACAAATGGATTCAGCCATGAAAAATGATGAAGTCCTGGTACATGCTGCAACATGGATGAACCTTGAAAACAATTTGCTAAGTGAAAAGAAGTCAGACTTTGAATATTACATTGAATATAATATATCACTTTTATAATTAAAAGTATTCTTTCTTTCAAAACCAATCCTCTATTCCACATCTCTACCATAGAGTTTGATCATGGTACTCAAGCTCTCAGGTCACAGCTTCATTTGCATTCTGATGGCATATAATACCGTCTCCTCTCTAGACTTCTCCAGGACGAAGTTTGCATCTCACCTAGTTCTGTCTCCTCAGCATCTCTAATAAATAATTGTCTAATTAATCTGACTTGAATATGAATATGCTGAGTATCATAACAGAATCATTATGTCTTTTCTGACTTGGGGAGTTGTTGGAATAATTCTATCTATCAGCATAAACAAAAATAGCATATTAGATGTTATAAGAAAAGTATTTCATGCCAGAATTGTGTATAACTCCTAGGGGATTGTTTATGCCTCCTCTAAACACAGGCTAGGAATTGTTGACAAAGCCTGATTTAGCAGTACTTCTGTAATAAATATAGCCCAAGCCACTATTTAAAAGAAAAAAAAAACATACAAAGGGACCAAGGCTTTGGTTTTTATAGATCTTAGAATAATGACACAGAAAAAGACTGAGAAGTGAGATCATCTCATCCGTCTTCCTGCCCTTGATGACAACATCTTATATCTTCCCACAGATCTGTGTGGCACTTCCATTAACACACCCCTGGGGGGGATGGCCCCCTTTGTAAGACACCAGCCTTGTTAAAATGCTCCTCCCATCATAAATCACAGCCGTGGGCCAAAGCCTCCCATCGCCAGATAAAGGTGCCTCTGTGCGCCGCTTCTCTTTGTACCTCTCCAATGAAAAGTACAAGAGGCAGAGCTCTGTAGCTGCCAAGAATCCCTGAGCCCTTCCTTCTCCCCTCCTCAGTGGCGACACGCTCAGTTGCTCTGTTCCTCTCATCAAACACAGAATATTGTTACAAAAATGTACTTCCTCCTTTTCAAAAGATTGGAGTAGTGGTGATTTACCACCCAGATTGCTACAATCACTCTCAATGAAGTATTAATACAACCTGGCATTTTCTCTGATTATAGTATAAACATCATTTCATTGTCTTGCTCAGGGCATTTAAGGCGTCACCGAGTAGAACATTTATTTTGTTCTTTTTAGGTAACCTTGGAAAGGGATGTCAGGAGGGTTTACCCATGGTCCTCATCAAAGATAACCTCCACTTCACAGCTGCACACCTTCATGGAAATCAAGCTCAAATGTAGCCAGCCAAAGTGCTGAAATCCTGGTGTCCAGAGCTTTGGGAGTTAGAGAGGGTTGTGTTGTGTTTCCTTACTGATTTTTGAGCCATTAATTCTAGCAACTGATGTTTTCTCTGCTGTGTGTCCCATCCTTAACCAGTCCCTGTCTCCACAATGACTCCAGGCTCCCTAGTACATATTTTTCATCTTTCAGAGTGTGTGACATTAGCTCGAGTTAACATGCAGACTGTGTGTGTGTGTTCGTATGTCTGTACATGTCCCATTAGTACCCCTTTGCTCCTTATGTGAAGCTCTATCCTATATTACACTCCTCCCTCTGGTTGTGAATTTTCTGATTATATCCTCTTTGTGCAGAGATTATTATACTTAAAAAATCTGAAAAAAAAGCAAAGAAATCCTCCAAACTCTAAATAATATGTAACAAAATCTACCTTCTCAGGAAAATCTCTGCCAAACCTGAATTATTCAAATGGTAATGATTAACTCCTAATTCCATTTCCTTCTACTCAAGGGTAATTGCAATCATTGTAATAATGAGCATGGAGACGAATGTCTGGATTATGTTCATTGAGTCAAGACCACACTGCATTCAAAAAGTGCAGTTCCCTGCCACAGTGGATTTCATAATTTCCTGGAAGGTAATGCATCTCCCATGAAAAGAGCAAATGAATCATTTTGAATTTACATCAGTTTACATAATTATTTTATGTAATCCTTCGTGGAAAATGAATAAACAATTAGAGCAATAATGTATTTTTCAGAAATTCTATAGAAAATTACAAAAACTGGCATATGTAAATGTACCTTTCAAGCAATGTATATCCCTGAAAAAGACGCTGAGTTGTGTCACAAAGGTTGAAAAAGATCATTATATTCACAAATGTTTTCATTAGTGACTAAAAGCACACTGATTCTACAGTGTTCTGTTTTAAACTGATATGAAAATAGAAAGGGATTCAGGAAAGCACCAAAGCCAAACTGAAGCTGTGATAATAGAAAAGAACAAATCTGACTCCATATTAGACCTGTTCCTTTGGCTTTAACCCTGCGCCCTGTTTCCTAGGCTCAGTCTTGCTAGCTCTGCACCTTTTGTAAAAGAATGTTGCCTAGAGCCTGAAATATACAGGAGAGGCTATTCTCAAGGCTCTGACCTTTAAGGAAATTAACACTTTTGCATTTATATAAAGATAACAAGTTGCAGAATAGAAAATAACATTTGTTTTGTTACAGGTTTTACAGAGGCACCATGACCTGACCCACGTGGATGGCTGCAAGAACAAAGGATTCCAAGAACAAAAAATCCCTACACCAAGAAATTTGCAACAATCAGTCACACCCCCTCCCCTTTTTAGTATAAAAGGAGCCGGAATTCTGACTTGGGATAAAATGGTTCCCCAGGACATTAGACCTTCTTGGTCTGCCTGCTTTCCAAATAAAGCCACTATTCCTTACCCCAACATCTTGGCTTCCAATTAATTGGCTTGTCATGTGGCAAGCAGAACAAGTTTGGACTTGGTAACCAAGCTATAAAATGAAATGGGGCTAGAACAGAGGATATGAGACTCTTGTCATTCTTCCTCCAAAGCACCTCTCCATTTCAACTTTTCTTCCCATTCTCATGACTCCTACACTGATCCAGCCCCTGCCCCTCCACATGAGTTTAGCTGACTTATCAGAAATGTCACATAAGGCTTAGTTCTCTCAGGATACAAGAGCAGCTTCCCATTAAATAAAAGGGATTAAATCAAAATTCTCCAACTTACCACTTAAGGCCTTTAATCAATGCCCCACCTTTACCCCGCCACCTTTCTCCAAAATGATCCTCTTGGATTTATAGAACCACCATATCTACAGTCTGCCTAGAGTGGGTTTTGGACCTCTTTCAGTTTGGTACATGCTATTTTCCTAAAAGTATATTAGTATATATTTTGTCCCATGTTGCCATGCCCGTCTTTATAATGTTGCTTTATTATAGTGCCTTAGATTTGTTCATATGCCTCTCTTGCAAACCAGAGAAGGTCATGATCTTTACTTCTTTGAATTTCCTTCATTGTTGAGGATGTCATATGTCTGGAATAAATCCGTACTAAGATTATAAAACAATGGAATTCAGATGAAGCTAGTAGGAATGAAAAATAAACCTTGGGATATAAAATAACAATGATAGGAATTATGTTAATATAGAATTGGGGTGCTCTCCAAGAATTTGGGGGGTCGATATGGGGAAAAAAGGGCTAAATAAAGTCTACACACTTAGCAGTATAATTTCCAGCAAACTTTCCTCATCCAGGTAGAAAACTAGAGTATATTGTGTGTGTGTGTGTGTGTGTGTGTGTGTGTGTGTGTGTGTGTGTGTGTATGAAGAAAGTAAATGTCTCCAGGGGGAAAAAATACCTTTAAAAATGGATATTTGGTGTTCCCCAGTGAAATTGCCAGCTTATAATTCAACCACTCCATGATAAAGTCTACTATTTATGATCACCATCCATGCACACAGAGCTTACCATCCACTCTTTAGGGTCTTATTCTTAAATTTACACATAAGGATTGATAGGTACATGAGGAAAGCCCTCAACATGGAATAGAAAGATCTAAACAAGCAAATAGGAGAAAAAGAACTTAGAGAAATCAGAGACCATGTGGTAAATAGAAGAAAACTTCAAAAAGCAGCCATCGTATTTTTAGAGTAATAGATGCTACAACATGAAGCAAGAGGTTTTAAAATTAAAAATGAAATGCCAAAATTTTAAAAATCTATAACTTTTAAAAATCTATAACTTTTAAAAGATAAGTACAAAGAATTTCTCAGAAAGTAGAACAAAAGAAGGTAAAGAATTAGAAACTAGAAAAGGAAGTTATGGAAAATTAGAAGTTCAACCTAAGGAAAAAAGAAAAATGGAAATACAGACGCACTGAGGGAGGCCACGTGACCCTCATCTTGAGTGAAGACGTCTTTACCCGCTGGGTCAGGGATGGAGGGTCTTTGTAAAATGCAGATTTAGATTCAGTAGGTCCAAGATTGAATCTGAGATTTTTGCATTTCTGACAATCTCCTAGATCATGCCTGTGCTGGGTGCATGGACCACGCTTTGAGTAGCAAGACTGCAGTCGAAGCCATCTCTGGATCTTCTCCATTCCCACCAGGATTGGGGGCACAAGTCAGCAGGTTAACTTGAATTATTGATTAACAATACACTGCACATGCGGATGGAGAAACAGAAACCGCCCTAATTCCATACACCACGTGTAACAACTGTAACAAAGCAAAGCATATTTACATGAACTTTGTTATAGCATTACTGAGTTCAAACTTCTGCTCGCCGCAAGACAGGCCAATAAATCGGGAGATGAGGTGTTGGGGCAACGAATAGCGACTTCATTCAGAAAGCAGGCAGACTGAGAAGATGGCAGACTAATGTCCTGGAGAACCATCTTCCCCCAAGTCAGAATTCAAGCTCCTTTTATACTAAAAAGTGTCTTTGTGTCAGAATCCTTTGTTCTTGCAGCTGTCCACATGGTCAGGTCATGGTGTCCCTGTAAACCTCCAACAAAACAAACGTTGTTTTCTATTCTGCAGCTTGTTACCTTTATATGAATGAAAAAGTGTTAATATCCTTAAAGGTCACAGCCTTGAGAATAGGCTCTCCTGTATATTTCAGGCTCTAGGCAATGCTTTTTTACAAAAGGTGCAGAATCAGCAAGACTAAACCTAGAAAACAGAGCACAGGGTTTGAGCCAAAGGAAGAGATCGAATGTGGAGACAGATTTGTTCTTTTCTATTACAATAGATACAAAAGAGAGTAAAGGCTGATAAGTGGAAATCAAGTGTACAATAGACCTCATGACAAATTTAAGATATGTAAACGTCATTAATATTATCAGTGTTCAGAATTAATATTTTTTTCAGTGGATGCAAAAAAACATGTACAAAGGCTTTCTTTGGTGTATTGTCACATGCAGTCCCCTCCTCCAGCACAGAGCCACTCCCAGAGCAAACCTCCCTATCTCTGTTTCCTCAGCTTCACCTTGAGGAAGAGTTTGTTTCCTTTGGGTTGTCTGCTCTTGGAGACTCTGGGATTTAAATTTAATCTTGCTTTCCACTCACCCACATGGAGGTCTTCCTTGCTTCCTGGAGCCACCATGCCTGGTTCTCAGACATCAGTTTGTTTTTGCCTCCCGTCCCTGCAGCAGGTAAACTATCACCTTCACTCAAAATCCCCAGTGCGTGTCTCTGTTCTGGAATCCTCTTCTACAAAAGGGGAGATTGGACACCCCTGATTTTCCTTGCACCCAAGATTTTTAAGTCAGTAGAGGATTCTTATTTCTTGCTTTAAGAAACCCAAGTCCAAGTGGTGGAAGAGGAGAGTTATTTACATGATAACCACAGTTTATACTTAGTGGACACTTACTGTATGCCAGAGACCAAATGTGCTAAACATGTTGTATACCTTCAGTGATGTTGTCATTATCTTCCTGCTGATGAAGAAGCAGGGTCCCATGGTCAGAAAGTGATGGAGCTGGGTTTTCAACCCAAACGAATGAGCCTCCAAGCCCACATTCTTACCCTCAACCCAATGATCTCCCCTAGACCTGATGCTGGAGGGCAAGATCTGCAATGGTTCCACTTTGTATTCCTGTCCTTTTGTAGAACGGCTAATATGTAAAGGGCATATAAAGAGTATTTGTGGAATGCATTTTGAATTCGGGAGGAAATAGGAGCTTTGCCAGTCAATGAAAGATAGAATTTCAAGTCTATAAAATGTTTACTAGAAGAAGGAGAGAGGGGAGATTATTCACCTTCTAAGTCTGAAGGTCATGGATTCTAAAATGATTTTAACTTGTCTTTGCTGAAGAAATTCCAACTAAGGCAGGTAAAATGAATGAGTGATAATGCTATGGAAACAGCAATTGATTTTTATATCGCTTCCACCGAGTCATCATCTGCAGACTGTCTGATCTGTCTATTGATCTCAGCTTGAGCTGAGCAGGTGAGCTGGATGGAACGTTCCCTAACTCGTCACCCAAAGTCAGCGAGACCTTGAAAGAATATTTCTTCATTTTCTTTCTAACATGAGGGATGGTTAGGAATTGGATGGCAAGATTGGGAGCACAGAAATTACTTTGTGTAATAATAAACCCATTAGTAAAACAGGAAAATTATGTTTTTAGAAAAAGGAAGTTTTTATTGAAATCACGCCTGAGACATCTTTTATTGCACTAAAAGATTTGCTGAGTGCAGTGATCTTTAGGAACAAAGAACTATGAAAATAGTCATGTTCAAAACTCAGAGTTAGAATTGTCCTTTGTGTTGGAAGATTCTAACTCATCCTATTGTATCATATTCTTAAATTTGACAAATAGTTTCCTGAGTCAAGATCTTCCCCCACCTCCACACCAAATTGTTAAGCTTTTAAACATACCCTGGACTAATGTAACTTAAAAAAAATGTATTCAACTTGAAATAACATTGTGGTATGACACCCATTTCTTAACAAAGTAACAAGAAATTCTTCACTTGACCTCGGTCTCCCCTTAAGAAAACAGCAGCTTGCCAGCTATTTCTCCTATTTTAGTTGTGGTGGTTGAATAGAACAGATGTAAAACAGAATTACATTTCTGCATAGTATCAAACTGCAGAGCCTTATTTCAGGGAGTAGTTTAATATAGATACTGTCTAAAATTTTAAGTGGCACTTTAATGTTTTTTCACAGGCTATTTTCTACATTTTTGAAATCAATGAGTCTACCTGCAAAAGCATCCTTTTATTTCTTGACAGTTTCTATAGCAACCAATTTCCATCCCATCTTCCTAAGTCTGGTTTCAATTTTCTTTTAATTGCAAAATACATGTAACATAAAATTGACCATTTTAGTCATTTTTAAAGTTCAGTGCCATTACACATTCACATTGTTGTGCAGCCATCACCACTATCTAGACCCAGAACTTTTTTTTTGTCTTTGCAAACTGAAACTCTGTAACCATTAAACAATAATTCACCATTCTCTTCTCCCCTTGACCATCAGCTCTGTACACCACTGTTCTACTTTATGTCTCTATGAATCTGACTACTTTAGATTCTTCAAATGAGTAGAATCATCCAGTATTTGTCCTTTTGTGACTGACTTATTTCACTTAGCATAATGTCTTTAAGGTTCACCCATGTTGTAGTATGTGTCAAAGTTTCCTTCCTTTTTTAAGGCTGAATAATATTCCATCACATGTATGTAACACATTTTGTTTTACCATTCATTATCTGTCAATGGACACTTGGCTTGCTTCCATATTTTGGCTATTGTAAATGATGATGCTATGAACATAATTGTACAAATATCTCTGAGTCCCTGTTTTCAACTCTTTGGATATATACCCAAAAGTAGACTTGCTGGATCATATGGTAATTCTATGTTTACTTTTCTGAGGAACTGCCGTACTCTTTGACAGTGACTGCACCATTTTACATTCTCACCAACAGTGCACAAGGGTTCCAGTTTTTTCTCATCCTCACCAACACTTGTTGTTTTCTGCTTTTGTTTGTTTGACAGTAGCCATCCTATGAGTGCGAAGTGGTACCTCATTGTGGTTTTGATTTGCATTTCTCTAATGATTAGTGATGCTGAGCATCTTTTCATGTACCATTTAGCCATTTGTGTATCTTCTCTGAAGAAATGTTGATTTTCTTTGCCCATTTCTTAACTGGATTATTTGTTTTTTCCTATTGAATTGTGGGGATTCTTTATATATTCTGCATATTAACCTCTTATCATATATATGATTTGCAAAATGTTCTTGCCATTCTATGAGTTGCCTTTTCAATCCGTTGACAGTGTCCTTTAATACACAAAAGCTTTACATTTTGAAGTAGTCCAATATATCTATTTTTTTTCTCTTTTGTTGCCTGTGCTGTTGGTATCATATTCAAGAAATCATTGCTGAATCCATTGTCATGAATCTTTCCCCCTAAGTTTTTTTCCAAAGAGCATTATAGTTTTAATTCCTATTATTTAGGTATTTGATTCATTTTGAGTTACTTTTTGTATCTAATGTAAAGTCAGGGTCCAAATTCATTCTTTTGCATAGGGACATCCAATTTTCCCAGTAGCATTTGTTGAAAGGTGGCTACTTCTTAAGCAACGATCATTTTAGTGGATGTTTCCAAAGTAGTTTGTTACTGTTTCAAAGGTCAAACAGATAATGATTAAGTTGTGCATCACTCAGAGGTAGATTTTGACCCCTCACAAGTTGAAGAGTACTGAAGATCTAAGATCATTTACATCCCCAAGGAGGAAAAAGTAACTTAGCCTTCTAGGGCAAAGAAGAAAGAACTGAAAAGTTGCAGGACGTTCCACAGGGCAAAGTACGTCTGCTTGGTTTGCTTTCTCCAAACTTCCATGCTCAGTTGGTTGGAGTGGCCTCCCTCCTACCTGACAACCTAGGAGGCTGGTGGGGAACATGTCCTCACCTCCTCTTTGGAGTTTGGTTATTCTGTTGACATTTGCTGAATCTTACAGTGAAGCTGGAGGACTTGCGCTGCAGAGACAAAAAAGAAATACTGACCTCGAACAGTAAGTAGACACAAGGATTATTCCTGCTAATGATCTAGGGTAGTTTCTCATCAGTTTTCACAAAGAGCCTGATAAGCAAAGGTGTAATTTCTCTCGAGGAAAACAATAATGTTAAAAACAAATAGGAAAAAAACAATTGGACTGATGTATGGAATTATCTTTTTATACACAAACTATTTATCATTTTGCAAATAAGGCGAGTATGCAATTACTAGGAGATGTCTCCAAGAAATTTGCAAAGAAAGTAATGGCAGGTCAGCGGGGGGGATTTGGTTCAGTAGACTAGAAAGCAAAGATGTATGCAGTCTACATTTATTCAGGGAGAAACTTTGTTCTTTAGACTTAAAAAGTATATATGATAATTCCTGTGGCATTCTCTGGTTTACATAGGCCTCGGATAGCTGCAGAGAGGGGAAACTTAGTGTTTCTTACTGGATCTGCTCAAAACATTGAATTTAGAACTGGATCCCTGGGAAAAATTAAATTAAATGATGAAGACGTTGGTGAATGTTTGCATCAGGTAATACATTGGAAATATATTGAGGTAGTTTTGTATATTCTTATATGGTTAGTTGATTGAATGGGTCTATGTGAATCTGTATTTTGAATCTTTAGCTCGGGGAACATAATTGGAGGTGAGACAAGTCCTTGTAAAAAAACAGTGCCCTAGGGTGAATAGTGGGTAGAGGGCATGGCTAATGGCTCATGGTGTAGATTGACATACTCTAGTCCAGAGAAGGTACAGATGGTAATACTGAGACCTCTTTACAAGGGGAGCAAGGATGGAGGGGAACCACAGAAAGGTGTGGATGTGACCAGTTTACTTTTGCCACAGAACAGAATTGGCTAATTATTTTCCTGCCTTATTGAGTGTTTTTAGTGCTCATTATTTACTGCATCACGTGGCATATCAGTCATAATGTTAGGAGCAAACCTTTAGAGCTTCTTATGGGCTGTCCACTGTGCCGAGTACTTTACGTGCATAATATAGCTCATCTAACCCTCAAGGCTGCCCTGTGAGGTTGGCTTTATTGTTACCCCATGTATAAGGCAGATAGAAGGGTTCTGCAGCAGCTCAGTAACTTGCCCAGGGACATATGTCAGATGGCTGAGCCAAAATTGAAAACCCCAGCAGTCTGATTCCAAGCCAGACCTCTTACCAAGGATTCTAAACTGTTATTATGGGGAAAATGCAAATGGAAAATTCCTTAATATATTGTTACTGAAAGGGTAAATGGAACTATGCCTTGGCTATTTTAGTCAGAAGTTTATTATACATGGCTTTGTTCTGATTTTTATAATAATGGATAAGACCTTAGAGCTTAACATAGAATATCCTCAAATTTAAAAATTTTATTCTTATATATGTGGTTTTTTTCACTAGCATTCTCTTCCTCCTCCTTCACCTTTTCAGCCTTCTTTCTCTTCTTCTTCTTTTGAAAATTAGATCCAGAAGAACAAAGATGATATTACAGATTTAAAAAGGGGTACAGTTGGTCTGCCTCAAAATATTTCTAGTCAAATCCATCAGCTTGATTCCAGGGTAAGTCTGGGGTCCTCATCAGTAGAGCAAGTGAGTTCTCCTTAAGGCAACATCATAAGTAACCATTCTGCAGCAGATATACCAACTCTGCATCCTCTTTGGAAAAGTGGTGTTAAGTATGGGCTTTTTGGTTGAACGACCCAGCTCTCATAGACGACGTAGAGGTGGTGATGGACAGAGGCTGGAAACACCGCGACACGAGCTTGTTGCAGAAGTGGCTTTTGCTCCGTGTCCTGATAGCCACCTTCCTATTGGTGAGGTGGGTGGATCCCTGTCACTTAGGAAAATTCCCAGAGTCACCATGTGCAGAGAAGCAACAAATCAACTTATCAATGGGTTGTACTTCTTTTAGGAAAGAATCCAGCATAATGGAAGAGAGTAGGAAGGAGATGAGATGAGAGGGCAAAGAGTAGGGAACAGTCAATGAGAAAAGGAACAAACAGATAAAGTGAGCCCCCAGCAGAGGGTAGCAGGAAAATACGTCACCAGTGTCACAGGGTAACGCTGCATGGGAACTGCGGCTAACGAATGTTTTCTTCTCCGCCCTGCCAGCTTGTGGATCTGGAGAGAAAGTTTCAGAGCTTACAGCAGGTAAGTCCCATTACTGCAAGGGACTAACCCCTTTCACTGGAGACACACTAGAATCGGTGGTGGAGTTGGTATCCTTTTCTTAAGGTGAATGGATGATCAATACTAAGGACTTTGCTTTTCCCATAATTTAATCCTCATCACAGTTTATGCTTCCCAGGATGCTCAGGGTGAGGAAACTGAGTCTTGAAGAAATGATGTGACCAGCCTGAGGTCACTGGGCATGTGAAGTCCTCTGCCTCTGAGTTCAGCAGTCTACACACTCATCCTCTTAAATGTCCCTTTTTAACCATGTTATCGTGGGCGTCCGTAGGCTAAAGCTGGTCAGCGCGTGGGCACCCAACTTGGCCGATGCTGGCAACAAGGACTCAGTTTTGAAAGGCCACATATTTTCTCTAACATTCAACTCAGAAGTCTAGGGTGTATCTCTGAATGGTCCAAATCTTCTTAAAAGTATATTGGCTGGTAGTTAACTTTGAACAATTTCTTAGAACAAATCTTCCATAACTTGACTACGTACTTGTAAACTGGTCCTTACAATTTCAGACTTCTTACCCCTTTTGCAGGGAGCTGGCATTTTTAAGACTTTCATGGAAGCTATGATATTCCACACAGAGAAATGCATAGAATGTCCCGATGTTTCAAATTTTGGATAAAAGTAAGGAGATTCCAGGTTAAGGATTCCAGTACTCTGAATATTCTTGATCTGTTTTTGATTCTGTTTCAAATGTCATCCTCTACTTTGGTGTTTTTAAATTTGGTCAGCAAGTTCATGTACTCTTTCTCCTAGTTTTGGTAACAAATTACCCTTTTAGCCTTTATCATTGCAGGAGGTAGTTGACTAGCAAGACACTGTGCTTGAGTTTTTGGTCTCCTAGAGTGCTTCTTTATTCCTACCAAAGGGCAAGAGCTGCAGGCCAAGGTCAAGTTAGCTCAGAATGTCCTCCCTCTCCCCACGCCTCCCCCAGGAAGAGCTGTTAATGATTTTTGAATGTAAGTGCCTTCAGGCCTTTGGATGGGGCAAGTGGTCTCTGGGTACTCCAGTCCCCACCACTCCCTACTGTCTTCCTCCTGGCTGCTCACGGATTCCACTTCCTGCTGGGCCTCCATAGGCTTCTGAGTTTTTAACCCCCAGGCAGTGTTGTTTTATCCACCAGAAAAACCTCTAATGAATTTGTGGTTCACTTTCTTAATGGTATCCTTTGATGCTCAGGGTTACTTGTGGTACTGGCACAAAGATAGACAGATTAAGGGAAGAAAACAGAATCTAGAAAGAGGTCCCCCACTCTACCATGCATGGTTATTTGACTTCTTACAAAGGTGGGGGACAATGGCCTTTGCAGTAAATGGTGCTGAGTCAGTCTGCTGCCCTCTGCCCTCAGATTCATCTGCAAATGAAGGGAAAGACTTGATTTTTCCCTGAGTAACCAAACAGTAAAAAAAAAAAAAAAAAAGTAAAGAATAATTTGCCCTTACTTTAATTTTTAAAACAGAGAATTAGACTGAGATTAGGTGAAATTAATAGGATAGCTTTCCTTGCATAATCACTTATCTTCTCTGAAGAAGTTCTCCCTGTCCTGAGGCATCACAGGTCTTACAAGATGGGAACTGGAAGCTGACATATGGCAGGATTCCCCAGGATCCACAGACAAAGGCGGGTCTGTTTGTGACTCTGGTCTGAAAGCAGTCATGTGAGCTCGGGATTGCAGGGTGCATCTAAGCCGCAGGCCACATTGCGAACAAAGAGGCTTGGACTGAAAAGGGTTCAGTTATCTTAACCCAGGGGAGGAGGGGTGGCAGCAAAAGATGATCATATTTCAAATGCTTATCTGGAGGCACCAGATATAAAAACAACAGCAGACGCAGCGGCATTTCCATTTCACTTTCTTAGCACAATAGAAATGTCCATGAGATTTCCACACCTGAAGTCTTTACCCTTGCCCACCAATGGATGTGTGTTGGGTGAACAATGCTTTCCCAAAGAACGGATGGGAATCCTGGCCCCTCACTCATGCCCCATCCCATCCGTGCTTAAATACATGTAAATAGCAAAGAAATCTGAATAGGATGGATAATATTAAATGCTTTTTGTTGTTTCAAAGAGAGTGGATTTGAAGAACTTAAGCAATTGATTTAAAATTTGGAAAAAGAACCTCAGTTGACTAGGAGTCAAATGTAGGGTGGTTTTTTTTTTTTATATGTATATATTTTTATTGAAGTGTAGTCAGTTTACACTGTTGTGTCAATTTCTGCTGTACAGCACAATGCAAACGTGGTGCTTTGTATACACCGGCACTGAAACGCAGCAAATGTGACTGTCTTGCTGACCATCCTGTCTTTGTTTCAGACCACTGAGCAAAAGGTTTGCAGCAGCAACCCCTGCCAACACGGTGGAACCTGCCTCAACCTCCATGGTTCCTTTTTTTGTATCTGTCCCTCCCAGTGGAAGGTGAGTCACTTGGTCTGGGGTTAAAAATGATGGTGAGTCAGCATCGGTGGTTTCCTGGGAGCCCTTCAGAATCCTATTTCATTCTCTGTCCAGGGTTTCCAGGATTCTGTGGTCTCCCAAATCAGAATGAATTATGGCATGAATGCCAAAAATCCAAACAGTGGCGAGCGTGATTATATAGCCCACTGCATGCGAAGCCCTCTTAAGGAGTGGTACACTTGATTGGACAACCACAGGGAAGGGCGTGATAATCCTGCTGACATTAATTGAAATTGTTCAGCATTGAGTGTACTAAACACATCTCGACCTAGCCCTGCCAGTTCTCCTGCCCTCTTCTGTTAACGATGGGAGTGCTATCTGACACGCGCGGTGAAGAAAAGTGAAGTGACTAGTCCCAGGCATAGCTCCACAGGGAAGTGAGGATGAGTTGGTAGAAGGAATTCTCTGGTGTGGCTGATGTGATCTTATGAAGAAGCTCTCTGGCTCTGTTGGGCCACCTCTGAGTTTCAGAGGAAGGATGACCTGAGGTCAGTTTTAACATGATGGCATTTGGCTTGACCGAGGGCTTCTTTCCTGCCTATCTGTCAATCCTCAGATGTATCATGTGAATATTGGCCCCAGAGGCCTCTGTGACCTGTGGCACCTGACTTTGTTCTCTGTATGAACGCAGGGTCCTCTGTGCTCAGTGGACGTTAACGAATGTGAGATTTACGCGGGGACACCGTTGGGCTGTCAGAACGGAGCCACCTGTATAAATACAGCAGGGAGTTACAGGTAACTTTTTCCTTTTTTTTTTTTTTTTTTTTAGCCCAATAAGTATTTATTTTTCATACTCATGGATCTGCATATTAGCCACGGTGGCTCTGCTCCAGTTGGGTTTGCATGTCTCATTCTTGGGCCTGGGCTGGAGGTGCCCCAGCTCCCTGGGGAATGTCCTTCTCCTGGCCAAGGTCAAAAGCTCCCAGAGAGTTGAAAAGAAACATATCAAGTCTCTGAAAGCTTTAGCTCAAAACTTTCACTTTTTCCTGTTTTTTAAAAAAAATTGGGGTGTATTTTTGAAGGACTAAAACATCCCGTGGTTAAGAGCATCTAAGATTAACTATCTGTAGTACCAGCAAAACTAGGCGCTCCACGAGGAAGCTACGTGGCACTTCTTTAACGTACACGTAGCTGTTTACTTAGATGAAGAAAAGCTTGTGTGACCTCAACGCAGATGAAGAAATCCTTTCTCTGGAGCCCCTGTGGAACTGGAAGAAGGCCACCCCCCCGTGGCTGGCGTAGAGAGTGAGGATGGTGCGGAGCGTGTGGATGGTGCGGTACAGGATAAGGCTGGAGATGCAGGAGTCAGAGCATCGAAGGGGCAGCCACTGAAGAAGAGCTTAACGAAGGAGAGGGAGACCCCACCATCCCAGCCAGCCACTGCTGCACTCATTCTGTAGATGAGAGAGCTGGCAGATTTAGTAAAGGTATCTCCGTTCAAGCACTATGTAAAATGTAGACCATCACCAGACCAGAGACGGAACTGAGGTTTTACAGCTAACTGTCCTTTCTCTCTTCCATTAGCCATCAGGCCCCTAACTGCATGCGGCTCCTGTCTTCTCTTCTGAATGACTCTGTCAGATGGCTTGTGTACAGCATTATCCCACTCAGCTCAGGCACCCCCCCTCTACAGGAAGTCTTCCCTTCCCTTAAGAAGCCCAGTTAGGCATCCCAGTCATTAAAGCTATATTGACTGATGCACCCTCTTGTCAATAATCAAGTCCCAAAGTTTATGGCAGGTCAATGTCAAACTTCCTTCTGTATAGTTCCTTGAAATCACTTTTAAAAAATCTTTAGGCATGATCTTTCCCCATAGTTTGGCTGGTCTCCTGTTTTCTGTGATTATTAAAAGATAAAGAAATTGGTTCTGTTATGGCAAATTCTCTCGGGCACAATCTCACTGGAGTAAAGAGCAATCATTTCTCTCCCCCCAGGGTCCCTGCTCTCTTGTTTTTCCCTTGGAACAAGATCCATTCTCTTCTTTCCAACAAAAAGGAATGCAGTAATTTTTTTTTTTTTTTGCCTTGTCATCTGTGAACACACTATTTTCTCCCAAAGTAGCCACAATCTTTCTCTTTTTCATTGATTTAGTTGATTCTTTTGTTCTTTTGATCTGATCTTAAAAATGTTTGCTCATTCCAAGTTACCAACTTAACTCATTCAAACTTCTGGTGGATACGTCTATAAGTTTGAGCAGTGTGCAACCCCCAAGTTAACCACCTCTCACTGAAATGAAGTATGTGATCCAAGAGCCTTTTGCTTTCTGGATTTTGTTTCTCATTTAAAGGAATCTCCTGATCCCTGCTTTCATAAACATGCAAACTTGGGCTGGATCCAGAATGCAGGTCTAATCTTTCATTCCCTTGAAAGCATTATCTCCTGATTTCTGTTTATGGGCATTTATCAGAGAAGATTTCTGCGTGGAGATATCGGTGGCAAAGAACTCCTGGCACTAATACGTCCCGCCTTCCTGATATCCAGGAATGTCCTGGAGATGAGAGCTCACTCTTGGTTTTTATTATCACTGTCTTCTTGAATCTTGAAGCCAACAGACTAACAAAGCCGTGCAGCCAAGGGCAGCGAGACCCATAGACCAAGCCAGAATGGTTTTCCCCACACAGACAAAACTGTATTTTCACCCCTGCAAAATGGAAAGGAAAAGAAAAAAAATTAACATGAGAATTTGCTGCATGTCAAGATTAGTTATTTGTCCCGATATGTGAGAGCGAGACAGACAAAGAGAGAGAGACACAGAGACACAGAGACAGAGACAGAGAGAGCAGAACCACTTTATTTGTTGAGAGCTGCCCAAACAGCAGATTCAACTTTACAAGGGCGACACTGAATCATCTTTCTTGCACGCTCCTGTAAAAGGAGCCCAAGGACTCATTGTGCTGACTCTGGAAGTGGTTTGGTTTCTTGTTTCTGCCATTCATATGCGGGAGGTGACTAGAGAGCACAGCATTTCAGTCTGGTTTCCTCCTCTTGATAAAGGGGATAGTTTAGGGAGCCTCATGAATTCCAGTTGATTATCTATGACCTAAATACTCCAGTTCAGACATACGATGAAGGCTTTGTGAAGGAATAAAAGAAAAATGTGGGTGAGCATAAGATTAAATGCTCGCCTTGTGGAATCTACGTGGCATGAAAGAGATCACTTACTCTCTTGAGTTCTGTTAATCATGTAAGGATAAATCCTTGTTAATCAGTAGCTTCCCTGAGACCAGAAACCCCCTCTGGAAACTTCATGGGGCACATGCTGAAGGAAGACTTGAGCTGCTGTTGAATAATCTGGATGCGAAGAAATGTGGTCACCATGGGAAGCATCTGTGTTGAGTCTGAAGCCTCCTTCAGCCTCTAATTCTTGGAGCCCATTTACTTGGGGGAGACAAAGCTGTCTTTATTTAAAAGGATTAATAATTTTTTTAATTAGAAGGACATCTGAAAGAGAAAGCACTAGGCAAATACTAGTTAATTGGAAGCCCCATTTCATAGAAAAATTTTTGGTACAAATTCTTTTTTAGGATAATGACAGTAGAGCAAGGAAAACAATGATCTGTTTCCTCCGGTTTCTGTGGCTCATGGTCTTGTCCCAAGTGCTCAGATAGCTAACAGACAATATTTTGCTGCTTCTCAAAAGTGCATTTGCCTTTTTTTTCTGAAGATTGATTCTTATTGTTTCCTGATTTACTATCAGTTTAAAACAGCCCCTGGGATCCAAATATGCCATGCATGGATGGGGTATGTTATATACTTCAGGCACAGAATCTAGAAGGCTTTTATAGAAAAAAAAAAAAAAAGTGGAATTTGTTGTTTTGTTTTCCTCTAGGAGCACAACGATGATTATATTTTATTTTATTTATTTTCATTCTTACCATTGGTGGATTTTAAAACCGGCTGAGGTTAAATGATGAGGATAATAATCTGGTTTCAGCTCAGATCATAGTTACGTATTAATCTGATTACCTCTTTTAGTTAGTCAGTTACATTAAAATTGAACCATGGACTCGAACGCAGTTAAACTATGACTTTGAAAGTATACGTGACCTCTTTTCCATTGCCAAATACACTTGCAGTGTTTTTGAAGACTGAAAAGCCCAGTTTTGTTTTGCTGGAACCAAATCAGCAATGGAAGGTCATTACAAAAGTGACTTCTGCAGGGAGGTGTACACTTCACTCCTCTTTTTCTTTAAAGGGACAGCTTGAAAACACATTTTGCATGCAAACACTGTGATGTTAAAAAGACAGGCAAAAATGGAAAGTCTTCAACTAACTCTCACTTTCAGAACGTGGGAATGTGACACGGAAAAACAATGGTACAGGAATAACGCTGACCAAGTTTTAATTCATCTTTTGCCAGTTGCTAATTCTGCGCCTTGGGCAATTTGAACCTTGCCAGTGAAGTGGGATTAAAAATACTTGTCTTCCAGGATCATAGTGAGGAAATTGCTAGTGCACTTGGCTTCCTTCCTCCCTACCTCCTTCTTTTTTCTCACATTATCTGAAATGAAAGAAGTATACTTTGTAGCTGTTTAAGGAAGCGTGTAGGATTAAAATCTACTCATCTCTCAATGACAATAGCAAGGGAGAGAGAAAGAGAGGATTTAACGGCAGGTCCTTGAACCAGAATCTCTCAAATCTCAAGTCCTTTTCCAATAGTAAAACACTTAGTGATGAGATAAACACAGTTTCCTGAGCACTTCCTAAAGGAAAATGCCTTTAGACCCCAAGGTGAAAACTGTGCTCACAGATTGCCATTATTATTTTACAAAAAAATGGGAGGCAGAGGGAGTGATGTTATTATGACATTGTCTAGGGTGAATAGTGAATAGGCTGAGTCAAGATTTAAACCTAGGCATTCTTGTCCCATGGGCTCCTGAATTCTCAGACATCTCATACACGATCGACTCAGAAATCTAGTTATAGTTGGTTTAAAGATTAAAAAAAAATTTTATTTTGGCAGGTGGAGGTGCTGATAAAATAAACTTTTATCCAGGAAGCCACCTGGATCAAATCCTCAAATGTGTTTAGAAATGGCCTATAGTTCTAGCATCTCTAAGAATCTAATAAAATTCTCTGAAATAATATTCTGGGTAAGGATGGGAAAGCAAAGAGGAAAGGAAAGAGAATATGAGAGGGGGAGGGTGTAAAGCGAGAGATGAGAAGCAGATAAATAGCTGTGGGGAGGGAAGGACTAACTAAGTTTCTTTTTTAAGTTTAATCATGGATTGCTATTAACCTGTGACCTTGTCTTAATGAGAAAGGCAACCTTGGAAGGCTCAGAAATGTAACTTCTTAGTGGACCAGCTTTTACACAATTATGTATCAATGTTGCAAATTGCATGGGACATACTTATCCCCCCAAAAGTATTCATTTATCTGAAATCCAAATTTTAAACTGGGCATCCTGTATCTTTATCTGCTAGTTCTGGCAACCCTCTGTGTGAGGGCCTGAACGATACCCACCATATTCTTCCTCTCCATCTCTGGCCACATTCATTGATCTGTTCTTCCTTAGAACCCACTTGGAGGAGCTGCCCCAGCAGCTGTTTCTGGGGCCCTCCATGGGGACACCACGCTCTGTGCCCAGAGTGTAGCTCTTGTTGCTTCTCAGAGAGCCAAACTCTCATTTTCGTCGCTGTCAATCACACGTTTGTTTTTACCCACGGACATCAGCTGAGCTCTTTGTGCCTCAATATGTGTTGTTAAAAGAACGTCCTGACCTGGCACAGTGACCCCTTTACTGAAACACTCAGAAACAAGTTCAAGGTCCATGGCCATACAGGTCCTTCTCATTCTTTGTGTCTGATCCTCGGCCCCAGTGGCCAGTTTCTTTTCTGAGGGCCAGTGTGGCTGGAGTCAGGCAGACAGTGACCTCTGGGCCGGGATCCCACTCCCAACACTGGTGCTCCAACAAGTGGAATTAAGCCTAGGGGGCTAGGGGACGCCTCTGCCCCTGCCCCTCCCCCAGCCACCATCCCACTCTGTCCTGGTTCCCTCTGTAGCTGGCAGTACAGACATAGAGCGAACAGCAACTTTGAGATGATGATAGCTTAAAACAATTGTATTTATTTGCTCTTTACTGAACTGAAATCTCAAAACACCCACCGCTAGCTTAGCTATCATGTAATAATTACATTGTGTGAGTTACAATGATCTAGGAAAGAAATGTTACTATGTTAATTACAGCCACGGATAGAAGTATTGCCTTCTTAGTATAATCATCATCACAGACTCTGAGACGCGGATATGCCATTGCCTGTGGGGTTATACAAGCTGAGAGAACATTTGGTGATTTATCTGTTCAGTCAAGGTCACCTGTGCTTACTCGTGGGTCCAGCTGGGTGGACAATGAACGGACTTGACGACCTCTCCCTTTCCCATCCGGAATGAACTCCAACCCCTTTAGTTTATAGATGCCTGACCTTTGAGAGTGCAGCTGGATGACCTGATATCAGAAGAATTTATAGCGGTAGTCATGCTTCTCTCACCCCATATTTGAGAAGATAACACATTTACTCAATCTGCCCCGTAAAGGGCAGAGTGATCTTCTTCCAAAACTCCAGCCAATAAATCTGGTTTGCTGGTTTATGATTCCACTGGAACATCACTGACCTGCAGTCGGAATTATTACTTTCTCTTTTTAATCGATGCTAAGAAAGCAGACACGCACTCTGAAGCACCAGCCGTGACTTTGTGCTCTTGTGCAACCAACAGTTGTCTCTGCTCCCCTGAGAACCACGGCCCCCAGTGTGCATCCAAATACGATGACTGTGAAGGGGGCTCCCGGTTGCACTGTGTCCACGGCGTCTGCGAGGATCTGGTCCGAGTGCAGGCTGGACAGGTGGGTCCCTTCATGGGTGGGATTCCTTGGAGGGAGTCCTGGTCATTAGCTCCTCATTATATGTAACTGTGAATGAGCAGGACCCTGTGGGGCTGCAGAGAGGAAGTCACCCTCTGCCCTTAAGCCGGACATAGGTGAAGGAGGAGATGAGAATTGTCCATCAATAAGCAGAAAGGGACCCAGAGGTTGATGTTGTTATGTACTAACTTTTTTATTATTCCTCCATGAATCTCCCTGTGAGACATGACCTTCTCTTGGCCTTGTGAGTTTTAACAGTGACAAGACATGGGGCCATAAAGGCCCGCCCTTGTTTGCAGCATGCAGCTTTAAGGAGTCAGGGTTTTTTTTTCTGACCCCTGAGCCCTGTGAGTGCTGAAGACTCTGTGAGCCCATTTCCCCAAGTGTCCCCTGTGCTCTGAGCCCTGATGACCCTGACTCCTGGCCCTCAAGGTCGCCCAGCCCTGGTCTGCTTGACCTTGCATGAGACCTTCAGGCCTTTTTTCTTAGTTCTATTTTTTTCCTACCCATGTGATGGAAAATGTTTCTCTTCCAACGACGGTGGGAGGGGGGATGTGGGTGGGACCTTCGAAAAGGAAACAAACAGAATTGATTTTGCAAGGTCTGTGCCTACATGGGTGTTTTTCCCTCTGAAAGCACAGCAGGCTGAGTCGATCGACTTTAATTATATTGACTTACAGCTCTTGACTGTTGTTGCTCTTTCCCTGGCTTCTTTGGGGGGCAAATTGTAGGTTTCCCTTACTCTGAAATAAAGTTTCTCTTTTTGCATGGTCTGGTCTAAATGCTTAATCATATGGGAAGAAAAGGAGCAGCTGCTCAGTTGGCCTCATGGAAATGAACGAACGTTAGAAAATAAACAGTTGGGGGCTCAGTGGGATTTGGAAGGCTTTTTTTCGCTCATTTTCTTGATTGTCTTTGTTCACACCCGGGTCATCCTGCCAGCCCAAGTACAGCTGCATCTGCGATGCTGGGTGGACGTCCCCCTCCAACAGTACAGCCTGCACGCTGGACACAAACGAATGCAGCCTCTGGCCTCCGCCTTGCTCATCACATGTGCAATGTTACAACACTCCAGGCTCCTTCTACTGCGGGGCCTGTCCGACAGGTACGTGGGGTGTGTCTGCATCCAGCCAGGGGTGCCCTGCTGGCCTCTGCAGGCCAGCCAGGTAAGACGCCGGAACCGATTTCCTTCCACTGCCCAAGGACAAGAAGACCCTTCTTAGCAGGTGTTCCAATCCAGTTTCATGTCCTGTTTCATTAACCCCCACTCCAGACCATCTAACTGGTTTAACAGTTCAACAGAAGTAATGGGAAATTTGTCCCAGCATGGCTAGAATCAGACATTGGGGCTGGGGTTGGCCACAGAGTTTGTGAGCTCACACACTTTATTGCTAGGGCCATCAGCTGACTAGGCTTGAGATCAAAAAGACACGTGCTCTAGTTCCACCTTTTGTACCAGCCAGATGTTTGTAAACTTGGGCAAATTGATCTCTGAGTGTCTTCACTACCGTCCAGTGGTCCTCACCTGGATGCGTTGTTTGAAGATCCTGGGGCTTTGCTATAAACAAGATGGTCCAGTTCCATCACAAACCCACAGAGGCCAAACCTCAGAGGGAGGTCACATGTCCAGTCATTGGGAACATGGACTCAGGATTTGACTGTGCTAGTCTGAGTCAAAGCTTAATGTTTTCTATGAGGTCATCATTATCCCATTAGGGCATACTGGCAGAGCACCCGCTCTGAGCCAGGCACTGAGCTGGGTGCACTGGTTAGCAATTGATCAGACAGCCTCAGAGGGTTTACAAGGCCTGTCTGCCCTCCTTGGGTGTTCTTAAAAAGTGGAGTACAAGACTGGAGTGACAGCAGCTGCTCTTTATGAAAACATCATCAGGGCATTGTGCTAGGCGACTTCGAATTCATGCAACTACAACAGAAACAAGAAATGGTAGGAATTAGTAGTATTCCCATTTTAAAATATAAGACCTTGAGCCTAAGAGAAGGTAAATAACTTGCCCAAGATCCAAGAGCTTATCAGCGGCCAGGATTCAAACTCAGGTCTGCTTGACCGTGGGTTAGAGCTGAGCTGCTGATTCTGTCTTGGCAGGGAACCCCACACACCTACTGCCTCATTTAAGGGTGTCCGGTTTAGTGACTTTCGTCATGTTGTATGTTTCGATCTTATATAACTGGAAAGAAATGGAAAAAAAACACGTCAAGAACTTTTCCCTCTTAGTTCTCAGGGGCAAGCGAATTTTGCAAATAATCACATTCTTAAAGATAATTTGCCAATGACAATCTTTAAAAACTAGAAATTGAAAAAGTCAATTATTTCCTGTGTAACTTGGGCAAACGCATTCTCATTTTGTTGTTGTTGTTGTTGTTGGAGAGGAAAAAGAGAAACGAAACCTTTTTGTTTGCCTGTTAATCACCTTATTTTTTCCTGACTATCAAAGCAAACTACGCTGCTTTTGAAATATAGAGAAACCATAAAAATACGAAAACAAAAACCAGAAAAAAATACATAGAACCACCGTTAATGTTTGAGGGGATATCCTTCCAGCTTTTTGCTGTGCACTCATTTCTTCACCTGCAAAGATGACCATTTTCTTACATTTTTAGAAGAGATCACTACTTAGATCAAAGAAAATAAATACTTTGTAGGATTTTAAAGTTTTAAAAATTTTAATCATTTGAATTATTAGTAATAAAACTCATAACAAGTGAATAAAAAGGTCATGTCCATCAAGTAAAATGCCATTCTCTTTCTCCCTCTTTAAGCTCATTCTTTTGATAAGTCCACTGCTTGCAACTAGTTCTCTCTCCTTTCTGCCTTTACTTTAACTCATACAGACACACACACCTAGATGTAGGTTTTGAAATAATCCTTTCCCCAAACTGAGATCCTAGCTCTGCATATCATTCTAATATTTGGTATCTTCAATTAAAATGCATAGGGGAAATTCTTCCAATGTGTGTGTGCATATTATTAAAAATAGCTTTTATTTTCCAGTGGTGTAGATGAGTCATAATATATTCAGCTCTGCCCCTGTGGACCATTGAGAGTTGTTTTTTTCCCCATTAAATGATGCTACAGTAGACATTTGCTTCTCTTCATCTTTTTACACTGGCAGTTTTATCATTGTAGAATAAGTTCTAAGAAATGGAATTGTTAGTCCAAAGGTGTGTATTTAAAAATTTTTAATGAATACTCTTTCCAAATAGGTTTGATTAATTTAACTTCTGACTAACAGCATATATGAGTACTCCATGCTCCCACCTCTTTGCTAGAATTTGATTATAAGTATTTAAAACAATTTTTGCCGATCTGATAGGTAGAGTATATCTCATTTTAATCTGTAGTTTCTTATATAGGTAAGCAGGTTTGCGTATGTTTTTGACTATTTGTATTTCTTCTTTGCTCACATGTCGGTACAGCTAACTTTTCAAATCTTCTGTTTTTCTAGGCTGGCAAGGAAATGGGTACATTTGTGAGGATGTCAATGAATGTGAGATAAATAATGGCGGTTGTTCCGTGGCTCCACCTGTCGAGTGTGTAAATACACTGGGATCTTACCACTGTCGTTCCTGTCCGCCAGGTGCTACACCAAATTTCCTGATAACCATCATAGATAAAGTATACGTTTGAAAACAGGATCTCGGGTTCTATTTTAAATATGACTTCCATCTAAGGAGACGAACTGAATGGTGCAAAAATCCTTACTTAACTTACGGATTCAGGGCACATTAGTATAGTCAAATTATAAGAAAGAAATAAAAAATTTTTTGAATATCAATGGAGAACAACAAGCCTTTACAAACTGTGAAATACTCTATTGAGATAATGCAGAATTTGACAGATTTTTCTCTATGGATCACAGACCTACCGTTCCCACAAATAATTTATTAATATAATGAACTCATTGGATGTTTTCCATATAAAGTTTACTAAATTATAGACATAATAGTGAACATATCATACATGTTAGTTTCCCTTCTCTTCCAGAAAGAAGCCATGACTACTATTCACTAATCTAAACTGAATTACTATCCAAGAAGTTCAGGGAGTTCTAAGGGATAAACTGAAATCCTATATGTTTTATTAACAAGAAACAACAGTACTTTGGACTTCTACAATAATTTAGCTCCAAGATCTTCAAAGTCACTGTAATTTAAAAATGTCGACTTCCTTAGTGTCCACAATTTCTAAGTCTACCAGTAGTTTCATATATCTTTTTATTTTTATTTTTGTCATAAGAAACAACACAGAACATTATTTCTGAAGTCAGGTTCTTACTTCTTGTTGTTCCTTTGTCTTAACTATGGAATTTATTCGATGGCACATTCTCTTTACATTGTCTGTTTTGATGACAGAAGATCTCTGGTTGGCCTGGTTCGTGACATTTGGTTCTCAGGTGGGGATTCTTCTTCTTGCGTATTCCTAACAGCATTTTTCATGCCCCTGCTCTTGCTGTGATCAGGGTACCAGGGCGATGGAAGAGTGTGCACACTCATAGACCTGTGCTCGGTGGATAACGGAGGCTGCCACCCACTCGCGTCTTGCTCCTCCCTTCTGGGTAATGACTCATCTCTCCCTCTGGTTTTGGGTCTTTTAACATCAACTTCTAAAACAAATCAGCATTTTAAAATCAAGATCCTCTATGTTCAAAATTCTTACTTTGATCTTCAAACTAAAAATTAATCCATGTTATAACACTCTACATTGAGATTCTTTTTTTGATGCAGTAGACTATGCTCTTTTATGATCTACTCTAAATTTTGCAATTATTTCCCAAGATAATAAAGCCAGCTGGTTGATCCATGACTGTATTCCAGCAGGAAGGAGAAAGGGAGACAGGAAGACCTGTCAATTCTCTTAAGGACTCCCCTTTCTATGCCTTTGGTCTGAACTAAGTGTAGTGGCTAAGCCTGGCTGCAAGGGAGTCTGGGAAATATAGTCTTTGTTTCAGGCACTCATGCCCCTAGTTAAAATAAGGAGGTCACTACTAAGTAAGGGAAAATGGACTTAGGGTGAAAAACCAACAGGATCCGCCATGTTGCATGAAAGAAATTTCACCACCTGTGTGTACTGCTAAATTTTCTCCCAAATATGTATCCACTTGTATACTCATTAGTAGTGTGTGAAAATATACATTTATCCCACTCTTGACCATAATGGATACTATAGTTATTTTTCATTTTGCTCAATTTTATAGGCAAAAATTGCCTTCTCATTATTTTAGTTTTGACTTAGTAATTTTTGATTCTCAGTAATTAATAATGAATACTTTTCACATATTTGCTGGCCATTTAAAAATATTTTTCATGTCCTTTGATCATCCATCTGCTTTACTGACCTGTAAAATTAAATTTTGTGCTGTGAGGATATTATCTTGCTATCTTATGTGATACGTGTACTTTCCTTTCCTAAAAACAACAAGTTGTTTTTATTTTAATTTTTCTATTTAGAAGTTTAAACTTTTAGTGTAGTCAGAAAGGTGAATCTTCTCTTTTAGAATTTCTCCTCTTAGAATTAGGCCTTCGCCACCAAACTCTTTAAAAATAACCAAGTAGCAGGTCTTTCATACTTTTATTTATTTCTAATACTAAAATCTTTGATCTTTTTGAGATTTATTTTTATCTATAGCATCACATAGAGATCTGGTTTGAAATGGGTGGCCCCAAATGCATTTATTGAACAATCCTTTGTTCAGTATCCCTTGTACCACATCCCTTTTATTTCGAAGTACCCCTTTTATTTTTACCAACTTGCCATATATATGTGCATATATATATGTGTGTGTATATAAATATGTATGACATTTAAATATTTATTAAATGATTAATGGCATATGGAAATGGCTAGGAGTGTGAATTCTAGAAAAAGACTGGATTTTAATTTTTCCCTTGGCTCCACCGTATTCTAGCTGTGTGTCCATGATCAAGACACTTAATTTCTCTGTGCATTGTCTTTATCTGTAAATGGAGTTTACAATGGAAGATTAAGTTAGTCAGTATATGTACAGGGCACATATAGCAGATACCATCCTCATAAGAATAGTCTTTGCTGCTGTCAACCCCTCCATGAAAAGACGCTCCCCTTTCCCTTGGTGTATTTCACATCTGTGCACAACTCAGAACCATGACCTATGGACTGACAGCGCCAGCATCACTCTGTAAATAGCGTAGTGAAAATGTGTCATGTCTTTTTTACTTTTAAGATTGAAAACTAGAAAAATAAAGGTTCTAATATTTCCTTCTCATACCTCATCTTGTCTGCCCTGGGAGATTGATAGACTTCGGTGATTCCTGGTCTAGAATGCAGAGCCTGAGGTTTGCTACAGGGTCTAAATGGAGGAGACCTGTACTTACACTTCTGTTTTTATCTCTAAACAGGTTCCTTCCCTCTCTGAGGTTTGCTACGGGGTCTAAATGGAGGAGGCCTGTACTTACACTTCCGTTTTTATCTCTAAACAGGTTCCTTCCCTCTCTGCGCTTGTCTCCCGGGTTACACTGGAAATGGTTATGGGCTGAATGGATGTGTGCAACTCAATAATACTTGCCTGAGTCACCCTTGTTTAAATGGACAATGCATTGTGAGTCCTTCATTCCTCCTAAGGAAACTGAGTACTGGAGAATCATTCTAGTTTCACTTCTGTGAAATATGTTTTCTATGATTTATGAATTTAAAGGTAATGATTCAAGCTGAAGATAAGGAATGTCAATAACTTTCAGATAAAAGGTAGGCCACAACTCTAGTTCCCAAGAAGAACCAGTGAGTCAGTTCATTGCTTTGTCTCAGTGATTTACAAAGTGGTAAAACAAAACCTACAGTGGGATCCAAATAAAGCTGATTTCTTATACTTTGCGTTTACCATTTAAACAAATTAATCCGAGTTAGGCTATTGGAAGATGTTTATGGTTCAACAGCTTCCGCATATTATACATAGCACTGCTTTTCTTTATTACTTGGGTTGATTCAAGTTGATCATCTGTCCCTTTGTTGTGTGACATTACGTTTCTTCTTTCCTTAGGAAACAGTCTCCGGTTATCTTTGTAAGTGCGAATCAGGTTGGACTGGTGTCAACTGCACAGAAAACACTGACGAGTGTCTGAGCAACCCTTGTTTGAATGGGGGAACCTGTGTCGACAGCATTAATGCTTTCAGCTGTGAATGCACACCTTTCTGGACCGGATCTCTCTGTCAGGTTCCCCAGCAAGGTACGCTCAGCATCTCCTGTACCAGAGATGCTCACAGCTTAGAAGTATCATCCCTGAGTGAGTCCTGCTGCCAATTCCTCTGCTGAACCTGCTTTCTTGTCCAGTTGCTCCAAGGTTTAGAACTAAGCCTTTCTTTGCAGAAATGGTATGAAATTCACAAGGTAAATATTTATTTCAATTTAAGCCATAAGAACCTTTTCCTCAAAGGAAAAATTAAATTCACCTTTGCCATTTTCATTATGTCCATTTTGAAAACAAAATATGCAGAAGTGGTTTAGTTTTTTCTAAGGGAGAGTTTTCCCTACAGCAGCCATTTCATTTCCCTGGAATATTACACATAATCAAGTCACTCTCCGGCTCTAGAATGTACAGTGGCTCCCTGTTGCCTCTTGAATAAAGATTGGGGCTGTTTTCAGTCATCCTTTATAACCAGCTTCACCCTGTCCATCTAACCTGATTTTTCACTGGTTCCCTAAAAATACTTCCTTTCAAGCCAAACAGCTTTCCTTATCACCTGACCCCATGTGCCCCAACGAATATTTCTGCTTTATTCTGTGTTCCTTTATTCTGGAAATATCTCTTGCCAAACTTATCCAAATTCCTTCTTTGCTTCCCATCCAAATGTATCTGCCCCTCAAGAGTACTTCATATTCAACCTCCTTCCTAAAAACCTCTTGTGACGACGTCACGCCTTATCAGATATGCACATTTCTGGAGATGTTACTATGTGTTTAGGACAACAGTAGACCCTGTGGAGAGATAAGGAACCAGGAAGTATTGTCTCCATGTATTATCTGCTTATCTTCCTGTTGAGGAGACAAGACTAATACAAAACGGCTGAGAAGAGACAAGAACTAAAGAAAAGAACTAAATTGTGTGGGCAGAGGTAGAGGAAACACCGAGAGGCCGAGGAAATTCGGGGGGGGGGGATGGGATATCAACTAGACTTGGAACACGAGGTGGGATTTGGGTGGATGCTGAAGGAAAAAGAAGTCAGATGAGAAGAAAGAACGGCAGGGCTTTTGTCTCCAATGTTCATTACTCAGACTTCTCTGAATGTTTCAGCAGCAGGGTGAGAGTGGCCTTAGCCTCTTTCTTTTCAGAGTCTGAAAAGCAGAGTTCGTCTCCTTTTCTTTGCAGTTTGTGGAGGGTCCCTCTCAGGGATGGAAGGAAGCTTCAGCTACATGAGCCCTGATGTTGGTTACGTTCATGACGTCAGCTGCTTCTGGGTCATCCGAACTGAAGAGGGAAAGGTAAATACAGTATCTCCTGTCCAAATGTACATTTCATCTAGATACATGAATGTGTAGTATGTCATGTGTGTGTCACACAAAATACATGCAGTGATAGTCCAGCTATCATTACTGATGACTTTCCAGGTGTCACGCTTTGGGTTAAGTATTTTACGTCCCTTGCTCTAAACCTTAAACACTAACTCTTTGAGTTAAGTACTAGTATCCTCATTTTATAGAAGAAATAATGGAAACTATGAGAAGCTAAGTGATTAAAAAAAAACAACTCTTTAGCTGGTAATTGGACTAGTTGGATTTCAAAGTCACATTGGTCTTTCAGAGTCCATGCTTGGCCCAGTACGGACGCTTCTCTACATGGATGGGCTGACTGCAAGCCTGTAATGTTGTCACTGAGACAGCCGCGATCACTCAGGGTTATGTGGATTCTTATGCAAAAATGGGGCTGCTATTAAGATGGTTTTCTTAATGACGTCTTCTCTGTGCCATTGCTTGGGCCCGTGTGCGATGATCGTTTCTTCACGTATATGACATCATTGTATTTTAACTCTTATCACCCTGAAAAATAAGAATTATTATCCCCATTTTACATACGAGGAAGAGCAGCTGAGAAATTGGTCCAGGGGCACGTGGTTTGTCAGTGACATGCAGGGACATGAACCCAGGCCCTTCGCCCCCAGTGAATGAATGAGCTGCTACACAAACACTCTGCAAATTAAGATTTGGGCCCGAGGTTTTCAGTGCTTTCATCCCCACCATGAATTACTCAGACTCTTCCAAATATTTCTTTCTCATTAAAGTTGTGTATCTAAATAGCTAAGGCTTTCCCTTGAAATCCTATTAACTTTTCCCAGCAAGCTAATGTTGCAAAGGTCATTGTACAAGGTCAGAAATATTTTTTCCCTTGAGGAGTGAGGATTCTTTGAGGCCTGGTGACCCCACAATAGAATAAAGTCAATCTTCTGGTGGCTATGTAATGTGAATTTCCTTCCGTCCATTTAGTTTTCATGAATTCTATTTCCTGACATTGAAAACACTTTTCTTTAAAAAAAAAAAAGAAAAGTCATTTTGTGAAAAAATTTTAAGGCTCTTATTATCAATTTGTAAAAATCTTCATGCAGTTTTTCTTGATAATTGTGATTTTATATCTTCTTATCCCCCTCACAGTTTACAAAATACAGTGGAAATTATACTGAAATAGTTGAATTCATGAACAGTTATTTGATTTTTATTGAAATTGCTTCAAGGCGAAAATGATGTAATGTTGGGTAACAGATCTTAAGAACGCCCGAGCAAAGAGCTTCAAAATCTCCTGATACCCTCTTTCATGAGATGAATATTGTGGTTTTAGATCATCATGGAAATTAAATTCAACAGCCCCCTTTTGGTAGCTTGGCTATTTTAAATGAAGTTGTTAGTACTGAATTTTTTATGTTTCATTAATTATGTTATAATTAATTATATAATTATGTATACAAGCAACTATATAATTATGCATATAGTTAATGATATAATTATGTCTATAATAACTATAAATTATTATAATTGATAATTATATGTTTAATTATTTTATCATTTATATTTAATTATATATTATATAATTAATATATTGATATTGATATCAACACATCCCTTAATAATTATTATTATAATAAAAACTAATTATATATTTAATTATTTTATTATTTATATTGAATTAATTATATATTTAACTATGCACTTTCTAACATTTTAATCTGGGGACACATATTTATGATTATTATCACCTACTTGCATAGTCAGAAATCTTCATATTACCTTTCCCCTAATGTCTGCTCTCGGTATTACTCATCTCCACCAAAGACTAGCGTCCTTTACACATGCCTACACCATGCCTACTGTCTACACTTGAGGTTGTCTATCCAGGCTGAGCATTAACTGAGAGGTTCAGAGACCCCCCCACAAGGAATCAGCATCTCAGGGGTTCGGTGACGAACTGTGTGTATGCTACACGCTACAGGTTATTCGTCATTAAATTCAAGGTCAGTTTTTCAAATGTCCACTGTATTTTACTGATTTGGAAGTGTTGTTTGCTATACATTTGGAGTGTCTTTGTTTAATGAACTTGCCAGTTTCATGAAATCTAGATAAATCTATTTCATTAACCCAC
Source organism: Camelus dromedarius (assembly GCF_036321535.1). Lineage (NCBI taxonomy): Eukaryota > Metazoa > Chordata > Mammalia > Artiodactyla > Camelidae > Camelus > Camelus dromedarius. The sequence goes on from NC_087461.1 coordinate 15,198,994, forward strand.
TGAGTAACAACTCAATGAGTACAAAATTTCAGCTACGTTAGGTGAATAGTTTCTAGAGATCTGTACAGCAGAGAAGGCCTATAGGTAACAATGTAGCATTTTGCGCTTCAAACTTTAAGAGGGTAGATTTCATGTTGTGTTCTTACCACAAAAAAGAGAAAGAGAAGAGAGAATGAGAGAGGGAGAGGGACAGGAGAGAGGGAGACAAGGAGCCCCTAGAAGGTGTTGGACATGTCTGTTCATTGACTGCAGTAATGGTATCACATGTGTTTATGTCTGGCCAAACTCCAAACATTAAATATGTGCAGTTCTTTACGTACCAATGACACCTAAGTAAAGCTGTTAAAAATCTATTTCATCAATATTAAGATGTTTGATATAAGCAATTTTTTAACACAAGTCATTTAATATGTAGAATTATCATATGTGCTTGTGGATAATTAAGAAATGATGTATTGCTTCTTGAAAGCAATTCAGTAATAAATGCTTCCTAGTTAGTAGGAGAAATACTTTAGAATTAACGTAGAAATAAAAACGAATGTCCTATGACCTTTCTGTTTTTAGGTGCTGCGTATGACTTTCACGTTTTTCCAGTTAGAATCAGCAAACAATTGTCCACATGAGTTTCTTCAGATTCACGATGGCGATTCCTCCGCAGCATTTCAACTTGGACGGTTCTGTGGCTCCAGCCCCCCTGACGAACTCCTCAGTAGTGACAATGCCCTCTATTTCCATTTCTATTCTGAACATTTAAGAAACGAGAGGGGCTTTACAATAAGATGGGAAACACAGTCACCAGGTAAGTGTCTCCATGGAGAGAAATAAAGCAGCCTCTTGAGGTTATTACATTTTCTTGATCTGTATTAGACTTCTGGATACATGAGCTGTTTTGGGATGGAGTGATAGATTATTTTGATAATTATTTTTAAATTAAATAAATCTAAGATGAATTAGACTTTCATTTTGTGTTCAGAGATAATATAACCTAGATGAAATGGAAAAGTTTAAAAAAATGAGTCTTAAAGCATCTCTTATGAAATTTCTGCTAGTGAAATATTGCAGGGATGCTGTGAGGACATTGCCTGCTCCTTCATTTGGGGTTTTTTATCTTCATGTCATTTGATGACTTGTTCTTTTTGTGGTATTTTGGTTTTGGTGCTTTTTTTTTTTCAAACTTTTTTACTATGAACTTTTTAAACATATAAAAAAGTAGAACAGCATACCAAAACTCCAGTTTATTCATCAATAAATCTGTGGATTTATTTCTGGAATTTCCCATCTTTTCTGTTGGTTTATTTATCTATCCTTGTGTCACACTGACTTACCTACTGGAGCTTGAAATCTCGTGGTGTCAAACCTTTTTGTTCTTTTGAAATATGCTAGATCTTTTTACATTTTCACATAAATTTTGGAATGAACTTGTTAATTTTCCCCAACAATCTACTGGGATTTTGTTGGCATTGCGTTGAGTATGTAATCAATTTGGGATGAAATGAATTCTTAAAAATATTGACCCTGCCAATCCATGAACATGGACTATCTGTATATTTACTAATTTAGTGATGGTTTACAGATTTCAGAGCTTAAGTATTCCACACTTTTTATTAGTTTTTCTCCCCCTAGATATTTGATATTTTATGCTATGTTAAATGATATTATTTTTCTAAAATTGTGTTTTTCATTTGTTGTTAGTATATAGATATATTCTATGTATAAATATTTTTAAATATTTGGTTTTGAATCCAGCCATATTGCTAAGTTCATTCATAAATTCTAGTCATTTTTTTGATAGATTCTTTGGATTTCTCTATACACACAGTTATGTTATCTGTCAATATGTTATGTTTTTCTACTTCCTTTCCAATCTTTGTAACTATTATTTCTCTTCCTTGACTTATTTAATACAATGTTGAATTAAAGTAATGGAGTGGGTATCATTGTCTTGTTTCCAGCTTCATAGGGAAATATTCAATGTCTCACCTTTTAATATAAAGTTTAACTGTAAGTTTTTGTAGATAACTTTTATCAGATTAAGGAAGTTCACTTTGAATTTCTATTGCTGCATAACAAATTACCTATGAATTTAGTGTTGTAGAACATTTGTTACTTTATTATGTTTCCGTTTTTGTGGGACAGGAATTTGGAAAGGGCCCAGCATAACAATTATCACTTGACCTCTTAAGCAGTTAAAATCAGATATTGGCTGGGACTGTAGTCATTTAAAAACTCAACTAGGCTGGAAATCCAAGATGACTCACTCATACGGCTAACAATTGATGCTGACCTTTGGATGAGAATTCAATCAGGCTGTTGACATGATTGCCTATGTGTAGCCCCTCTCGGATGGTGCTCTTAGAGCAGTGGAACTTCTTTCATGGTAATTGACTTCTCTCAGAGCAAGTATTACAACACAACCAGGTGGGTACTGCCTGGCTTTTATTGGTCTGTCCTTGGAAGGTCATAGCGTGTTATTGCTGCTCTACTTTTATTTGGTTGAAGCAGTCACAAGCCCACTCAGATTCAAGAGGAAGCGACATAGACCCCCACCTTTCAATGGGAGAAGTGTCAAAGAATTTATGAACATTTTTACACCATCACACCTTTTATTACTAGCTTGCTGAGAATTTTTATTATGGATGGATATTGAAACATATTAAATATTTTTCTAAATCTGTTGAGATGATCACATGGTTTTCTCCTCTGCTTCTGTCACTTTCCCTCTCTCCTTCTGGGACTCAGATCACACACAGAGGTTTTGGCTTTGTCTCATAGTTCTTATATTTTCTATTAGTCTTCAGTCTTCCCCTGTGCATATGCAGCCTAAGATTCAGCTAAGGACCCAAGGAAACTCCTGTAAAGTTTTTGGTGCTATTTTCATGCAGCTGCCTTCTCTGCAATACCCTGCTCCAAGATCCCAGCCACTTCAGTAGCCCCCAATTCTGAGTTGTTTCTTTCACCCAGCAAGAATCTTGCCACTGTGTGGGCCCCACTGCCCTGCACTGCACTGCGGGAAATGCGCCTAGGGAGACATCTGGGGTAAATGGGGGACTTAACACATGTGCTTCCCTTCTTTCAAGGATCACAGTCCTTTGCTATTTGCTGCTCAGTGACTGAAAACAATAAAAACTAAAGCAAGCAAACAAGAATTATTAATGTTAAATATTAGCATTAAAATATTAATCATCGTTCAAATTTATTTGTTAAAGAAACTGGGTTGTTTGTCTTGTAGATTATCTCACATTGTGGATTTTGTTGTTTCTATCCCATGTGCCATTTATCATGTTGTAAATGGGGTAGTTAGATCAGGAGGTTTAATCAAATTCAGGCTTTTTTTTTTCCTTCACTGTCAGAAGGTACTTCATGTCTGCTTGTCTCTCTGTTATGACTGTCACATTGATTATAGAGTGTTTGATCTCCTTGGGTTGCTCTTCCTATTGAAAAGCCTCTTTTTTGCTCTTCCTCTATGGTCTTAGCAACACTCGGGCTCATTGTTTAGATTAGTTGTTTATCAGGGCTTATAAAATGATGACAGTTTATCATTTCTTCTTTATTTATTTTCTGGAGTTCTTCAATGGAGTGGAACTTTCCTGTCAACTATTTGGTCACTCTCACATAAAGGTCATGCAGGGAAGGTAGGATGAATGCTTGATTCTGCTCCTTCCGAAATCCTGAAGATCACTCAGTAACTGGAGCGTAGTGTGCCACTGTGTAGACCTGTCATCTACCATCTGTTCAACTCAGGCTCTACAGATGGGTATTTGACTTGTTTCCAGTCTTCTGGAATTCCAAGTGATATTGCAACAAGTGCCTTGTGAATTGTCTTATCAAATTTTTGCCAGTGCATCTTTGGGATAGATTTCTGAAACTGGGACTGCTTGGTCCAAAAATAAATGCCTAAGTGTTTGCTAAATACAGTCACCATCGTCTCTTCTGTAGTTGTACTGTTCTGCATGCTCTGCAACAATGTATGTGAGTACCTATTTCTCCAGAGCCTCACTGATCATTTATTTTCAAAATTGTGGGTTTTTATCATTCTGAGAGACAAGAAATGGTATCTCCTTGAATTTTTCATTTGTATCTCCTATATTATGAGTGAGGTTGAACATCTTTTCCATGTATAAAGGAGTTTTGAAATTTTTTTCAGTGAACTCTTTGTTTACATCTCTGTTCTTTTTAGAAGCTCTTCATATTTTAGAGATAGTGACTTTTTGTATTATCTATGGCAGTTTCCCCAGTTTCCCATTAACTTATGGTGCTTTAATTTTTTTACCCATGTGATAAATTTTTCAAGTACTAAGTTTCAAAAAACGTCTCTTCCTCTGAGTAACTAAGGTGTTTTCTCATCAGGAACAGTGAGAATCATGTAACTAAATTAGCTTCACTTTTTGCCTTGGTAGCAAAATGTTTTGTCTGAATAACCTGCATGGCTATGTAAATTTCAAAGCTTGCATATCTGAAATATCACCTTCTCTTATTTTTTTTTCTAATTTATATTTACTGTAGTCTAGATTTGTTTTCTGTTTATTCTATTTTAAGTAGCATTTCTTATAAGCCACCACAGATTCTTTGCTAGGTAAATGTGGGTATTAATAAAGAAAAGACTCTTCTAGTTGCTGACAGGCAACTTTAGGGGCCAGTGGGATGCAGTGGTGGTGGCAGTGGAGTGAAAGTCAGAAAGCCCAGCCCATCCTCCCCTCACTCCACTCCTGGGAAAATGGCTTAACCACCTGTTGACATTCAAATTTGTTTCTTTATAAAATGAATGGTTTAAGTATATCACAGTGTTAAAAAAACCTTCTCAAGTGAAAATTATGTAACACTTAACTATTCTAATGTATAAAATGACCTGGTTTTTTGAAAGGATTTGTAAGAGTTAATGTGTTTATAAGAGTTAATGTACAAAGGGAGAGGGGAGGGATAAATTAGGAGTTTGGAATTAACAGATACACACTACTATATATAAAATAGATAAACATCCAGGATTTACTGCATAGCACAGGGAACTATATTCAATATCTTGTAATGACCTATAATGGAAAAGAGTCTGGGAAAGGGTCTGAAAGTATGTAACCAAATCACTGTGCTGCTCACCTGAAATTAATACAGCATTGTAAAACAACTGTACTTCAATAAAAAAAAGAGATGATGTACAGAAATGAATCTCCTTCAAAGTGAAAAAATAGATCTGTCATCCCATTATTGGTCCCTCAAACAGTCCAGCACTGAATGTTAAATCATGCCACCAAAAGATGGCTAATAAGCACAGAGCTCAATGCATGGGTGATTCATTTATTTATCAGTCGGTACTCCCGGATTTATAACTTTATCAAAACCAAAAATGGAAAGTCTTGCTTAATTTATGAGGGTGTCCAATGCTGCACATAGTTACTTAAACAAAGCTTTTCTTCTTACAGTAAAGGCTATGATAATTCTACAGAAATTATAACTTTGTATACAAATGTAAAGTTACCTTTTCCTTTTTATTTCAGAGTGTGGAGGTACACTGACTGGTACTTATGGCTCTATTAAGTCTCCGGGATATCCTGGAAAGTATCCCCCAGGGAGAGATTGTGTGTGGAGAGTGATAACCAGTCCTGATCTCCTGATAACATTTACCTTTGGGACCTTAAGCCTGGAGCACCATGATGATTGCAGCAAAGATTATCTTGAGGTAAAGGATTGGATTTAGATAGAACTTACTATGATAGGATTAGAACTCAGGGAACCATGATTGGCGATCGCCTTGGATGACCACAGTTTATTAGCAATGGTTGGATGTATTCCTCAATAGGCAGCTGATGCCTTAGTCCTGCTAACTCCCTTTTCTTAATTGTACCAGCTTGTTGCTGCTTCTGGGTTCTGCTTGAATCTGTGAAACAGACTGCCTTGTTTTCCCCTGTCATTTCCCAGAAGCCCTGTCCCCTAACATGGGAATAGCAGAATATATGAAATCAACACCCAGGAATGGCTTTCTTCTCCAATGCAGATTCAAATCTTCAGTTGTCTGTTGTAAATGGACAAGGTGTTTCACAAGTTGACTACAGTGTTCCACGAAGAAAAATAACTTAACAGCAGCTGTGTTGAAATGGATTGCTGAAGTGTGTGCCTCGCTGGAATATATCGCTAATTGTCATTGAGAGGCGAGGAGTCCCCCTCTGCCCCTCCTGTTTATCATTAATAAAAAATTAAACTATGGAAGAGGGAAAAAAGCTGTTATATTCAAATGCCATTAGCGTGTAGGTCTATTAAAAACGTTGCTCTCCATTTGTAGAATGAAACGATCGTTGAGAAGATTGAGTTCTTATGTTGTTCCTGTCTTGTTTATCACCATAAATCTTAGTACCCCTTGTAGTAGTGAAAAAAGATAATAAGCTTTTCCAAGTCCATTAGAGAAGAATGGAGCCTTAGGGAATTATTCATAAAGGATGGAAAGGGTACGACTGTCAAATAGGAATCTCCACAAGTTAAAGTCATTAGTAATTTAGCAGGTGAAACGGATTTGGAACCTTTGGGAATGACTGGAAGATGGACCTCTCCCTGGAAAATATCAGAAAGATACTCCTTTAAATGTTGACATTAAAGTGAATTTTCTTGAAATTAATTTCAAAAAATCCCACCAAATTAAAGTTAGAGGCATTTATTTTTCATTCATACATATTAATTCCTGGATACACATGTAGTAGAACCAACCATTCTGATAACATTGAAATGCCTCTCATTTCTCAACAATATTTCAAGGATCTAGCTAAATTACAGGAATAAACTAATACTGCCTTATAACTTTGCTGCCAATAAAAAAGTAATTTGAGTGAACAAAATTGGCCATATTAAAGTGTTATTTAGATCATTGATGCTTGGGTGTTCTCTGTAGGACAGAATTTGCAGTTACAACAGAAATAGAGTGGTTGACACTATTCTGTAAGAGATTAAAACCCAACAATTAAAAAGGATTTCTAAGATCACATGATCCTTATTGTGGTACTTACTTACTATGAAAGTTGTACTTTTGAAATTCACAAAACTGTCTTTATGTTGCATCTAATCTAACTTCATTTCCTTTTCCACCTCTGATCCCCCTGAGCGCTTAGACCAAGCTGTGCTTCGATGAGCATTGTTGGTGTTCCTTCTTCTGGTTTTTTGTGTATATTCATTTCTTTTCCTAGATCACTAGGAATTTATCATTTCAAAACAAATATCTGGGGCAGGAAGAACCTAGGAAAGAAAATGTGGAGAAATATTTGTAAGAAAAATTCCAAGTTTACATCTAGCCTCAGAATTAAAATTCAGACAGAACATAAGGCATCCAGGATGATGGGAGATTACCCTTCCCAGAACCCCAACCACGTGTTAGATGCATAGGTGACAGGAGACCCTCCCAGAGCCATCACTTTTAAAGATGGGTTTTCTGAAGTTAGTGTACAGAATGACTGGGTTTGTTAAAAATCTAACCACTTTGTGCTTAATGATTTTTTTTCTCTTGTTTTAGATTCGAGATGGCCCTTTGCATCAGGACCCCCTGCTTGGGAAGCTCTGCACCACTCTCTCTGCCCCACCACTCCAGACTACAGGTCCCTTTGCCAGAGTTCATTTCCATTCTGACAGCCAGATTAATGACCAAGGGTTTCATATCACCTACTTAACATCACCTTGTAAGTAACTTGATAACTGGGAGCTTAATATGAAGGTACAGGAGAGTGTTACCCTGAGAGCTGCTTTATATTTTAAGGCTGCAGGTGACTGACTGACACTAATAACATGTCTTTATAAATATTTCTCATATTGCTCCAAGTTTTTTCTTTACTTTCCCAGTGTTCTATTAATGCTGTAGTATCCCATGGTCCCAAAATTATGGGGTCCACATTATAACAGATATGTTTGTGGCCCCTAAAATTAAATAATTCACACATCAGTTCCCTGGCTGTTATTCAGTGTTTTGTTGTGAGAGATGTTGTTCAGGAGGGAAATGCAGTCTACCTTGAGACATGTCAGATTTTATAGCTGCGATGGCTTTCAGTTGCATTTATACCTTAAAACAAACCAACAAACCAACAAAAAAACAATGAAATGCTCTATGATTTTTATTTTAGAGCTGTTGAGGATTTTGTTCTTAATATACATCACCTGCCCCGATGAGAATTCACAGGAAAAACATCTTTTAAGTCCCAGTATCAGGAAAAAGAGCAGTAAGCAGTCTTTTCACCAGTCCTCTTTCTCCATTTACTTTGGCTTCGGGCTGGAGCCGCAGCGACTTTCTGTCATATGTGTATCCATATCTGTTTTCTGTGCATGTAATTTTCCCGTGACTGCATCTTGCCCTTCTCTACTTGTTATCCCTTTAATCTGATTCATTTTTCTAGCTACATATTTCATATTTTTATTTTCATATTTCATTTTCTAGCTACATATCTGTTACATATATTTCATGAACTGCCTCAGTTCTCTTTGGAATGAAGGTGGGCATAAATGCATTTAAAAAGTAACTTGTAGATGAGGGTGTTAGATTGGAGGTGAGAACACACATTTCTACAGCTATTTGCTGAGGCACTGTGTGGCTGTCCCACAAGCACAATAAGACCTTCAGGCTGAAGCACTTGTTAAAGGCATAAACCTGTAAACGGTGAACAGAGTGGATAAATGATGATGATGTGTGTGTGTAATTTTAGCCAATTATATCTCATGCCAGGGAATGGGAGGAATGGCCATCCCTGTGACCTGTGCCTTCTCGTCTGTGCTCTCTGCAGCGGATCTGCATTGTGGAGGGAACTACACAGACCCAGAGGGTCTCCTCTCTGCTGACTTGTCTGGACCTTTCATGCACAACAGACAGTGCATCTACACGATTAAGCAGCCCCTGGGAGAAAAAATACAGGTCAACTTCACCCACATGGAGCTGGAAAGCCAGAGTGGCTGTTCTCTGAATTACATCGAGGTAACTTCTGCTACTTAGTGACCCTCAGATGATGTTTATCAACATTTTTTTTTTTTTAATATTCTATAGAGCAGAGGTCTTCAAATGGTTGTTGGGTCAGCAGCATCCAGACGACCTGGCTGGTCTGGATGTCAGTGATGGAATTCTGTGCCCTATCCCAGACCCACTGAGTCAGAGCCTCCAGAGGGTAGGCTGAGCAAAAGCTGCATTGTAAGAGACCCCGCCCCACCCCCAGGGTGATTCTGATGCAGGCTAGAGTCTGAGAACAACTGTTTTGGAGAATGTGAAAGAATTTGCCAAAAATAGACCTGTCGATGGTGAAACAGGAGACTGGCAGTGAAGATCAAAGGACAAAAATGGAAGCTGAGACAGAAACTCATATCATGCTAAGTTAATTTCAGGCTATTCAGCTGAGCCCTGATAGCCAAGCAAATGCAAATAAGCAAGACTTACAGGATTTGCTATTAGAATACAGATTTCAGAGCTTGGTCAGGACAATTTTATATGTAGGGGAGATCAACCTAGAGATGTGAAAGCATCCGCCTAGGTGAGCTTAGCGAGTCAGTGGTAGAGAGTTAAGTCATAGCGTTAAGTAACTCTCATTTGAGTTTAGGGTTTTTAACCTTCATCAGCTCTGCTTGCTCTCCAGAAAACTTTAACTTGAATTTCAATGTGTGGGATGGTTGTAATAAGAACATCTGAAACAAAAAAGGCAGTTTTTGTTTGCCTAGCCTGGTATTTCATTTGCTTAAACTCTTGGTCAAGCCACAAATTAAAGTGTTGGGCAAGAGAAACAAGACGCTTTTTGTTGGCTGCAATCATTTTCTATAAACTCAGGGAGTCACTGACAATTTTGTTTGCTCATGTGAGTTAAACCAATTCATTTTTTCCAGGAAAAACCTATGTATCCTCTTGCCCTCTTCTCCCCTTCACATGTAGGGAGAGGAAGCACAGAATTTTAGCATTAGATCTGGACTTAGCTCACTGATAACAAGTACATTGACCATGGTACCACAATATTTTTTTAATTCAGAGATTTTAAACTCTGATGGTAAGGTAAATGTGTATATTCGTTCAGTTTAAGTTGTCTCAAGTCCCTCGTAAAGTACATTAAAGTTTTTCATTAAGAAGCAATTTGAGATATTTTTATATAAATAAAAATTAAATTTCCAGCATCTGGTTTTTTGTTTTTTTTTTTTACTTTGTGAATAGTAAAAATAGCTCACACTTAGACAGTACTTACTATCAACCAGGTGCTATTCTAAGACTTTAAAATATGATAATAAATGAAGTAGATAATGATTACTGTCTTCCTACTGCCTGTTGGAGATGGTATGTGCTTTACCTGAGTTAATTCATCGAACCTTCATAGCAACCGTTATTACTCCTACTTTGCTGTTGGGAAACTGAAGCCCAGAACAGTTGTTACGCATCCGTAGTTGCACGTCTCAAGAGTGGTGGAGCTAGGAATTGAATTCAGTAGTTTCTGATGTACTGTTCTCTGACAAGACCAGAAATGCAGGAGGGTAACCATGACTACAAGTGTTGGCTCGCCTTCCCTAGGGAGGAAGCTCATGAATTTCCCAATTCTGTACCTAGCAACTTGGTAACAGGACTATAACATGGAACCAGGCAGAACACTTTTCTCACATAGGCAAAAATATAGCTCTCATTTTATGGGAAATCTGAGTAACCTTTTATCAGATTCTTTGTGATGGTTCTAATGGCTCTAGGGATTGACCCAAACATCTGGAATCATTTATCCTCTTTGGCTTTGCAGTACACTCTAATTGAATTTCAATAAGGGTTATATGAACTCTGAATTGTTCTGAAAAGTTGTCAGAAAAGAAAAACATAAAACAAGCTCTGAAAGATTTAACTTTGTAAGACGGTGACAGAATGTTTTAGCCAGGATGGGGTTGGAATGAATTCATCAAAGTTCTCATTTTATTTTATTTTATTTTTTTAATTTTGGGGGGCATTTTAAAAATTAAAATACAGTTGACATACAATATTAGGTTAGTTTCAGGTATGCTGCATAATGATTTGACATTTACGTACATTATGAAATGATTACCAAAAGAAGTCTAACAACCGTCTGTCTCCATACAAAGTTATTAAGGTTATTATAGTATTATTGACCATATTCCTTATGCTGTATGTTACATCCCCATGGCTTATTTATTACATAACTGGAGGTTTGTACCTCTTAATTTTCTTCACCTATTTTGTCCACATCACCCCCAGCCCCCTCCATTCTGGCAACCACCCATTTGTTCTCCATATTAATGTCTTGTTTGTTGTTTTGTTTTGTTCTTTAGATTCCACATTTAAGTGAGATCATGTAGTATTTGTCTTTCTTTGTCTGATTTATTTCACTTAGCGTAATACCTTCTACTTCTATCTCTGTTGTCACAAATGTCAGTATTCCTTTTTTTTTTTTAATGATGGAGTAACATTCCAATGTGTGTGTGTGTGTGTGTGTGTGTGTGTTTGTGTGTGTGTGTGCGCCACATTTTCTTTATCCATTCATCCATCAATGAACACTTAGGTTGCTTACATATCTTGGCCATTGTAAATAATGCTCAATGAACATTGGTGTCTGTCTTTCCAAAGTAGTGTTTTTATTTTCTTTGGATAAATACCCAGAAGTGGATGGATGGATCATATGGTATTCCTATTTTTAATTTTTTGAGGAACCTCCATACTGTTTTCTATAGTGACTGCACCTATTTACAATCCCACCAACAGTACACAAAGGTTCCCTTTTCTCTACATCCTTGCCAACACTTTTTATTTGTGGTCATTTTGTTGATAGATATTTTGAAAAGTATGAGGTGGTATCTCACTGTGGCTTTGATATGCATTTCCCTGATGATTAGTGACATTCAACATCTTTTCACATGTCTGTTGGCCATCTGCATGGCTTCTTTGGAAAAAATGTCTATTCAGGTCCTCTGCCCATTTTTCAATTGAGTTGTTTGTTTGTTTGATGTTGAGTTATACATGTTCCTTGTATATTTTGGATATTAACCCCTTATCAGATATATTGTTTGCAATTATCTTCTCCCATTAAGTAGGCTGTTTTTGATTTTGTTGATAGTTTCCTTTGCTGGGCAAAAGCTTTCTAGTTTCATACAGTCCCATTTGTTTATTTTTGCTTTTGTTTCCTTTGCCTGAGAAGACAGATCCAAAAAAAAAAAAAAAATTCCTAAGACTGATGTCAAGGAGCATACTACCTACATTTTCTTCTAGAAATTTTATGATTTCAGTTCTTACACTTAGGTCTTCAAATCATTTTGATTTTATTTTTGTGTATGATGTGAGAAAGTAGGCTAGTTTGATTCTTTTGCACATAGCTGTCCAGTTTTCCCAGCACTACTTGTTGAAGAGGCTGTCCTTTCCTCATTGTATATTCTTACCTCCTTTGTCATAGGTTAATTGATCATAGAGGTGTGGATTTATTTCTGGGTTCTCTATTCAGGTCCATTAAACTATATGTCTGTTTTTGTGCCAGTGCCATACTGTTTTGATTACTGTAGCTTTGTAGTATAATTTGAAATCAAGGAGTATGGCACTTCCAGCTTTGTTCTTTCTCAAGAGTGTTTTGTCTATTTATGGTCATTTGTTTTCATACAAAATTTGGAATTATTTGTTCTAGTTCTGTGAAAAATGCCATTGGTATTTTTATAGGGGTTGTACTGAATCTGTAGATTGCCTTGGGTAGTGTGGTTATCTTAACAATATTTATTCTTCCAATTCATGAGCACAGTGTATCTTTCTATTTGTTTTTGTTGTCTTCCATTTCTTTCATCAATGCCTTATAGTTTTTGGAGTATAAGTCTTTTACCTCTTTGGTTAGATTTATTCCCAGGTATCTTATTTTTTGGATGTAATTGTAAGTGGGACTGTTTTCTTAATTTCTCTTTCTGATAGTTTATCATTAGTGTATAGAAATGCAACCAGTTTCTATATACTAATTTTGTATCCTGCAGCTTCACTGAATTCAATTATTAGTTCTAGAGTTTTTTGGTGGCATCTTTAGGATTTTCTGTATATGGTATCATGTCATCTGAAAAGAGTGACAGTTTTTACTACTTCCATCCCAATTTGGATTCCTCTTATTCCTTTTTCTTGTCTGATTGCTGTGGCTAGGACTTCCAGTACTAGGTAGTATAAAATTGGTGAGTGTGAGGATCCTTGTCTCATTCCTGACCTTAGAGGAAATGTTTTCAGCTTTTTTACTGTTGTTTTTCTTAAGTGTGTTAATGTGCTATATCACATCAATTACTTTGTAGACATTGAGCCATCCTTGCATAGCTGGGATAAATCCCACTTGATCATGGTTTTGATCCCTTTAATGTATTTTTGAATTCAGTTTGCTAATTATTTTCTTGAGGAGATCTATTTTTTTAGTACTAATTTCATTTATACTTGCTCTGATCTTTATGGTTTCTTTTCTTCTGCTAACTTGGGATTTGCTTATTTTTCTCTTTTAAGTTCCCTTAGGTGTAAGTTTAGATTGTTTATTAGGGATTTGTCTTATTTCCTGAGGTAGGCTTGTATTGCTATAAACTTCCCTCTAGAACTGCTTTTGCTCTTTGTCATTGATTTTGGATTGCTGTGTTTCCATTTTCATTTGTCTCCAGGTATTTTTTTTTATTTCTTCTTGATTTCTTTAGTGACCCATTTGTTGTTTAGTAGCATATTTTTTAGCCTCCACGTGTTTGTATTATTTTGCAGTATGTTTCTTTTAATTGATTTCTAGTCTCACACTGTTGTGGTCAGAAAAGATGCTTGATAGGATTTCAATCTTAAATTTATTGAGGCTTATGGTCTAGCATGTGATCTATCTTGGAGAATGCTCCATGTGCACTCAAAAAAAAAAAAAGTGCATTATGCTGGTTTTGGATGGAATGTTTTATATATATACAATCCATTTGATCCAATGTGTCATTTAAAGCCATTGTTTTCTTATTGGTCTTCTATCTAAATGATCTGTCCATTGATGTAAATGGGTGTTAAATTTCCCTACTATTATTGTTACTATCAATTTCTCCCTTTGTGTTTGTTAGTATTGTGAATGGACTAAATGCTCCAATTAATAGATATAGAGTGGCTGAATGGGTGAAAAACAAGATATGTATAAAAGAGACTCTCTCTGGATCTAAAGGCCCACACAGATTTAATGCAGTCCCTATCAAATTACCCAGGGCATATTTCACAGAAATAGAACAAATCATAATAAAATTCATATGGAACCATCAAAGACCTAGAATTGCCAAAGCATTACTGAAGAGAAAGAAAGAGGCTGGAGGAATAACTCTCCCAGACTTCAGACAATACTGTAGAGCTACAGTCATCAAGACAGCATGGTATTGGTACAAAAACAGGCATATAGACCAATGGAACAGAATAAAGAGCCAGAAATGAACCCACAAACTTTTGGTCAACTAATCTTCAACAAAGGAGGCAAGACTATACAATGGAATAAAGACAGTCTCTTCAGCAAATGGTGTTGGGAAAACTGGACAGCAGCATGTAAAACAATGAAGCTAGAACACTCCCTTACACTATATGCAAAAATAAACTCAAAATGGATCAAAGACTTAAACATAAGACAAGATACAATAAACCTCCTAGAAGAAAATATAGGCAAAATATTATCTGACATACATCTCAAAAATGTTCTCCTAGAACAGTCTACTCAAGCAATAGAAATAAAAGCAAGAATAAACAAGTGGGACCTAATGAAACTTACAGGCTTCTGCACAGCAAAGGAAACCATAAGTAAAACAAAAAGACAACCTACAGAATGGGAAAAATTTTTGCAAATGAAACTGACAAAGGCTTGATCTCCAGAATATATAAGCAGCTCATATGACTTAATAAGAAAAAAATAGACAACCCAATGCAAAAATGGGCAGAAGACCTAAACAAGAACTTCTCCAAGAAGAAATACAAATGATCAATAGGCACATGAAAAAATGCTCAATATCACTAATTAGCAGAGAAATGCAAATCAAAACTATAATGAGGTATCACCTCACACCAGTCAGAATGGCCATCATTCAAAAATCCACAGATGACAAATGCTGGAGAGGTTGTGGAGAAAGGGGAACCCTCCTACACTGCTGGTGGGAATGCAGGTTGGTGCAGCCACTGTGGAAAACAGTATGAAGATTCCTCAAAAGACTAGGAATAGACTTACCATATGACCCAGGAATCCTGTTCCTGGGCATATATCCAGAAGGAACCCTACTTCAAAATGACACCTACACCCCAATGTTCATAGCAGCATTATTTACAATAGCCAAGACATGGAAACAGACTAAATGTTCATCAATAGATGACTGGATAAAGAAGAAGTGGTATATTTATACAATGGAATACTACTCAGCCATAAAAACCGACAACATAATGCCATTTGCAGCAACATGGATGCTCCTGGAAAATGTCATTCTAAGTGAAGTAAGCCAGAAAGAAGAAGAAAAATACCGTATGAGATCACTCATATGTGGAATCTAAAAACAAAACAAAACAAAACAAAACAAAACAAAAACCAAAGCATAAATACAAAACAGAAATAGACTCACAGACATTGAATACAAACTTGTGGTTGCCAATTTGACACAACATTGTAAAATGATTATAAATCAATAAAAAATGTTAACATAAATCAATCAATCAATCAATCAATCAATCAATCAATAAATAAATGCCCACACAGACTGAAAGTGAGGGAATAGAAAAAGTTACCCCATGTAAATGGAAACAAAAAGAAAGCTTGGGTGGTAATACATATATAAGACAAAATAGACTTTAAAACAAAGACTGTAACAAGAGTCAAAGAAAGGCACTACATAATGATAGAGGTATCAATGCAACAAGAAGATGTAACAATTATAAATATATATGCATCTAACATAGGTGCACCTAAACACATAAAGCAAATACTAACAAACAAAGGGGGCAAGTGACAGTAGCAATAATAGTAGGGGACTTTACCATCCATTTATATCAATGGACAGATCATCTAGAGAGAAGACCAATAAGAAAACAATGGCTTTAAATGATACATTAGATAAAATGGATTTTATATATACATATATATATAATTCCATCCAAAACTAGTATAGTACAGATAATATGCATCTGTTTCCTTTCCCTGGTTAGGGGAGTTTTCAGATATGATTTCTTTAAGTAAGTTTACTGCCTCTTTCTCTCTCTGTCTCTTCTCCTTCTGGGACCCCTATAATGTGATGTTATATACACTTGATGAAGTCTCTCACTATCCTCATTATCTTTTAAAATTTTTTTTTCAAGTTTTATTGAGAAATAATTGAAGCACTACTGTTAAGTTTAAGGTGTACAGCTTGATGGTTTGATTTACTTATATTGTGAAATGACTACCACAATAGGTTTAGTTGACATCTATCATCTTATATAGGCACAATAAAAAGAAAACGGAAAAAGAATTCATTCTCCTGTAATGAGAGCTCTTAGTAACTGTTCTCTTAATAACTTTCCTAGGCATCATACAGCAGTGCTAACTATAGTTACTATGTTGTAGTGAAGTTGATTTTTGTTGGGAATCCAGATTGGAGAATCAAGATAGGGGAGAAAGACCAGTTACCACGGACTAACAATTGCTGTCCCTGCTTCTAAGACTGCTAATCCGTATTTTATTTTCTCTCTATGTCAGGCTTCACCTGCTGTATTGCCTGAAATGTGATTTGGTTAAACAGTTTCAGTGTGACCTCTAACCCCCAAGGATCTGTCTGTTTTGAGTCTCCATTCTGCTTATTATGCCAAACAAATGTGCTGCTCTAAAGTTCTATCCATTAAGTTCCTGAGTGTTTCTGAATGGTGTGGCAAAAATATTTCTGCTCAGCTTTTGTTTGAGTTCATGATACCCATCTTCAACGAGATTCTTACAGTTGCTTAGAAGTTTTACTTACCTCTTAAATGTTTATAGATTTCTGCCACTCTACAAATTTTGTGCACATAGCATATTGCCTTCTTTTCCTCATCCACCTCCCCCAGAATTCTTTCTCCTATATTAATGAAGTTGTCATTTCTGATTTTGCTTTTTGCACTTTGTCACCATTTGCTACCTCCCTACAACCTTGATTTTCTCCTTATGGTTTGATTTCACCTGCTCTCTTTACTAGCACCAACACTATCTCAGCCCTAAATCCATGCCCTTTTCTTTTTGATCTCTTTGTAGCATGTGAGAGTGATAGTCATTACTTACTATTTTGACATTGCTTTTGTTTTTTGTTTTTGTGCACAGAAACAGGGCTTTTTAAAGGCAAGTAATATATAAAAAAGTAGTAATAGTAATATAATAAGAATGGTGACATATAAAAGGTATTTGTTCTTTAGGGGTCATGTATGGTTTCTCCATTAACTTTCTTTTATCTCTTTGTCTTCATTCTTAAAAATTCTTTCTTCTGTTCAGCTTGGGTGATTTCCACTACTCTGTCTTCCAGTTTGCTGATCCATTCATCTGTATCATCTAATGTACCTTTGATTCCTTCTAGTATATTTTTAAATCTCAGTTATTGTATTCTTCAGCTCTCTTTGCTTCTTCTCTTTATTTTCTATTTGTTAACCTTGTGACTGTGTTTACTCTTTTCCCAATTTCATTAAGCATCTTTAAGTTTATTACCTTGAATTCTTTATTGGATAGGTTACTTATGTCCACCACATTTAGTTCTATTTCTGAGAATTTTTCTTGTTCCTTTGTTTGGGACATGTTCCTCTGTCTTCTTGTTTTGCCTTGTTCTCTATGTTTATTTTTATATACTAGATAGGGAGATTATATTTCCCAATCTTAGAGAAGCAACCTTATGTAGGAGGTATTCTCTGGGGCCTGGCTGCATAATCCTCTCTGGTCACCAGAGCTGTATGCTCTAGAGGTGCCCCCTGTGTGGGCTGACTGGGCCCTTCTATTGTGACAGAGCCAACTACTGTGGACACACTGGTAGGTGGGGCTGGCCCATCCTCCAGTGTGGTGCTACCTTGTGTGGTGCTACCAACCCACACTGGTGGGTGGGTCCAAGCCCCAGTGTGGCTAACCACATGGCCTGGGGCATCCTGGGACTGGTACTGGCCTGCTGGTGGGTGTGGCCAGGTCCCAGGGTGGCTCACTGCAGGGTTGGAGGACCACTGCCAATTGCCAGCCCACTGGTGGGCAAATAAGCCCCTGACACTGACAGACTGGAGGAAGGACTCAAAATGGTACTTGGCAGCACAAATGTCCTTGTGATAGAATGAGTTCCCCAAAATGGCTGCTGCCAACATCTGTGTCCCCACAGGGAGTCCCAGTTGCCTTCTGGCTGTCTCGGAGTCTCTCCAAGATTAGCACGTAAGTCTGACTCATGGCCCTGCACCGTGACTCAGAGTGTGTGAGATGTTGCATGCTCTGTTTCCTATAGCCTGCTGTCTCCCATGCGCACAAACCCTGCTGGCCTTCAAAGCCAGCCATTCTGGGGGCTTATGTTCCCAGAGCAGGATGCCCAGGGCTGGGGAGTTTAATGTGGAGCTCCAATCCCTCACTCACTGGGACAACCTCTGCAGTTGTGATTAACCTCCCATTTGTGGGTCACCTACCTGGGGATATGGGTCTTGACTATACTGCATGTCTGCCACTACTGTCTGTCCATTAGGGTTCCTTCTTTATATCTTTAGTTATGGAAAATCTTTTCTGCGAGTCTTCAGGTCATTCTCATGGATAGGTACCCTGTAAATAGTTGTGCATTTGTTGCACATGTGGAAGGGACTGAGCTCTGGGTCTTTCTACTCTGCCACCTCCACTCAACACTATGTCTAAGTTCCTATTTTAGTTCAGCCATTGGATGGCTTATAACCTTGGACAATTCTTAATCTAGATACTTGAGTTCCTACTTCTGTAAGATGCCCTACCTTTTCCTTCACACTTTGTGAAGATAAATCAAAGAAATAAATCATAAAAGAAGCTTGAAGAATTAAAAACACTGTATAAATGTAAGGCTCTCTTGGGCCAAATTTGACCCCTACCCTGAACTTATTAGTTTAGAGACATCCAATGAGGACCTTTCATGGTTGGCCATTGAAGTATCAGCATTCTGATGTATACACATACCCACAGAGTCAGGATCAAATTTTTCTCAAGGGGTGTTGATGGAAAAAGTAAAAGAACTCTGTTATCAGAAGAACAGGTCATGGACCGTGATTGGAATAATTGAATAGACTTCTCTTATATCCTTGGCCACCTAAAAGAATACAGCCAATTGTTTTATAGAACTTTAGCACCAGCAAGGACTTCCAAGGTCATTTAATCTAAATCCTTAATTTTACAAATGAAGAAATTGAGGACACAAAAGTCAAACTCTTAATTATTGTCAGAACAGGATTTCGATGTACCTACGTAGGAGTCTAGACAGGCGTGTATTATCTTAGGTCAAAGTTAACCATATCTATCTAAGGGAAAATTTGTGAACTAGGCCCTTAGGAAAAAGTACACCTACTTCTTTTCATATGTTTCAGACAGTGGGTGTGGAAGAAAATGATACTGGAACCAGATTCAAATAACATCATTATGAGTCAATATATTGCTTCCCAAAATGGTTTCATTTTTAAAAGATATACCTAAAAATGACATGTTTAATCAAAGGAATAAAAAAAAAGAATAGAATTTCAGATACACTGGTGGTTTGGAGGGAAGATGGCTTTGACATTTATTAACTCTATTTGCAAGAGAGAGAAGACCACCCAAAATGTTAGGAAGAATGAAGACCAAAGAGGTGATTCTAGAGAGATGGGGGAGAATGATAATAGGGAATTTTCTTTTGAGTGTGAATAGATGTACTTCTAAGGATCCCCAATATTCTCATTTTGTAGTTCTGGATGGCTTGTTGCCATGGGAATACGTCCTTTAAAGGTAGATTAAGATACCAAAGCCGAGTGTGTTTCTTTCATGTATAGTGTGGCTTTGAAAGACTTTTTGCTCAGTAAGAGAGCACCATAAACATTTATTTGAGAATGAAATTTAACTACAAAAGATAATACATGTGGTATTGCCCACACTCAGTATAGCATATCTTTCTTTTTCTTTTTCTTTTTTAAACAAGAAACACACATTTACATATTAATTCTTGGATTTATATAGCTCCTTCAACTGAAACTGTGCCTTGCCCATGGGTGATGTGATGTGGCTGGTAATAAAAAAGTCAGCATGGCAAGAATAGATCAACTCTTAGTCCATCTGTTTTGTCTAAGAGAGCTTTTAAATCAGATAGAATAGTTCAGTGAATGCGACAGAGCCATCTTTCCAGAATGGGAGGCAGCACCTCTCATTAATATTTCATAAGTGATTTAAGCCTCCGAACTCTGAGCGAAGGACATGTAAGGCAATAATGAAAGTTTAATTTTTAATCCTAGGGAATGCAAGTACTAGTCTGAATAATAATTTCAGAAGCCTGCGTGGTGCTAAGCCCAGGGCTTGAAATGGGATGTGAAAGGGAAAGAAGTGAATAGACCTGCTCTCCTCACCAAGTCTCCTTGGCCAATCCCAGATCATCTGTCCCCTCCCCACCAAGACTTGGGGGAGAGTGGAAAGTTAACAGAGAAGAGAGATGGATAAGGGAAGGGGAAGGAGAGGAACCTTCTGGGGGAAAAGGAGGGCTTCTGGGGAAGTTGTTCCTTCTTAGAAGAGGAAAACAAAACAAAAATAAACGGCACAGAGGACTTGATAACTAATTAATAAGACAGGGAGAAGTAAGTTACATTAAATTTGGCTTCTGAAATCTAGGGAACGTGTACCTGTTCTACAAATGTCATGGGATGACAGATGAATTATATTTTAGCCCTCTTGCCAATCTCAGTAAATTCACAAAGCAGAAATTGTCCACATATCTCTTTATAATGTGATGCAACTGGAAATCATTGTTAAAAATATTTAATGTCCAACTTCTTGGAAATCTATAAGCTCCTAAATAATTAGTAGGTTGAGGAAGAAAATAAAAAATGAAATGAAAGACAAGGCAGAAAATAAAAAGAAAATGCTGTAGATCAAAACTAGGTAAACTCTCTAAGATTTTAAAGAACTAAAAAAAATTAATAAATGGGGAAGTGTGAGAGCACAATACACTAGAACACTGAGGATCTGTCTTCCCTCTGAACCTGTCAGCACCTCCTCCCTCTCTCCTTCTCTCTCATCCCACCTCCACTGCTCCCAACTGGGCTCTGCGCATCACTCCCACATCCCCACACATCTTTAGAGGAATTCAGATTCACAAAGGACTTCCTTTTGCTCTTTGTTAGGCATTGGAGCTATTCAGCTCCAGCCCTGGGGATGGTGGAGGGAGGGCTGTGAATTTTGGTCTACCTGAGCACACTCGTTATCCTCCAGGGGACATGCTGTTCAGAGTCTCGTGGCTGTGATTCACAGAAAAACTCTTACGGGTCTAAACCCAAATGGCAGAGAAAGAAGAAGATCTCTGACACCGGAAGCTGGATTGTAGCTGCAGAAAGCAAACACACCAGAGGAGCCTGAAGAGTATTGTTTTCTTTTAAGCACATATTGAAGTTAATTTTAGTTCAAAGACATGTCTTTCTATAGATGGTAGTAAAAAGGGGGGAAATGGAGCGATGTTCAATAGTCTGCATTCTTTACCATATTGGATTTGGGGTTTGGGCAGAGACGAGAAACATTTGGTTAGTTTATTAACACTTTTGCTATCAGCACAGTTTTCCCATGATTGCTCGGCCATCTTGGGCTTTTTAATGAAGTGATAAAGCATGCTGTTGGTCCGGTGGAATAATCGTACAGGTTGGCGCCATGGGAGCTGGAAGATAGACTGAGATGGTAGCACGGTCTAGTTTTGGAGTGAGGGACTGTGTAGAATGCGCCCTTCCTGTATGTAAAGGAGTAGCATGCTTACCTGGAGAACACAAACCTAGCAGAACAGGTGAGCCGGGGAGCAGTGAGGCAGAAGAAGAGTCTGTGGAAATGGGGTTAATCAGAGCATATTGGGGCAAATGGAGAGGATGGCTGGTGCTTGTTGGTGTAAGTGAAAACAATATTGCATGGAAACATGATAAAGGACATTGACTCTCTGTTTCACTAAAGGCAAGATATTTAATGTCCCTGAGCCTCCGTTTCCTCATCCATAATAGTATAGTGGTATTACTCTGTAAAGCAGGCTTCAGAGATCATTCACTCATTTATGTATTTGTTATTTAAATATTTATCAAACGATTTAGATGCCGGGCACTGTGCTGAGGGATGGGTGTGTAAAACACAGAGAGATGGAACGAGTAAGAACACAACTGCATAATTTCAAGGTGGGAGAAGTATCGTGAAGGAAAGGAAGGATATGAGAGAAAGCAGAAGGGTTGATGACTTCAGTTGAATGGTCAGAGGTAGCTTCCCTAGGGACGAGAAGGCGTTGGCAAAGCAAAGAGCCGAGAGAAGGAGGGTTCCAGGTAGAGGCGCTGACAGAGCCTTCGAGACTGAATTGAGAAAAAACTTGACAAACACAAAGAACTGAAAACAGATGAGTGTGGCTGGAATCACAAAGCAGGGGTAGAGAAAAACAAGAGTTAGGCTGCACTAGATCTTGTAGGGCTTTGCACATGGGGTAAAGAACTTAGCCTTTTTTTTTTTTCTAATGAAAAGGGAAACAGTCGGAATGTTCTTAGCACAGTGGCTGGCACAGCAGTGAATGGTTAGTAAGAGGTAACATGATGATCATTCTGTTGATGGGGAGGGGAGAGCGGGTAGGAGCAGGTGACACTGGCGTTTACGATCATAGAGGAACACACTTTTAGGTAAAACTGGACACGTATTCCTGGTTTTAGAAAAGCAGATTTTTAAAAATCAGAAGAAGGGTAAGTTTTGTCGACTGAAATAAATGCACAACCTAAAAGCTGAGTTATGTTTTATTCGGTGGACAATTCTGAGGACTCAGCCTGGGATGACAGCCTCTCAGATCACTCTGAGGGACTGCTCCAAAGAGGTAGGGGAGGAGCAAGGATACATAGGAGCTTTACGACAAAGGCCAGGTAGTTGGAACAATAAAGATAACTGTTAAAGAAAACCAGGCATCTCAAGTTAAAGAATGTAGTGCTTTTCAATGTATAGGAGGAAGGAAACATTTGGGCTCATTGTATTCATTTCTTTGACAAGCACCTAGCTATCTAGGGCCAGTATCCTGTCCTTTCTTATTCTGAGTCCCCTCAGAGAGCACCACTGTGAGTGGCTGCAGAGGCTGGGCTGCAGGCCTGTCCTCACTAGGGGGTGGCGGCAGCCGCTGATGACTTGATGGCTTCAGCATTCTTTGTTACTGATATGGTTTGCAGTATTCTTCGTTCACAGTTTACTCTGTTGAAAAAGATCTCAGAAGGGACATTATTTCATAATGCATACAAAGCTTTACAAATTTAACTATGAAATCATGAAAATAATGAAGAGTGAAGATCATAACCTAAGAAAGAAACATTTAGTCCCTGGGTGGCTTCTCTCATCTCATTTCTCCCTCACCCTTTACTCTCCCGGTTGGAATGGGGCCACATCCCCCTCCTGTGTGCGCAGATTAACCCGAGGCTGGTCTCTGGGATCAAGTCTTTATTTAGCTAAGAGACATTCCAACTGGTCACTTGCTGCGCAGGAAGCCACATGTTAAATACCACTGGATGTGAAGGTTCTGTTTTCAGCTCGTGGTTGGACCAAACCTAAATGCCAGCGTATTTGGTTTGCTTTGAATTAAGATTAAATACTTAACTCGAGTTATGAAATTGTTATATAAAAACAAATCTGGATACTTAGCAGATACAAACAAATGAGCACGGGGATGAAGACCTGGCTTTGGGACCTGATCCACTGCAGATGCTAAAGCCTGGGCTCCAGGCACACTGAAAATTTCATATGAACCATGTTTTTCAGCCTAGTTAATTTTAGCTCTTTCTACAGGTTGTAGGTCCTTTATGAAAACTCTTCTTTTATTAAAAAAATTTTTATGAGCCGTTTCTCTTCAGGAACAAGTTCAGTCTGCTGCCTGTAAAAATCAGAAGCCATTCAGACTGTTCCATAGGGTTAAAACTCATGGGTCATATGTAATCAATTGGCTCTCTCAGCCTGAAACAATCAGTGTTTGCTGAATGAATAAGGCAATCAATGAAAAATCTGGGCCTGGTCGGCATAGATCTTGAAATGGTCCTTATCATTGGTTTGTAAAGGTGAACAGCAATGAAGAACGAATGTGGTGTGTTGATGCTTCTGGAAGTGACCAGGGTATGGCTTCACGTGACTTCTTATGAAAACCCATTTGTCAGTATGAGCCAGGTCCAAGTCGGAGTCATCTATCTCTAAGTGATGCTGCGGTAACAGTCACTAACGATGAAACAAGTAAAAACCGACAATAAGCAAAATATTTCTATGGCTTACAACGATATATGTTTATTCTTCACTCATGTTAACATGCTGGTTTAGGGTCAGTGGCAACTCTGCTGGTCTGGTCCTCGTTCCATCTGTCCCTGGGACCCTGACCCTTGGTCTTGTGAGAGGAGAAAGGTACAGATGGTTGACTCAAGCCTCTACGTGGGAATTGGTACATCACTTCTGCTCATACTCTTTTGGGCAAAGCAAGCCCTATAGCCAAGCCCACAGATGATGGGAAGGATAAATATTAATTCTCCATAGGGAGGCATCACAAGTTACAGGGCAAGGAGCAGAGATGTTCAATCCTCTTTCAGAGACGGATGTGAACAATTAAGAAAAATAATGCAGTCTAGCTCAGTGCACAAACACAAAGGAAAGAGGGTTTTGGGTTTTTTTTTTGTTGTTGTGGGGGAGGGGTATACAAATTCACAAGCCCTGTGATATTGAATGCAAGATGTGCTGCAACAGTGTTTGGTCACGTTAGAGCATTTAAGGATTGTGGTTACAGTATTGCCATGTCTGGGATCCAGGGAGAAGACAGGCTTTTGGAATTAATAAGGTTTTGTTTCCACAGAGAGAAGGAAACCTAGCCAAAATCAATTGTACCTTCTAGGTTTAAAGCCCTTGAGCCCTATAAGTTCCTCTTAAAACATTTGGACTGCAGCTGCCTTTCTCCTTGCTGAAGTCCTTGAATTTCATTAGTGAAGCCCATGGGAACGGCCCACTTTAGCTTGCTCTGCTGCTATTTGGCTGTTTTTCTTCCCTCTTGTCATCTTCTAATGGGCAGAATAGAAAAGAGATACTATAATCTCAGCCGAAGCGAACGGCACCTTGGAGGATTCCAGAGCAGGAAGATATCTTACTCTGTGTTTCATGCTTTTCTGGTTTCCAAGAACTGTGGTATGTCTGTGTCTCTAACAAAAATGGAACCATCATACCATGCCTTAAGATTAGTGAGTTGACGAGCGTCTGTCACACTGTATTTGCAAAGGTCTGTGTTAGATGCTGAGGGTGAAACAGAAATTTTCTCTTGCCTCAGAGGTTTGCTGTTTGGTTAGAGAACTATTTAGCATAACTTTATGGGCGTATGTGAAATTTGTGTTACAGCTCAGTAAAGGAGCTGGTTGGGAATGAGCCAGAGGAAAGGCATGCAATTTCAATGTCTGTGTGAGACTCAGTCGTATGGCTGTACCATCATTTATTTCATTGCCCTCCTATTGTTAGACATTTGGAATATTTTTACTTCTTGTTACTCCAGAGCGTGCTTTGACGTGGATCCTTGGGTGTCTTTGCCTGTATCTTCAGTGATTTCCTTACGATGGAGTGTTGGACTTAAAGTTACTGGGTCCAAAACTATGAACATTTTCAAGACTCCTGATATATATTGTCCAATTCTGTTCCAGAAATGTATGCTTCCACCAGTTACGGGTGGGAGGGATGTGTTGCCATGTCCCCACCGGCTTTGAGGTTCACACTTTGAAGCTCTTTCTTTTATTTCCAGTTCCTCTTGACTTGGATATTCCTTCAGGTTTCAGCTTAAAAGTTATTTCTTTTGAGACATAAAAAACAAAATTGTGGTTACCAGGGGAGAAAAGGGGGAGGTGGAAGGATAAATTGGGGGTTTGGGATTTGCAGACACTAACTACTATATATAAAATAGATAAACAATAACTTCCTACTGCCTAGCACAGGGAGCTATATTCAATATCTTGTAATAGCCTATAATGAAAAAGAATATGAAAAGGAACATCTGTCTGTCTGTCTGTCTATCTATCTATCTATCTATCTATCTATCTATCTATCTATCTATCTATCATCTATCTGTCTATCTCAATCAGTGTGCTGTACACCAGTTACTAACACAACATTGTAAACTGATTATACTTCAATTAAAAAAAAAAGTTATTTCTGTTGAGAAATATTCCCTAATCCTCTGTGGGAGTTCAGAGTTTTTGGTGAAGTCAGTGGTTCTCTTTAATACCTTGAGATCACCCTCACACTATTCTGCAATGAAATTCATAGATGATATAAGCCCACACTGTGTACATACATTATATAAATAAAAATAAAGTTCTAAGTGTAAGATTTAGGAGAAGCAAAGAAAAGTGGGGAAAAAAAAAAAAAAGAGTGATGTCAGCATGTTAAAAGTCTGGCCAAGCTGCACTTGAAGACAAAATGAAGTCGTAAATTGTTTGCTCCCTGAACCATTTCAACGCTGCGGTGGAAATGTCTGCTGGCATGGCTCTGGACGCTGCTGATGAATCTTCTGAAATGGTGACCAATTCTTGGCAGATTTCCAGGAGAAAATTAAAAAGAGCTTTTTTTTTTTTTTTTTTGGATTTACATTCTACTTGTCATCTTGGAAAATTTGGTGTATTTTAAAACTCAGCAAAAATGTTTTGCATTTAGAATATAAAATAGAGCTAGATTTTACACTTATAAAAGTTGCTGCAATGAATATCACCTAGGCTACAGGAGAATCCTTGTTGTGTGTCACTGTCTCTTACATTTCAGGGTGTTTTAGTATCTTTGGCCCCCAGCCGCTAAATGACAATAGTGCCCCACCACCATTGTGTTAAAAATTAAAACACAAACAAAAAATGTCTTCACGGATTTCCAAAATGCCTATTGTTGTACCTAGAGAACCATTGTGTTAAGTAATGATGTAGCACTCTGCACTTGCCCAAACATGATGCTCATGCCTTTTAAAAACAATGTGCTTGCTTGTAGTGAGTTCCTGTGAGTGGTGGCTGTCTTTCACAGTGAGGTCACCAGCAGAGGTCCTAGCATTTACTGACGCCTTGATGATGTTAGTTGAGGGAATGGATTAATATTGGATGGCTAGCTTTTCCAAGATAATTCTATATAACAAGGGTAGTATGTACATCGATGCAATAATTCCTGATTTGGGTGAGAAACATCTAGTGTGTCACCTTTAAAAAGTTCAAGAATAACAGCTATTCTTGAGCCCACATTTTCTAGTACTAGGCATGTTGCTGAGGATTTCACACATTTGTGTCCTCTGTTGGTGGCTCCAGCAAATCCTTGAGCTACGCCTGGATTTAGTAACTTGTTCAGGTTACGTAAGTGACAAGGGTGGGAACTGAACTGAACCCAGTCTACGTGACTTCATAGACCAGGCTCAAGGCCATTACACTAAAGGATACTGACTGTTGATTTAAAATAAGTGGTCTTTATTGTAAGAAGGAAATTTTTTTTGCTCCTGACTTTCTAAGAGTTTTGTTTCTAATTAATAGGAATGCCAACAAACTTTTTGACATCTGCAGAGATATGCAGTTTAGCCTTTGGGATCTACTGATGAGCTTAATGAATAATTTATAATCTCAAACAACTTTTCTATTACTCTTCTTCTCATGTTTGATTTGATATGTAAGCCAAACAGTGGAGTGAATTCACTTTTCCAAAACTGTGTTCAGGATTTTTGTATCTATATTAATAGGTAAGATCTACCCATGGTTTTTCTTCTGTATTATCTATGTTGGGTTTTGGTGAGATGGTTCTGAGAAAAATTATTTGGGAATCATTCCATGTTTTAGGGTTCCTTAGAACAAATTATATATGGGAGTTACTGGATCCTTAGAAGTTTAAAATAACTTACCAGACAGAGCATTTTCTAGTTCTTTTTTTGGGGGGGGAGAGTAATTATTTGGTAATGTTTTCAATTTTATCCATGACTTATTGTCTACTCAAATTTTATTTTTCTTCTTGAAATAATTTTAAGAATTTTTCTGAAATAACTATTTCAAATATTCAACATACTGTTCTATGTAGAATTACCATAACGAACAAATTTTTCAGTATCTGTGTCTTTGTCCTTTTAGATTTTGTGTATTTATGCTTATTCCAGTTTTTGTTCTTTTTCTTTATTTTCCTTTATCTTTATTGCCAAAGACATGTCTTTTCATATCTCTATCCCCTAACCTCCCTCAAAAAACCAGTTCTTGAATGTAT
The DNA here is from genome assembly GCF_036321535.1 of Camelus dromedarius. Taxonomy (NCBI): domain Eukaryota; kingdom Metazoa; phylum Chordata; class Mammalia; order Artiodactyla; family Camelidae; genus Camelus; species Camelus dromedarius. Next base: position 15,227,322 of record NC_087461.1, read on the forward strand.
TTACGGATTTTACCTTTCTGTATTTTATTAGGTTTTGCTTTTATTTGTACTTTATTTTTTCTCATTTTGGTATCTTTTTTTTCCCAATTTTTAAAGTTGACTCCTTAAGTTGACTCTCTTTCATTTACTTTGTATTTCTTTCTTTCAATAATGAAAGCAGTTTAGTCTTTGAATTTCTTTGATTACATACTTGGCTGAAACTTGCAAATTTTGATATGTTATGTTCTCATATTTTGTTGTTTTCTAAATAATGCAAAATTGCAAATTTATTTCCTTTTTGACATTGTGGAAATTATTAGGAGAACATTTTAAAACTTCTTATGATTTTGGATTTTTTTGGCTTAAGATTTTTTAAATCAATTTTTGCTATTATTGCATTGTGCTAAAAAATGACCCACTGACTACCTTTCAAGGTGCTAAAAAATGACCCACTGACTACCTTTCATAATATGAATATGTAACCCAGATTAGAATATAACTCATTTTGAATCTGCCATTTTCTTATCTTGAAATAATGCCACCATGGCCAAGGTAACTTTGTTGATTAGGATTACAGATAATTTTATTTTTCTGTTTAGGTTCGAGATGATGAAACCTTGCTTGGAAAAGTCTGTGGCAATGAAACCCTCTCTCACATTAAGTCCATTACTAATAGTATCTGGATGAGACTTAAAATAGATGCTTCTGTTGCAAGAGCTAGTTTCAGAGCTGTTTATCAAGTTGGTAAGAAAACTTATGCCTTAATTTTTAGGTGTCTAATTTGCCTGACTGTAACATTTTCATTTCATGAAATAATTTAGTTATTTTATGTCCCCCAGTGATAAGGGGGAAATTCTAATACTAGTGTCACATTCTGGGATATCTTTATGCAGTTAGACTTTGCAATAAAATTGAAGGCAACAGTCGCTTATCTTTGGACAAACGCTACTGTCATTTTCATCCTTATAGCTTGTGGAGGAGAATTAACTGGAGAAGGGGTCATTCGCTCTCCCTTTTATCCTAATGTGTATCCAGGAGAAAAGATCTGTAGGTGGGTCATCCACCAACCCCAAAGTCAAGTCATCCTCCTCAACTTCACTGCCTTTGAAGTGGGAAGTTCTGTCCACTGTGATACAGACTATATTGAGGTAAGAACATTTGCATTTGATTGGATATTATTAAAAATATTATGTCATGTTATCCTCAAATCAGTTGCATGAAACAAAACTGGTTTGTATAGACCAGTATCTCTTAGGAATACAGATGCTAAAATCCTCAAGAAAATACTAGCTAACTGAATCCAGCAGCATGCAAAAAGGAGTATATACCATGACCAAGTGGGATTTATCCCAAGAATGCAAGGTAGGTATAGGTCCAAAAATCAGTTAGTGTGAAATAAAATATAGGGGAAAAAAAACCACATCATAACCTCGACAGATGTAAGAAAAGTATTTGACAAAGTCCAGTACCTTTTCATGATGGAAACACTCTACAAACCAAGAATAGAAGGGAGCTTCCTTAATCTGATAAAGGACATCTATCAAAACCCCACAGCTAACATCATCCTTAGTGATGAAACACTGATGCTTTGCTCCTATGGCCAGCAAAAAGACAAAGATGCCTGTTCTCACCACTTATATTCAACATTGTACTGGAAATTCTTGATAAAACAGTTAAACAAAGAACGGAAGTAAAATGAAATGAAAACAAAGGCGTACTAGCTCTATTCACAGAAAACATGATCTTGTATGTTGACAATTACAAAGAATCTGTACACAAACACACACAACTATTAGAACTAATAAATTCAGCATGTTGCAGAATCTAAGATCAGAATATGAAAGTCATTTCTTTTTCATAGCAATGAATAATTTGAAAATGAAATCAAAGAAAGAATTCCATTTCCAATAGCATAAAAAAGAATAAACATTAAGGAATATATCTTTAAAAAAGACGTGTAAAACTTGTACTCAAAAACTCCAAAACATCAATGAAGAAAATTAGACCTAAATAAGTGGAAAGATGGCTCATGTGAATGGATTAGAAGACGATGTTGTTAATATGGCAATATTTCTCAAATTTATCTAAAGATCCAATTCAGTCCCTATGAAAATCCCAGCTGGCACTTCTGTAGAAATTCACAAGCTGATTGTAAAATTCTAGTGGAAATGCAAGGGAACTGGGGTAACTGAAAGCATTCTTTAAAAAGAACACCATTGGAGGATTCACAATTATGATTTTAAAACTCAGAACAAAACTATAATAATCAAAACAGTATGTTATTCTAGTAAAGATAAAAATATAGAGCAATGGAACAGAATTGAAAGTTCAGAAATAAATTCATACCTTTATGAACAATTGATTTTTGAAAAGGGTGCCAGGACATTTCAATAAGAAAAATATTTTTTTCAACAAATACTGCTGAGTATGCACATACAAAATTATGCAACTGGAACCCTTCCTTGCACCATATACAAAAATTAACTCAAAATGGATCATAGACCTAAATGTAGGAGCTAACATGATGAAACTCTTAAAGAAAACAAACTTTTTTGACCTTGGATTAGGCAAAGCCTTCTTAGTTATGACACAAAAATCACAAACAACAAAAGAAAAATTGGAAAAATTGGACTTCCCCAAAATTAACCCAACTAATCTAATTTTTTTAAGTGGGTGAAGAATATGAATATATATTTCCTTAAAGAAGATGTACAACTAGTTAATAAGCACATGAAAAATAGGCTTAACATCACTAATCATCAGGAAAATACAAATCAAACCACAATGAGATGTTATTTCATACCCACTAGAATGACGATAATCAAGAAGTCAGATAATAACAAGAGTTGAAATTGGAACCCTTTTACACTTAAAGCCTGCTGGTTAGCATTTAAAAGGTATAGCTGCTTTGGAAAACAATTGGCAGTTCCTCAAATAGTTAAACATAGAGTTATCATTTGCTCCATCAATTCCACTTCTAAATGTGTACCCAAGGGAAATGAAAAAAGTATATATCTACACAAACATTTGTACATGAATGACTACGCTTGTTACTCATAGTAGCCAAACAGTGGAAACTACCTAAATGCCCATCAACTGATAAATGGATTAATGAAATGTGATGTATCCCTGCAACAGAATGCTATATGGCGTTAAAAAGAGATGAAGTAGTGACACACGCTACAACATGGATGAACTTCGAAGATGTTATACTAAGTGAAAGAAGCTAGGCACAAAGAACGCATATTGTATGATTTTATTTATTTGAAATGTCTAGAAGAGGCAATCTGTAGAAACAGAAAATGGATTAGTGGCTTCCTGGAACCAGGGTTTGAGGTGAATGGGGGATAACTGCCAGTGAGCATGGAGTTTCTTTTGGGGTGCTTAAAATATTCTAAAATGGATTTTTACCATACTAATAAAACATTTTAGAAAAAAAAATTTTTTGATGCAGTTTTCCAAAATAAATATCTCTCAAAATACATTTAAAAAATTGTGGTTTTTTTTGTTTGTTTTGTTTTGTTTTGTTTTGCTTAGATTGGTAGCAGTTCCATTTTGGGTTCTTCTGAAAATAAGAAGTATTGTGGCACAGACGTACCGTCCCTTGTAACATCTGTGTACAATTTTCTTCATGTCATATTTGTGAAAAGCTCTTCTGCTGAAAATCATGGTTTCATGGCCAGATTTAGTACTGAAGCTTTGGGTAAGAGACTGACTCCTCAACTTTGCCTTTTGGGCTTGTATCAGAGAAGTGAACAATAGAAATAAATTATTATAGAAAATGAATTGACATTGTAGATGTTTGGTCATCTACACTGTAAAACTTTTAAAGCAGACTCAAAGGTAAAGAAAATATATATCTCCTAATCAGCTCATATTAATTGATGTATTAGTAAGGGGAAAACTAGGTTACCTTAAATGGCATAGAAGGAACATTTTTCTTTTTGACCTATTAAGAGGTTATGATCAGATTATTTTAGTTGGCATTCCAGGTAGCATTTTAGTTCCTTGTTCTAATAATCATTATTTTTATTTTAACAGCATGTGGACAAGTTCTTACAGAGCCAACAGGAAGCATTCAAAGTCCTGGCCATCCAAATATCTACCCGCATGGTGTCAACTGTACCTGGCACATACTAGTCCAACCTGGTCACTTGATTCACCTCATATTCAGGGAATTTCATCTGGAGTTTCATTACAATTGCACCAAGGATTACCTAGAAATCTATGACGCTGAGTCTGACACATCTCTTGGGAGGTGATACTATTTCGTTTTTGTCTTTTTAACATAAAAACTTGCTTTCTTGCATGCCTGCTTCAGTGAAGGATGTTAAAATCCACCATGTTGTGTTATAAAAACCAGATGAGGTCAACACACTTCTCAATGACCATTTCTACATCATGACTCACTACTCTGTAGCCTTCGCCAATAGTAATTAAGTTTGATATATGAATATACCCATGAAGGCGTCACCAAAATCAAGCTAATGCACATGTGTATTACCCCCAAGCCTTCTTCCTGCCTGTTACAATTCCTCACTTCTACCCTTATCCTTTTCTGGGAAGCCACTCAGCTGCTTTCTGTCACTGTAAATTAGTTCACATATTCTGAAGTTGCATAAAAGTGGAATCATTCTGTATGTACTCATTTTTCATCTGTCTTTTCTCAGCGTAATATTTCGTTGAGCCCCTTGGATCTGAGGGTTTATAGTTTTAAGAAATTTGAAACAGTTTTGGCTGTCAGTTCTTGAAATGCTTTTTCTGTTTCCCCTCCACTTGGGACTCAGATTACATGTATCTTAGGCCATTGGCTGTTGTCCCACAACTCATCAATACTTTGTTCATTTGATTTTTGAGTCCTTGTTTTCTGTGCATTTCATTTTGGAAAGTTTCTATTACTTTGTATTCAAGTGCAATCATCTTTTCTTTTACAGTGTGCATTCTGCCGTTAATCCTACCAAACGCATTTTTTATCTTAGACATTGTAGTTTTCATTTCTAGAAATTCAGTTTGGGTGATGTTTTATATCTTCCATGTCTTTACACCTTATTTTTTTTTTCTTCTAGCTTCTTAAATCGGTGAGATACAGTTAAAACTATTTTGATGTCTTTGTCTGCTAATTCAGTCTTTGTGTCATTTCTTGCTATGCTTTGAATGATTAATGTTTCTTCTCATTATAGGTTATACTTTGTCCTTCTTTTCATGCTTAGTAGGATGCCAGACATTTTCAATTTTGGGCTTGTGCACTGGATTGCATTGCTATAAGTATTCTTAAGCTTTGTTTTGGAATGCAGTTAAGTTACTTGGAATCAGTTTGATCATTTACAGTTTTGCTTTGAAACTCTCTTGTCTGCTGTGTCTGAAGAGTCATTGTCCTTCACTGCTTCATATCCAATGTCTTGAGAGCCATTGTTTTATATATTCTGTCCAGATTTTCAGCTGTTTCTTATACAAGATTATGTAAGTCCAGTCCCTGTTATTACCTCTTTGCTGGAAATAGAAATCTCCTGATTTCTTTTTTTATTTCTTCTTTTTGTGTTTCAATTTCTTTTCCCTCATCCATTTTTTAAAGAATTTTTACTTTACCCATTGTTTCCGTAAACTTATTTTTTCTCCTAGTTTTTTCTTCTTCTTTACTTTTTGCTTTCTTGTCCTAATCTTTCAGTTTTCAGATTTCTTTTTCTTTTTTTTTATCATACTTGACTCATAATCACTGAAAATATATAATCTTTGCTGAGTGACGTAAACTACAATGATCTTGTCCAAATTTGGCAGACCTGGGCATGTAGAGAGACATTTAAAATATTAATTAATTCATCTCCCTTTGTTTTAATCAAAATATTAAATTATTTTAAAGACTTAAATGATATTATACACCAAATTTTTTTCTTCCTCAGAAATTAACATCCATTTCCCATATTTAATTCTTCCTCTTATTTTGGTTTCTTTCTTTTTTTTTTTTTTTATGCCTATCATTCCACTAGGTTGCTTTTATCACATGCCCTTTGAATTGAGATTTCTATTTCTTAGTCACTCTTACAAATGTGTCTCTAGATGAACTCTCATGACATAATGTCTTCTATTACAGTTAAACTTTCAGCCTAACTAGAATAGTTATTCTGAGTAAAATTGCTTTCTTCAGCAAAACCTTGGCATGGTTTAATAATCAGACTCAACCTCTGCATAGGGCCGTGATTTAAAGGGGATAGATTCCACCTATACAAGGCTTAATATTCCAGGCACTGTTCTAGTGTATATACAGTGTATTAACTCATAAAATTCTCAAAGCAACTCTATGAAGTAGGTACTGTCATCATCCCCATTTTACAGATGGGAAAACTGAGACATAGAGGTTGAGTGATCCACTCAAAGTCACAAAACCTCTAAGGGAGAGAGCTGACTCTTTGAGTTTATAATACATGGTTTCCCTTTGTTGTGTAAGTGTGTTCATTACATTTCTGTTAATATGTTCATTAATATGCTATATCGTCACCTGCTATAGCTTGTCATTTCTAATTTCATTAAGCTTCTTATATAGGATAAATCACATAGTTAGGCACACACCCACAAAAGTATTTAAAGGAGGTTGGCTGATCTTTAGCAACTTTGTAAATGTTTTGTGCTTGAAATATATTTGATTTTTAAGGTTAATAGGGGATATTATTATTATTGTTTTTACATATCCTAATTTTTGGTCCATCATTTCAGTGTGCTAAAAGTTTTCAACCTGTGTTCTTTCTTTGTTTCAAATAGGTATTGTGGAAAATCCATCCCACCCTCTCTTACCAGTGGTACCAACTCATTGAGGCTTCTATTTGTGGCTGACTCTGACCTTGCTTATGAAGGTTTTTTAATAGACTATGAAGCAATTGATACATCGTCAGGTAACAGAACAGCATTATATGCTTGGTTTCATTTGCTCCATTACAAAATAAGCTATGAGAACACTTCATGGCGAAATCTGTGGGAACGTAATGAATGTAATGGACACAATGCATTTAGAATGAAATGCAGTGACTTCAGTGCCTGCATATCAAATATAGAGTAATGCCTAGGTAAGAGTATTTTATCAATGGCAAATTTTCCAATCTTGGTAATTGCACTGTGGTTTGGTAAGAGACTATGCTCTTAGGAGCAATAAGGCAATGGGAGCCAAATGTAAACATGTAGTAAATCTGGGTAAAAGGAACTGGGGGGCTTTTTCTTGCAACTTTTCTGTGAGATTCAAATTCTATCCAAATTAAAAGTTACTGAAGAGACTGAACACTTATTTTATGAAATTGGAAGAAGGACAACAACAGATGAGAATAAGAAACTACTACGTGCAATTCTACGACAGAAAATGAAAGCTTTCTTATCAAAATATACATTTCTAAATTTGACCTAATGAAACCGATCCTTTTCAGCATGTATTCCTTTTATTGTATTTTTCCCATTGCTTAATTCTCATCATTACTTTGCTCTTTGCAAATGCAGTGTGGGAAACAGACACCCTTTGGCAGCAGGGTCTTGAAGGTCAGACTTTAACCAGAGATGTCCCCTAGCCCCAAAGCCTGTGGGGTTTACGAGAGTGTCATGTTTCCTTAGACTCATGTTCCTCCCTGGGATGTATACCTTTTTAAAGAGTCTGGGTTTTCCTTTAGCATTACTATTTAGAAAAATATTTCATGAACCAAAATACTACCCATTGTAAGCATATGGGGATGATCGGGCTTCTCAAGCGTTTCACACCTTTGGATTGTTCCAGAAGCATGCAATTCTCAGACGCTCCCTTCAGACTGACCTGAGAGCCTTCCCCTGTGCCAGAGGTGTGCCCTCTGACACAGTCTTGCATCCAGAAATCCCCAGGTACTCATTTTTTAAGGCCCCCACTCCATTAAAAAAAAAAAAAAAGAAAAAGGTAAATTAATCTTCCACTTGGAGTCCCTACCAATTTCCTGTTTATTTCTCCTCAGAGTGGCTGGCCTCTGTTCTTCATTTCAGGCTGTTCTCTGTGATAGCTCGAGTTCTGTGTTTTGGAAACATGCCTTTGGGTTTCTCCAGAACCCTGAGTGTGAAAAAAAAGCATACATCTTTCTCTCTGGTGGGCCCCACTCTCAGAGACAGTCCATTATTCAGCTCCAGCACCTGGGAAATTAAATCTCCAGAAAATACAATAACTTACGTTACGCAATTGACATAGTCACTGGACTTTGTTCAGATTTTTAACATCCAGTAACCAGAACTGGCTTCTCAAGAAATTACAGTATGCGCACATTTTTTCATACTCCTGTGGTTTCATCTGCCTCGTATATTTGGCCCAAGCCACAACTGAATATTAGAGTAGGATTTGGAGCACGTCACTTGAACTCTCTGGGCCATAGTTTCTTCATCTGTAAAATTAAAGGATTGGATTTGATGATCTTTGAGATGTCTTTTGGCTCTAATCAACTATGAATACCAGTTTAATTTGCTGCATGAATAAACTAGCTGTAACTTAGATAACATATGATGTGGGTGGGGCCTCCAAAAATATTGTGGAAATCTTTGTAACAAATGCAATAATATCTCTGCAATGACTAATACAGCTCTGCTGATAGCACGCTAGCTTGTCAGGCAATATATCTAGTGCTGAAAGACCCGAGTGCAATAGGAGTGCCCTGGTGGGGGTGTGTTAAATTTTAATTCAGAAGGAAAAGATACAGGGAAAATAAAAGTAGGTTGTGAAAAAAGGAAAAAATCAAGCTGGACGGAAACTGACCACCAAAGAGAACACAGGACAAGACAGGAGATAGAAGAGAAGAGGATTCTGAGGTGGCAAATGCTAAAGATGCTCCAGTCTGCCTCCCTGGGAGGTAATCACTACTGTGGCTCTGTTTGGTCCAGACAGGGGCTGAAATCACAGACCAGGGAGTGTTTGCTTTCCGTCCCAGGGCTGAGCCTGGCTGGTCGCCGTGTGCCTCCCTTTTGCTGGATGATGTCATCAGTCTGACCTCTGCTGTCAAATATTCTAAATAGCAATCGGACAGCTGGACCCAGGAAGCCTTATGGCACCCTCAACTTAGCATTTTGGAGCCTGTCTCGGTTTCCCATAGATGAGGACGTGGGTGATTGGCTCTCATGAATTGTTGAGGGCGCCCCTGCAGGACTGCTCAGGGAGGGACTGGACTCAGGAGACTGATGCAGGGCTTGGGCAAGTGACAGCCAGGCAGTGGGCTAGCCCTGCAGTCTGAGTGAGCTGCCCACCCAGAAATAGGGAGGTGTTGGGTGCTTCTTTTCCAGTTGTCATCTTATTTTTGATATTTTCTGCAGAACAAAACATATCATGGAAGAGGGTCAAGGGAAGCTCAATTACTGGCCCTCACCCTATTGGATTGCTCTAGCAAAAGTTATTTTTAGAGCAATCATGACAGTACTTGGTTGTTGATTTTTAGTCCCTCGGCACAACAGGTGTGAGTTTCTCTGCTGAAGTCTTTCCCGTCTTCATCTGATAAAGGTTAGGTTTTCTGACTTGCATCCAGTTACTTTTCCATCTGTAGTTCATACTGTGGGGATATGATGTCAGCCCCTAAATATGTGTTTGGGAGGAAACAGATCGGCTCCTGGTCATTACTTTGACTCCCTCCCTCATCTCTGTTTCTGACTTCATCCAGATGTGCCTGGGGAAGTGGAAACAAAGAACTAACAAGAAAATGTTCCTGGGTAGAAACTCTTCAGAATTTCTTAGTAACTTATGAAACTAGGTTTGAAGTGTTTGCTAATTTAGAGTACAAAATATTTGAATTCTGAGAGAATATAATTGATTAGTTAGCTTTAGTAATTTAAACTGCAGTTTCATTTTCTGTTAACATCTGCTGCATCTACATGAATATAATCCTACCAAGAGGGGACTCTAAAGGGATAAGAAAAAATAGAGAAATGTACTTTACACATTTTTCTACTTTAATATTAGATGAAAACTCGTGTAACACCAAGTCCATGAAACAGTCATGACTCCTTAGTGGGTCATGAAATTATCTTATTAGATTGCTACGTACATTTTTTAAAAGTAGGGAATAGAACAAAAAAGAATAGACTGGAAAATATCAGAACTTACCATGCAAAGTTTGGCATCACTTCATGAAACCTGTTTGAATTTTCTGTGCGTGTGCCTGATTGATGTAAGCGTATTTTTATGGTGTGTCAGAAAGTTCAGAACACGAATCTAGCCCAATTACCTTATTTTTCAAATGAGGGAAGTTGAAGTCCAGGATTGAATTTATCCTCCCAAGAATACACAGCCAGTTGGTTTAGAAGCCAAATCCAAACAATCCAGTCCAAACATCGAGTCCATTTGTTTTACCATTTCTGGACTTGCTCTCAGAAATGCCCCAGATGAACTGCACATGGTGTGGCTCGTAACATTCCATTTGGAGCTATGCTAGAACCATGGTGGACTGTATATATGTTTTGCTAAGAAAAGAGCTTTACAGATGTTTGGGGAAGCGGTTAGGGGGCATCAGAACCACATCTATATTAGATTAAAAAGTGGGCTCTCCCAACCTCCTCATTCCCAGGTCAGAGCTCCTACCTACCCAACAGTGAGTGTTTAGTACTGTTTTCCATCAGTCATCCTGGAATGAGTCCACAAGAGGCATCTAGGAGCGAGAAGTCACGAAATGATTACTAGAAGGGCAAATGAGTATTTCTTAAGAGGAAATGAATGGAGAGGGGTATCCTTATTGGAAAACTTTAAACCTGTGGAGCAGTGTTCCCAAACTCTAGTGTTCGTTGGGAACTTGAGTGGGGTTTTCTCATCACAAATTCAGGTATCAGGACCCCACCCAGAAATTCTGATTCAAATAAGTCTAGGGTAGGTTTTCACCAAGCAGTTCCAGTGGTTCTAATGGAAGTTTGCCATTTATCAGAGACTCTGAAAGTTAAGCCTTACTTAGCCCCATGCATTGCTATAGAATTATAACTGGGGTATAATGGTGGGTTGCACTGTAACTGCTCATGGTGAAAAGTACTTTCTATGATACGGTGAAGGAAAAACTGAAGACGAAGTCAGAAGCCACGGTTCTAGTCCCGGCCTTGCTGCTAACTTGAAGTGCTTTGGTCAAGTCACAAGCCTCTCTGATTCTTTCCATCCAGCTTGAATTCTGTATTTCCTACTCTGAAATATTCAGATATTTTCCCTCTGGAAGAATTTTTAGTAAGTCTATTGATCTTTTAAAGATTTACATTCTCATTAGTCAGTATTTTCTCATATCTTTGTATATATGGATACCTCAGCACTTCCCAGCTCAGGAGATTTCCAATTTAATTTCTCATATTTCTTAGTCCTTAGAATGAAACTGCTAAGCAGAACATTTAATTGTGATCATCTTAGTTTTCCACTCACCTTCTTTTCTAAATTGACATTTCATACTGAGAGAAACCGGGGTTATTAGCACAAGATTTGGAAAGGGAGGGTTTGGGTGTGAATCTCACCTTTGCCAGGTCTGAACTAAGTGATTTTTCAGAACTTAATCTCCAGGAGACTCAGATCCTTCCTGTGTTCTTCTCTAAAAAGTGGAGATTATAATGCCTGACTGTTTCACACGGTTGGGGGAAAAAAAGCGTAGACATTTCCTGTGAAAATTGACAAAACAGCTGTAAAGCACTACGAATGTGCCAGATTTAAGATAGAATTACTGATACCCAAATACAGGTTTACAGTAGCTGCTTTACTGATTTCGCTTACATCATATTCGTTAGAATTGATATCTGCATGGGGGAAAAAAAAAGCCATGACTGTGACCGCCGAGCAGAAAATTTCAGGGAAACATTAGATTTTGGTTAGGGAGGCTTCTTTCCTTGTGGAGACACTGAACCTGTAATTTTATCTTCTCTCAAGTCTTGACTTTGAAGAATGTTAAACCAAATATGCCAGTAGAGGCTGATGCTGGTTCGTGGGCTGATTATTTATTTAGCACATGTCTAGGAAATCTGAGGCCACAGGGATTTATGCAGACACAAGATGTCTTCATCAGTGACTTCAGGAAGCTCCGCCTATAGGTTGATCACTAATGTAACTGGATACTCACATAAGTTACCGCACAAGGCAAAGCAGGGAGGTGGTGGGGCAGTTACCCGTAATCTAGGGTCTCCCGGGGAGATTCATTCTTCTCTCCACAGCATGAGTGTTTCCCGTTCCTGGCACCCAAATCGTATGGGACTGATATCATCATTGCCTTTTGAGTTGGAGGATTATCCGTGTTTTGCATTTTCCCTTTGATAACGAACTGAATGCTACATTACTAAACCTTATTTAAAAGGGCTTATTAGAAGCAGATACACATTGTGAGTTTTAGAAGAATATAATTTTGTGATTTTGTAGTGGTCCACAGAAGACATTTGTGTATTTTTCTCTTTTCTTCCTTTTTTTTTGACTTTGCTCAGAAAGAAAGTTATGAGAGGCCTTCTAATAGCTGTCTTTGATCCTTAGAGATGAGCTTTTCCACTGCTAGTTCAGTTGAACATAATGGATGGGAGAAACCTACTTTTATTCTTCATCTCTTTGTAAATGTTGTTAGACCATAATCAAAGACAAACTGCCATTGGATATGAGTTTCCCTTTGGCGACATAAGATATAGACAAAAGACATTTTTTATGTTTGCATTTTGTGTTGAGGTAAAAAGCATCATGGCAACACATGAATATCCTTTGATGGGAATATATTCAATTTTAATTATTTGTGGTTTTTTGCAAAGCATAAGAGGAAGCCAAAGTCTAGCATATTCTTAGTATCCTGCCTGTGAGTGTAAGCCTGCTATTTCTCAACAGCAATATTATTCTACAAAGAGCAGTTTACACTGTCAGGGGACGAACATGTGAACACTGTACAGATTTCAGTGTTAGTTTAGAGGAGTTACTAGCCTTTCAAGAAATAGACACGTTAAATTCAGAGAACAATCCTTTGTCTCTATAAAATTAGATATGTGAATCTCATGAAGCTACAATCAAATCTTAATAGTAAATATTCTATCATTTAATATTTATAGCAGGTACAACTTCAAAAATATTTTTTATTTCTCTATAATAAAAAATAAATAATTTTATTTATTCTGATTTTAATCTCTGAATTATTTATTGGATTTCTTTTGGAAAATTCAACCTGTCTTTTGCACAGAACTTTCACTTCTTTTAATATAACACAGACTTCCATTTTGTAATTTCATAAAGTGAAATTCATTTGTAATTTTAACAAATGTGTATAAATGTGTAAACACCACTCTGTTCAAGACCCAGAACACTTTTGTCATCTCAGGAAGTATCCTAGAGACCCTTTGATGGACCCGTCCACATCCTCCGCCCCACCAACTAACTACAGACCTTGTCCTTATCACTGTACGTTAGTTTTGCTTGTTCAGAAGGCAGATAGGAGTGGGAACACACAAGATGCATCCTTTTATGTCTGACTTTTTTTTATTTAACATGATGCTTCTGAAATTTGTTCATGTCATTCTATTTATAAATGGTTCTTTTCTTTTCATTACTAAATAGCCTTCCTGTCTGTGGATATATCTTAATTTGATTATCCATTCACCTGTATTTGGATAGTTGGTTTGTTTCCAGTTTTTAACTATTATTGGAAAATTTGCTGCTACGAACATTGATGTGTAAGTTTTTTGTGGACTTACGGTATTAGTTCTCTTGGGTAAATACCTAAAAGTAGAATTTCTGAGTTTCTAGTAATGCTGTGTTTAATATTATGAGAAACTGCCAGCTTTCGTTGTCCCAAAGTGGTTACACCATTTTACATTCCCACCTGCAATGAATGAGAATTCTACTTCCTCCACTATTTTTTTTCACCAACTCTTGGTTTTGTCAGCCTTTTCATTTTAGTCTCCAGTAGTTCCATAGTTGTGCCTCATCATTGTTTTAATTTGCAAGACTCTCGTGACTAATAGTGCTGAGTACTTTTTCGCATACTTATTAACAATTCATATATCTTCTTTTGGGAAGTGTCCAGTGAAATGATTTTGCTCATTTTTGTGTTCTATTTGTCTTATTATTGTCACATATTATGTGTTCTGGGTATATGTATGTCCTTTGTCAGATAAATGTATTGCAAGTATTTTCTCTCATTGTGTGCAGCTGGCTTTTCATTTTTTCTCAGTGGTATCATTTGAGGAGCAGAAGCCTGGTGTGTCCTAGTTTCCTTCTACAGTTAGTGTGTTTCTTTTTTGGATTTTGTCTGAGAAATCTGTGCTTACTGAAGTTGTGAGGATTTTCTGTGCATTCTTCTACAAGTTTTATAGTGTGAGATTTTACATCTGTTTATGATCCATTTTGAGTTAATTTTTCATATAATATGAATTATGCATCCAACATTGTTTGTTTAGCAAATGGTATTTAATTGCTCAAGCACTACTTGTTGAAAAGAATCACCTTTTTGCACTGAATTACCTTTGCATAGTTGTTGAAAATCAGTTGCCCATGTACCTGCTTCTGGAATGGCTGTTCTATTCCTTTGATCTGTATCTCTACCCCTATGACAGTAGAATCCACTACTTAATATTATGTAATTTTATGGAGTATCTTAAAATCAGGAAGTGTAAATCATCCAGATTTTGCAAAATTATTTTGGCTATCCTAGACTTTTTACACTTCCATAGACATTTTAGAATCACCTTTCCAATTTTTACTAAAAAGCAAGACAAAACAAAGAACAAACAAAAATACAAACTTATTGGGAATTTGTTAAAGATTATATTGAATTTATAGATGAATTTGGGGACAAAGTGCATCTTAAGTTGAACCTTCCAATCCATTAACATATTTTACTTCTCTATTTTATTCAAATACTAGGAAATTTCTTTCAGTAATATTTTAAAGTTTTCTGTAGAGTTTTTGTTTATTTCCATTAAATTTATTATCAAGTGTTTCATGTTTTTATGCTGTTGTAAATGGTACTTAAAATTTTATTTTCCAGTTTGAATAATTTTTGTAAATTAAATTGATTTTTGTATAATTGTCTTGCATCCTATAACCTTGTTAAACTCAGTTATTAGTTTTAGGAACTTTTTAGCATATTTCTTAGTTATTTTACATAGATGATCATGTCTGTGAATGAGGACAGTTTTCTTTTTTCCTTTTCGGTATCTTACAATTGACTTAACTCCTTGTAGCAAATTTAATGTTTTTCATAAAAGTTGGGAAAATTCTAGTGTCCCTTTCTTTCTCTCTTTCTTTCCTTTTTGCTTTCTCTCTTATTCTCGTTCTCTTCTCTTTCTGGGTCTTTAATTACATGTGTGCTAGACTATTTGCTATTTCTGTTTTTTTAGGGTTTTTGAGACTCCATTCATTTTTCTGCAGATTTTTTTTCTCTTTGCTCTTCAGATTAAATAATTTCTATCAGTACATCTTCACGTTTACTCGCCTTTTTCCTTCTGCTTCCAGTTTTCTATTAGCCCTACCCATGATATGTTTTTAATCTCAGTATACTTTTAAGCTACAGAATCTCCATGTAGTTCTCTTTAAGAGTTTCACTTTTGTTGCTAAGATTCCCTACTTATTTACTCATCGAGACTATATCTTTCTTTAAGTCTTTGAATATATTTCTCATAGTTGCTTCAAAGTCTTTGTCTGCTAATCCAACATTTGGGTCATCTTGAAGTCCCAAGATTAGTATTTCCCTGACTATGGTCACATTTTTCTTCACTACTGACCACATTTTTTTTCCTTGGCTATGATCCATATTTCTCCATTTACTTGTACAGATAGCAATTTTTGAGTTTTACACTAAATATGGTGAATGATACGCTGTAGAGACCCTGGATTTTCTTAGCTCCCTCTGAAGCTTACTGGCCATTCAGTAATGGCTTTGTACTACTTTGCACTACTGTAGGTTTGTATTTTTTACTTGTTAAGGTATATTTGTGAAGACTTATAGGTGTTTCTCCTAAGCCCTTCTAACTTGGTAGGTCTCAGCCTCTAAGTTCGGTCACTCTTGAAGGTCTTGTCAAGACTTAGACTTCTACTTTGTTAGAGAAGCTCTAGAAAAGGCCTGCTCCTGATCATGGTCTTCGCTCAGAAAGGTATGGCCTTTCTGGTATCTCAGCTGGATGCCTGAGGTCTTAATGAGGTACCCCATTCTGACTAGGAGAGGACTCCCAAGTCTGCCGTCATTGCTCTGGCCTCCAGTATCTTGTTTCTGCTTCCAGCCTAGTAGGAGCTACTCTCCGGCATGACTTTTGAAATCTTACCTCACATATGCCTGGTCCAGGCTCTGGCAAGAAATCATAGGGAAGTTTACACAGATGTCTGGTTCTCCTCTCTGAATACTTCTTCCTCACTGGAGCATTTCCCTGCAGTTCTAGCTCTTTTGGAAGCCTAAACCCCGATCCCTGCTTCCTCAGCTCAACAGGACTGCCATTCATTACTTTGGCTTCAGCAAACAGCTACGTTTAGAAAATTCTGCCTGGATAAACAGCCAAGGAAATCAAGAGTCCTGCCTGGTGAATTTTCTTTCTTTAAGGATCACAGTCTTGGACTGCCTGTTGTCCAGGGCCTCATGTATTTTGTCCAGTGTTACAGTTGTTATGAGGAGGGGCTTGTCTAGTATAGTTACTTGTCATGTCTGGATACAGAGATTCCTACAATTTAAATTCAGTGAACATTACAAAAGATTAAAGAATCACAACCTACCTAGGAGAGAGGATAGCAAGGAGAGAGGGAGAAAATGAGGTGAGAAAAGTGGAGGGAGAAAGGATGGGGTAGAGAGAATGGGAGGAAATTAGATATTTGTCCCACCTGCTCTTAGTTTTCAGTACAGTAGGTAGTATAGTTTTAACAAATATTTACTAGATGTGATCTGAGCCAGGCACTGTGGTAACAGTTATTAATGGTTCATAAGGTCTTTTTCATATTTCAAGGGCTAACAGAGGAAATATACTCACATGAAAACATATGTTTGGGGTTCAAGTTGCTATTTGAATAAAGTTTTATTGAGCACAAGAAAATTCATTCTGCTTGACTGGGAAAGGTCTGACAGAGGGAGTGATATCTGAATTTGACTTGAAATGGCAGGTAGGAGTTTATTCGTTAAAGGTGTGTTGGCAAGGGTGGAGGGTTGTTAAATATAGCTGTTAGACAAAGAGAAAAATGCGAAGACCATTTGAATACCTCAGGGACTGTGTTCACCTTTGTGCCAGCAACAGAAGAGAAGTCAGCTGTGGAATCAAGATTTCAGTAGGGATTCAAGAACAACCCCCAACTGTGCCACAGTAATCACTCCCACTTGGACAAGGTGGAGGGAAATTAGTCATCCTTACTTGTCAAAAATTTCATTAAAATTTCCTTTACCTCCGAACCTGATTATTCACCCCATTCTCCTGCAGGCCAATTGCAAATTGTATTCAAAATATTCAGTGCAATTGTAGTTCCCGTCTGGGAGTACCATGGGAAAGCAAGGAACATCATCTCTTTAAGAATAAGTGACATGAACAGATTGTTTGCTCTAGGTATTTGATTTATTGACAAAAGCTATTGGATTGTGGGGGTGGTCAATGAGTCTGTAAGTTCGGCCAGCTCAGGGAGACTGGGGCATAGCCTTCATCGACTGTCCATTTGATCCATACATTTTAATCTTTGTAACACTCATTACCGGGCCTGAAATACTTAAAATACCACCACTTCACACACACCCTGCCTCTCTCCCACCTTCTCCTGTTTTCTCTCTGCCTTTCCCCTCCCTCCCTCCCTTCCTTCTATTCTTCTTTCTTCCTTGACATTTGGAGAAATATCTTGGCAGACAATAGAAAAGTATAGAAAAGTATACAATTCATCTCTGAAATTAAATATTGCTGTTGATGCCTTCAATAAATTAAGCCTTGATTACTTGCTATTTAAAATAGAGTAAACCAAATATGTGGCACCTGCTTGTTACTCTAAGGACTATACATAGATAGTAGGACCTGTCACTTTTCCTGTGCATCTCTGTGCTCTCAAAACCAATGGTTCCTCTTTTCTTTTCTGAGTATGATTATACAGCTGCAACTGAGGGAAATGACACATCTAAACATCCTCATTTTCCTTTTTATTCATCACAAAGAATAGTTTATTCTCCTCCAAAACCTTTCCATCAGAGACCCATGTCTACTCCTGGATCCTAGGTTTATGTTATTACCGGATACAGTTGAAGATGCATTAAGAATGCATTGGAACCAGATTTGCTTTGGAAAATATCTGAGGTTTAGAGGGCATAGGAGACTGAGTGGGCATGTTAGTGGACAGAGTCTGAAGGACTGAATAGGTCAAGTCAAAGCTGTTAAAGTAGAAGAGTTAGTAGTCATTCAGGGCATAAAATTAACCAGGTACTATGTAAATGTTTTATAGGAATGATCTAATTTATTCCTCACGTGTGTGCTCTGTTTTACTTACACTTTTCTGTTCTATTTTAAAACATAATGTTGGTCACTACCATTTACTGAGCACATACCATGTGCCAAGCCCCTGAATTGCATTTTCTCTGACCCTTATTCAAAGAGAGTTACCATCTCCATTTCGGAGACGAGACTCAGAGGTGCAGTAACTTCCCTAAGGTCGTCTGGTTTGTCAGTGTGTGAGCTGGGCATGGATTCAAGGTCACTTTGACCCCCGAGTCTCACCTCCTGTTCTTTTAACCATGTGGCTGAGGACTGGCTCCGTCACTTCTCATAAATGCGTGCTTTGGCAAAAACACATTTTAAAGAAAGGTTACAAAAAAAAGAACAAATATGAATTATTTCTAGGCCTCCCTCTGTGATTTCTGTAGTTGAGCCACATTTTTAATGTTTATGATCATTTGCATGGATTAGAAAAATTAGAGCACTTCCAAGAGCCAAAAAATTGTGATCACATGTAACAACTTCCACTCCATAGCTTAGGTTTACTGTGAGTAATTGTTTTTGCCTTTGAGATTTCAAAACCTTTGTGGCGAGAGGAAATCATTCTTTGAACATCCCAGAAAGGTCTATCGAAATCAAGTACATTGACGTAAATTAATAAAGTGTATGTTACTGAATGTCTTGTACATATGGTACAATATTTTTTATTTTCTGTCTTTTGCTCTGCTTTTTTTCCCCCCCACAGCATGCTTGCAAGACTATACAGATGAATCTGGGACTTTCACTTCTCCAAACTTCCCCAATAATTACCCCAACAACTTGGAATGCGTTTACAGGATTACGGTGGAAACCAGCCAACAGATTGCATTACACTTCACACACTTCTCCCTGGAGGAGGCCATTGGTGGAGTATGTGTAGCAGATTATGTGGAAATCAAGTAAGCACCTTTATTTCATCATAATCTTTTTCATTCCTTATTTCTATATTTTTGAGGAAAAAAAATAGAGAAATTTTCTGTAAAAGCTCCCTTTTGTGCCGTTTCTTGCAAGATACAAAGTTTGTCATTTGGAGCCTGGCTTAACAGTAGGCAAACAGAAAGTTGTGTAAGATTCAGTGGTTATTTAGAATTGATTATTTTATTGGGAATATTTGAAATTAAATTTCAGATTTCAGTTGGGCAGAGTAAACAGATGTACTGTTGCACTGAAATTAGATAACTTCCAATTCAAATGCTGAATATCTACTTTCTTTATGTACAATCAACTTAAATTTTAGGCTGTTTACTGTCCATTTAGTCTATCACAAAAATGATGGTAAGATAACGTTTTCACAAAGTCTTTTTGTGTTCAAATAATAAAAGTTTAGGCTTGAGAAATTCGGTGTAAGGCATTTTTTTCTTTAATTCTTTGGTGCTTTGAAAAAATGAGTTAAAAATTTATATTTTCAGTGAAGGTCAGTTAAATTATATATTGGTATCTTCCCAGATCATTATACTGAATTAAATTAGACTAACCAATTTGGGGTGCGCCTGCATTAAATTTTTTATTTGGCATTTCAAAAGCCTAGAAATTATACTATTTTAGAATAAATTTGTTCTATGATGTAAAATAAGGTGCTAAAATAATAAATCACAATCATGTCATATAATGCTAAAATAACATAATTTTCTTAATTTTCAGCAATCATTGGACTTTAATGTTGAGTGAAACTTTTTTTAGGCTTAAAACAGTTATGGATAATAAATTAGATTAAGGCCCCAAAAGTTCTTGAGGAGAGAATTATTTTCAAAATTTTGTTTAACTATGTCAAATATATTTAATATGATATATTAAATTTTGAAAATTTTCAAACTAGAAGAAAAGCATTGAAGTTTTCTCTGTAAAATTAAACAACATTTGTTTGTACTGTTAGTAATTATGGTCTCATTATCCTGTGTTCTCTGACACATTTTCCAGATGCTTTATTGGCGAGAAAGAGGATTAAACACTTCCTCTTCAGTTTGTAGTTGGTTCTATAAAATGTCGTGCCAACCATAAACGATGGTTATTCTATAAGTTATTCAAATACTGTTTAATGAAGGGAAACATTGAAAACTTGAAATTGTTTTTAGAGTGTCTTTGAGAGAGGTTGACTGACAATCTGATCTGTTTCTGGTCTCAAAGTTCAACGAATGTAAATGTTTATATAGTAATATTATCAGTGACCTAATAAACAAGCCTGTCTGTATTTGGTCACAGTAATGGAGGCTATGAATCTTCACCATCCCTGGGAAAGTACTGTGGCTCAAATCCACCCCCAAGCATCATCTCCCACAGTAACAAACTCTGGCTAAAGTTTAAGAGTGACTTCTTTGGCTCTGGGACTGGATTCTCAGCTTCCTGGGATGGATCGTTGACAGGTAAGGAGCAAAGAGTTGCCTTTTGTTGGCAAGTCCAGTCTGATGGGCTTCTTGATTCTTGGATTGCCATGCTATTTTTTTTCCCCAGCTGTATTTTGTGAGTACTATTTGTAATAAACTTCAACATTGTGAATATTTCTGAATTAGCAGCAGCCGTTTTGTTTTTGCTTTTATTTTTGAAGGACAAAATAAGGGAAAGTGTTCTTGTTCCCTGGTGTAGTTCATCAAGCTGGTCATCTTGGTTGTGAATTAGGACTGCAGGCTAGCTACTCTTTGGTGGGGCAGTTTTGTTTTGCAGTTTGGTTTAGAGGAGAGTCACTGGTAGCACCAGTTTGATATAGAAGTAAAGAGTCTGTTTTACTGGGAAGAAAAGGATGTGTGTCACCCCGTCTCTTTCCCGTGCAGGTTGTGGGGGCAACCTCACCACTCCCACCGGCGTGTTCACCTCTCCCAACTACCCGATGCCCTACTACCACAGCTCTGAGTGCTACTGGTGGTTGAAAGCCAGCCACGGGAGTCCGTTTGAACTGGAATTTGAAGACTTTCATTTGGAGCACCATCCAAACTGCACTTTCGACTATCTGGCTGTATGTGTGAAATTTCAGTTGTGTCCCTTCACTGCTCCCATCTCGCCCAACACACAGAAATGCATCACTTATTTTTCTTTTTGCGATTCAGGAAAAGGCAACATGTAAACAAAATATTCGTATTTAAAAATTTAAACAAAAAAATTAAAAGAAAATTGGATGAAAATAACCCAAGTACGGCATGCATTAATGAATGGCTTGGTATACTAAGTATTTAAAATATCTTGTATATGAACTATTAAGATATATTTTAAGTCTCCTGAAAGGAGTTATGAGATTTATCATAATTATTATCCATATCATTTCTGTATATGCATTGAAAAATAACAATCTAGAAGACTGTATTGATGAATTAGAGAAGATAATTGAAGTCATTAAACTGGGAATTTTTACAGTACCACCAAGTCACCCTGTCCACTAAAAAATGATCTAAATAAAAAATGCACTAAAATGTCATAAACGGTAAACTATGAAATCAAAAAGCAAGGAAGGCTACTGATAATGGCTGTGATCTCAAAAATAGTAATAATCTTTGATTTTCAGTGCTTACATTTCAACAGGGGCTCACTCCCTCACTTCTATACACAGCCATGGCTGCATGGCCTGAGTTCATGGCCCAAGTTTACAGACATTTAAATTCAGTCCTAAAACATATTCTGATCCAGGGCTATTCTTTGGTTGTATAGTGTATGTATTTCTCCCCCACTTCTTGAGGATTACAGAGTCCTTTAGGTAATGTTTATAGTCATAATCATCTGACATTTAACATGTTTTATTAAAGGTGTATGACGGGCCAAGTACCAACTCTCATTTGCTAACTCAGCTTTGCGGGAACGAGAAACCGCCTGTCATTCGTTCCAGTGGAGACAGCGTGTCTTTAAAACTGAGGACAGATGAAGGTCAGCAAGGAGGCGGCTTCCTGATTAAATACCAGCAGAGTAAGTGTATATACTGGTTGCTCCGTGCCTGTACTGAGGTCTTCAGTCTCTTGATGAATGAGACCAACTGAAATAACACAACCCACTGGTTTGAGTAACTAAAATCAATCTTGGCTCCTTATGAGAAAAATTTAACTCTGTTTGAGGGAGAAATGCTTATATGTTGAATTTAAAATCATGTGGCTAAAGCACATGGTAAGCTAGAGAAACTTAGAAAAGGAATGTGCTGAGATAGTTGCCATTCAGCTAAATATCAGTGAGGTAATAGCTAATGGGTTTTCATTTGGATTAAACAGTACAACCTTCTAGTAGACATAATTCCATCGGACGTAGAGTCTCCAGGACTATTACTACTATTTTTTTGATCTTCTATCTCAAAAGGAACTTAAATTTTATTAAGGGAAACTATGGTCCTTGTGAATCATATATGAAAAAAAGCACATTCTTTATTATGGAAAATTCTGGTCATTGTAGAGATTTCCTTTTACATTCTGCTTTCCCTTGAGATAAGACGGTAGAATTAAAGGAGTATGACCAATAAATCAGGGGTCCCAGGGGTTTGTCCTGGCCCCTAACCCCTGAGAAGGTCACTCGTTTTCTCTAGGGTTGCATGATTATTTTCTCTTAAAAAAATTACATTAGTCGATAGAGAAATCTCCCTTCTAGCTCTAGAATTAAATACTTCCTAAAGTTAATTTCAAAATAGACATTCAAGAAAACAAGTTTCCTTAAATTTATGTTATTTAGTAAACAATTTATTTGGGTTTCTGAAAGTAGAGTTCCTTGCCCTACTAAATCTAAATTTACCAATTATTTTGGCATAATTTCCTAAAAATGGAATTGAAAATCACAAGATCATAATCTGAATACACGATATCCCTTTGGGCTAGTTGAAAGAGTATTAATGCTTAACCTTGAAATACGTTAATTTAAAAATTCACATACACTTACTTCTGGGGGATAGGCTATATTCTAGGTAGTTCTGAATACTGAGTTTTAGTATAAATAGTTTTGTTCTTCAGAAATTCATCATTAGTATATGAAAATCTCTCCCCAGTTTTATCAGGGATAGATCTGTTTGGATGAGCACCTAATCATTTCTCTAATTTGATTATTGCTGTGCTGATTTGCTTCTTGGTCACAGTCAGAATGATTATTCAAGTTCCCTTCCTTTTCTTTTTATTTCTACGATATTTTGTTTTGCTCTCATAATGTCAGAACGCTGAAGGAGTAACTTAGTGCACATGGAATTTAGGTTCTTGAAGATAAAATCAGGCTAACCAGTGAGATTTTCTGTACCATGTGCCATTTCAAATTGGAATTTTGCAGGTAGTATAATTTCTGAGCACTGAGAGCAGCCTGTAGGGTTTAATGGAATATATTTTCCCCTGCCTGGTTTTGTGGTCATTGAGGCCCACAAGCCCTGTCTGCCTAACAGGTATAACTTCTCCCAGGCATCTAAACCAAAGTATTCTTTAGAAGTCCTCTGTGGACAAAAATGTGACTGAAAGATTTTTAACAAGAATTAGTTTTATTCCCTCGTTCCAGCAAAGGAAGATTTTGAAGACCCACGGGTGTGTACTTTTCCATACCCCAGCTTGCAAGTGGCGTGCCAGCCCCCTGTCGAGAAGCAGTGTAGCAGAAGTGCATCTAAGCGAGCCACATTTTTCAGAGACAGCTTTTTCAATGTTAATATTTATTTTCCTGTTCACTTGTATTGCACATCATACAATATGAAAAAGACTTGCGAAAAAGCAGGCATAGGCCTTGTTCAAGCCCTTAATTTGGCTGAATTTGGCACTAACTCCCAGGACTAGCCGTAGCTGGAAGTACCTAGTATAGTCTTGTTGAAAACTCAGCTGAAGAAAATGCCATTGGATTGAAGCCTTTTTTTTTTTTTCCAGAATTTAATATTTTAATTTCCTCTTCAGATCTTTCACATCGCCTCGATTCATTTGGTCCTCCCGGGTGACTAACTAAAGGAATAACGGAGTCTTTATTGTGAATTTCTTGCCGACTTTTGAATGTTCAACAAAGCCATGTTGTTATTCGTTTTTCGCATTCACATAGGACTTTGTGTTTTTAAACTGTTGAATTTAAAGGTCAAGATTTCTGTCCCTTCCAAATGCTAAAGTTAGAAAAACAGAAGCACGGAATGTTTCATACACTTCTCTGAACAGATTAGACTGATGTCTGAGTAGTGCTAAGCTATTCTGCTCTGCAAATTCCAGTTCACAGGAATTTGATGCCTGTTTTAACGTAGGCAATCTTCATGACACTTTAATGTTTATGAATTCACTTAAGTATTATTTCAATTTGTTCTAAATGGAGACCTTTTCCCTATAAAGATGTTGCACCAACTTCATGTGTATGTGTGTGTGTGTACATATACATACATATATTTTAAATCTAGACATTTTCCTAAAGAAAAATCTCACACATATCTTGGAGCAATTATGATATATATGATAGTTGTTCTTAAACAAGCATGGTTATTTTTTTTTTCCCAGCGTGTGATAACGTGGTGATTAGGAATCGAACCTATGGCATCTTGGAGAGTATACATTATCCAAATCCCTACTCTGTCAATCAGCGTTGCAACTGGACCATCCAAGCAACAACAGGAAACACTGTGAATTATACGTTTTTAGCATTTGATTTGGAAGAGTACATAAACTGCTCCACCGACTATTTAGAGGTACGTATTCTGAACCTAAATAAGTCACTGCATTTTCAGCTCAAACTAGGCGAGTCAAGCTAAAAGTTGTGCTTGTAGACCCGAACTCCTAACCCTGCCCTGCAACTACCCGTGGTATTTCAATGGGTATATTTCATGTCTTGTTCACTGTATCATCTTAATAGTAAAGACATTTAATCTACTGAATTGCATACACAAATAACTACGCTTTTAGGGTTCACTGTAACTTCTGGACTCATATTCACCTCACATTACTTAAATGATGCAGAAGTAGAAAAATAACTTCTAGTTTTTGTTGGTTTTTATGTTCGTTCTCCTTAAACAAGAGATCAGAAAATATTTATCATGGCTTTACTTAAAGCCTAATTTACCTGATTTACCTAGGAGTCATGATTTTGATTCTTGTTTTTGCTCTTAAATTTAAGTTCATTTCAGTTAATTTTTCTTTTCGTCAAGATGGAAGTTTCTATTTGTTATAATTATGACCACCCGTGATATTTATTGAACTCTCCATATACAATGCTATGCAATAAAGTTGCTTGAAAACTAGGCAAACCAAAATATGAAGTAATCTGCTATTTTTAAGATACTTTATTTACAAGAGCTTTTTTGCTAACTTGCGTTAACAACTTTTTAGGAATATACATTGAAAAGTTAGGCAGCTTCTTATTTTACTTACTTTATTAATGTGATTATACATTCATATATAAAATTATGTATTTTATGAACTATTATTTAATTTAGAAATATTACTTTCATACTTCATTAAACAATTTTACTCGAACTATTTGCACATATTTTGAATCCAATTTTCATCATTAATAAAATCATTTTTGAGTCATCTAACACATCATCTTTATATCGATCTACATTGTTAATATATAACACTTTTTGAATCCATATATAATGTTTTCGCTAAGAATCTCTTTTGAAGTAACAAGCACTCACTGATAACATTAGGACACTTGCCTTCGCTCCACCTACCCATAACACAATTACTTAGTGTTTTTCTTAAGATGATCAGTGAGTTTTAGAAGCTTTGCTTGCAAAGACTTCTAGCATTGGCACTTGTAACTTTGAGAACATATTCTCAGAAAAAATACCTTATCCTTGTAAAATTGTCTTAACTCTCTCTCTTTTTTTTTTTTAACCAATTCTTTTAAAAAACTAGCATTAATCGAAGCTGTTTGAGGTGAACGTATCTAAATAGCTCCTTTGTTTTTCAAAACAGAGAAAGCTTTCTATACTTTAAGGGACTTTGTGAGGTCCTGAATATATGGATTCTCTTGTTTTTGAAGGATTCTTTTTTGGATTTAAAAAAAACTTTATATTTAGAAAAGTTCAATATTATAGAAATAGTAGTCATAGTGTTTAACCCATGAGAAAGTTATATATACTAGTATTCAAAGAAGATATGCCACAACATAAAGCAATCATCAAACCTGCACAAACTTGACAGTGGTTTTAAAGTTCCCTTCCCTTGATCTGGTGTTCAGATGCTCTTTACAAGCTGGACAATGGCATGCTTTTCTCATTCTATTTACCTGGACCAATCATCTTCTTTTTCTTTGTTTCTATTGAGGTACAGTTGATTGATAATGTTGTGTTAGTTTCTGGTGTACAGCATAGTGATTCAGTTTTATATATATATATATTCTTTTTCATATTCTTTTCGATTATAGTTTATTACATTATATTGAATATAGTTCCCTGTGTTATATAGTAGAATCTTGTTGTTTATCTGTTACAGTAGTTCATATCTGCTAATCCCAAACTCCTAATTTATCCTTCCCCTACTGCCTTTTGGTAACCATAAGTTTGTTTTCTATGTCTGTGAGTCTGTTGCTGTTTTCTACATAAGCTCATTTGTTGTATATTTTAGAGTCTACATGTAAGTGATATCATGTGGGTTGTCTTTCTATATCTGACCTGCTGCACTCAGTTTGATAGTCTTTAGGTCCATCCATGTTGCTGCAAATGGCATTATTTCATTCTTTTTTATGGCTGAGTAGTATTCCATTGTGTGTATATAGCACAACTTCTTTATCCAGTCATCTGTTGATGGACATTTAGGTTGCTTCTATGTCTTGGCTGTTGTAAATAGTGCTGCTGTGAATGTTGGGGTGCATGTATCTTTTTGGATTGGAGTTTTTTCTGGATATATGCCCAGGAGTGGGGTTGCTGGATCATATGGTAACCTTATGTTTAGTTTTTTTAAGGAGCCTCCATACTGTTTTCCATAGTGGCTGCCCCAAACTACATTCCCACCAGCAGTGTAGGAAGGCTTCTTTTTCTTCACACCCTCTCCAGTATTTATTATTTGTAGACTTTTTAATGATGGCCATTCTGACTACTGTGAAGTGATACCTAATTGTAGTTTTGATTTGCCTTTCTCTAATAATTAGTGATGTTGAGCATCTTTTAATGTGCCTGTGGTGAGATCTTATTCATCCTTTGAAAAAAAAGAAAAGAAAAATTGCTTTCAAAGCCACTTGTTCATGCCACAAAGACAGAAGTTTATCATATCATATTTTTACCATTTGTGATTATGTTCACATGCCCTACTGGACTATGAGCTTTTAGAAGATGTGAACTGTCTCCAACTAACTTTGCAACTCAGGCATTGATTATAGAGTTCAGATCTTATAAGAGTTCAGTAAGTTCAGGTTAAATTGAAATATCACAGCCACATTTTAGCATCAGCCTAATGAGAAAGAACTAAATTCCAGATCGACCTTTTTGTGTATTCTCTACAGTTTCACTGCAATTCTATACCACCTTGAGCACAACCCAAAGCAGAATTCATGGGCTTGCAGACTGTTGCATGTTTAACAACAATGCCGGGCACCCTGAGCATGATTTGATAAAGCACAGTGGAGAAAGCTGGGAGAGGAGGAAGCTTTTGAGCTGGACTTTAAAGGAGGCTTTGGCAGAAAGAGTGGGAGGAAATGAGATGAAATCTCTTCAAGGGCAGGACTCCACCTCTTTGGACTTACTTGAGGATGGAATGGCAACAAAAAGGCCCATCAGATAATTTCTGGAGGTGTTTAAAAACTGTCAAATGAAAATACTTGTTCCAACCACGGCAGAGCCGCTAGTCACAGGCCCTCCATAGACGCTGTGACAGACACGCCAGGTACCTTGTGCAACACTGATGGTGAAAGCAGCAGAAACACCAAATGAGAACCAGAAGTTCAGCAAAGGCTTCCAAAGAATGACGCTGTTGCCAGAGGGAGGAGATTTTTTCCGTTTCTGTAAGCCAGCGGGCAAGACCAGAGCAATCGCTACAATGGCTGGTTTATGATGGAAATTTTAAAAGCACAAATAACCATTTAAGGAGAGAAAAGCCACAGACTCAAAATCTAGTTTTCATTATTTTAATAACTTCTAGTTAAAGGGCTTTTTTTCAAATGACTTAGCCAGGTCCCACTTTAGTGGCTATTACTGCAGCCAGAATTGAGCTATTTGGGGTTAACAGAACTGAAACTATAAAAGAACTTGATTAGGTGCTGGTCGGACATCTTGCCCAGCCTTGCTGAGCAGTGTGGGTTGGTAACAATCCACTGGGAAGCAAATCCGTCCTTTATTCTTTTGTCCTCTGGGCAAAATGAAATGATTCAGATTTGGAAATAAAAGACTCAGTGGGAGGAAGGGTTATTTGCTTAAAGGAGTAAATGAGACCATGCAATTTTGGGAAGCCAAAACCTTAAGGATTCTTTTTGTATTTTATAACTTGATTTCACAGTTTCATTTTTATTTTGAGCCTGAGTCTCTATGTGGAAGAAGAGATTCCTAATAGGTGATTCAATATACAAACAAAAGTGATGGATTTGGGGGAAATCAGCACAGAGATGTACAGGGAGTCCAGAGCATGTATTGGGTCACCTGGGAGCATGTGGGTGGTGAGAAGGGGGAGGAGGAAAACTGTGAGGTTACTGTGTCATGGAGGCTAAGGGAGGAGAGTATGACGGAAGGTGACAGTGATCAGTGAGGAGAGATGCTCCCACGGGGTCCAGAAGGATCAACTCTCAAGGGGTACCCTCCTCTTCATATTCTATTGTATGTCGGTGTCTCTTAAAATATGGCCCAGGATTGGATTCAACACTCCTGGCTTTGGACCATATTACCTGGTTCCTATACTTTAAGGTTGTAGGCTGAGGTTAAATGGGTTCATTGTTAGCCAAGTCATAATGTTGGACCATATTAAAGACCTGCAGGTCACTTTTGCATGAGTTGCAATGGCTTCACAGCCAAACATAGGATATTATTTCTAGTAAGTTATAATTGCCTGTTTTTTGCCTGAGAATTCTGTCTCATCAAGATTCCTCGAGGTCCCGATTCTCTGGTCTTTAGAGCATTATTCATTTGCATATAGACTCCCTGGCTTTGAAAATAAATGATTCAAATGTCAACGAAATGCTACCTATTTCAAGTACTCTAAAATGATAGGTTTCTTGGGCTAAAATGCACCTACGATTGAACGCTTTGGGGATATCTCTATTCAAACAACTTGGTAATAATAGTAGCTGGTATTTATCAAACACTTATTGTTCACTGGGTAGTTCTCACAGCAGCCCTGCAATGTAGGGGACACCGTTGTCCCATTTGACAGGTGAGAAGATTGAGACAACGGCAGGCTGTCCGTAGTCACAATGATTATAGGTAGCAAAGCCAGGCTTTCCACTGGGCCCTGGGGCTCCAGGCCGGCACCCTCAGCCACGACACCGCACACACTCTCTGTATGTGCCTCTTTCTTACTTGTCTGTCACTCTCAGAGGTAACAAGAGGGAGCTTCCATGGAGCCCTCAGATGGACCACTCTAGTGACAGCATCACAAAGAGAAATTCATGCTATGTTAGCCTGGCTTTTTCATAGATGTACAGGGGCCATTTATGGTATCTTTGCTGCATACTGACAACTAATGTTTAGTGTCCAATTGAAAAATTTTCTCAAAATTACCAGCAACCTTACTCATCTGTGAGATGCCAGAATAATCTTTCCCATACTTCGGAAGCTGAAACATTTCCCCTTCTGACCGCTGGCAGTCCTGTTTTCCTTCTTCTGCCTTTTACCCTTGGTTGCAGGTACACACTAGGACTAGCCCCGTAGGGAAGATTAGCGTTTGGGAAAGGGCTGTTACGCTAGGAAAGTAAGAAGCTCATGACCCACAGGATAGACTGAAAAGCAGGAGAGGTCAGGAGCCAGGGCAGCCCAGTGGGGTCTGCCCCCCTTTCTCCTTCCTTCCAGCTTTGTTGTGTCTCCCCGTGCACGAGTCCTCCATGCCCATTTCTCTCCCCAAAACCGTCCCGTGAGCTCCTGCAGCCTCACAGTCCTGGCTTCAGTGTGGCCGCCCCAGCCATGACTTGTTCCTCAAGCGTTTACAACCAACTGGACTTTCCTTTGGTGACAAAGTACGATCACAGGTGGCTCATCTTTTTGAGTTGGACAACAAGGCCTGGATCTAGCCTGCCTGGGAGAGTGTGGCCTCCAGGCAGTGTGACCAGCTCTGACCGGGAGCAGTGAGGCCCCGCCCTCTGGCCAGCGTTGCTCACAGCTCACGTCTGGGTGGAACCTTTGAGCAGGGGCATGGGTTCTGTGGGCCTGCTGAAGCAGTGTTTTGAAATATCCATGAAGTGAGCAAGATCACAAAATTAGTTCTGTGGTCACCGAACCTGTCTGGATTTTAGGGTGTAATTCACTGAAGCCTGGAAAAATTCACTATGGGAACTGACTGTCTTATCTTCTAAACTGTATTTTATCATTCCTTCTAGTTTCAAAATCATACGAGGCCTGTGTCTACTTCACCTTCATCACATTACACCATCTTCTGCAAGCCTTGGCCCAGCCCACGTTTTCATCTTTCTTTTTTCCCCAATCATAGCTTTAAAAAGTAGACATTTTTTCTAACTGCACTGTATTCCAAAGTTTTGCTCATTTGTGTACGTGCTCACAAAATGGTCAGAAAGCTCCTGGCTAGCTCCGTGGGTTTGTTTTTTTTTTTCCTTTTTTTCTTAGATTAGGTTCTTCAGAGGTTTCCTCTTTTATTGCCCCTCTCCCCCAGTTACTCCTGACTTTATGGACCTAATTTCAGTTTTTTAGAATTTATCATTTTCCTTGAATTCCCTTTCCTTTTTAAAAATTGTCTTCCTTATTCTTTCATTTATTTTTTATTTTTTTAATTTAGCTGGTTCATGGGCTCATGTCTCCCCTTAAATTCCCACTCCCTAAAACCTCCAGCCTGTGACCGATGGGTCCTTTCACCCCAGGTTCGAGGGAAATTGATCACTCTCTCCTAATGTTTCATTAACAGCCATTTCTTTGCTGATCAGAATTAGTCCATGAGAGCACTTCTCCTCGGGGAAAGAGCTGTTACTCTAAGAAACACTTTATTTTCTGACAGAGGAGAGCATCCTAAGAGCTCAGCAGGCGCCACGCTTTTTTCAGAACAAGACACCTAAATGATGTCCAGGTGGACACCTGCCCATTGCTACTCCTGTGTGTCTTTTTGTTCCACTAGTGTTGATACGTTTCCTTTGTAAAAAAAAATTAATAAATAAAGTTTCTGCTGAGGAAGAAGCTGATGGTGGAGGATAAAGCCCCTGTAACTGGCTTCTAAATCTGGCTGGGTTCCAGAATCATCTGGGGATCTTGTTAGAAAAGTATGTTCATAGCCCCACCCCAGACCTACTCAGTCAGAATCCCTGGGGATGCCCACAGAAGCCTTAGCTCCGCACCTGAGGCCACTGTCTTGGCCCACATCTGTTGTGATAGCACATTTTATTCTCACTTCAAATCTCTCTCCTGGGGAGTTGTAACTATTTTAATAGGTATCTGCTTTATATATACATATATTTATTTTTTTCATTTAAGTATAGTCAGTTTACAGTGTTGTGTCAGTTTCTGGTGTACAGCACATGCTTCAGTCATATAGGAACATACGTATATTCATTTTCATATTCTTTATATATATTCTATATATATAGAATACATATTTTATATATATATACATACATACATATATATACACATACACACACACACACACACACACACACATATATATATATATATATAAAATAAGTGTCTTCTTAACATATACCTTCGAGTGCCATTGCCTGCTTCTTTTTCCACAGGCCTTCCTTTTCCATTGCCACAGCTGAATTGCATACTTTGTCTCCCCAAGGCTTGGTGGTATTATGATTACATTGATCTCATTAAGTAAAAATGTCAGATTTGCGTTACAGTTTTTCAATTCAGATTCTAAACTTTCTCCTCCCCCTTCTTTATGTGGCACCTTCGCCACCATCCTCCCGCATCACGTCCTTTCACCCCTTCCTCATGCCTCCCCCTCCCACTTACGTCATGTCAGTGACTGCTGTCAAATGCATTTTCTCCTCTGGTCTTCATAAGAAGCACTTCATCTCTTGCCAAATCCTGTTTCTGATATCATCCTGTTCACCAGATGTTTATATCATTGTCTATTGCACTTCCATGTCCTTTCAGTTACAAAACAGTGTGCTTCGAATGAAAAAACTGGATGAAAACATCAGTAATGCCCCTGAATCTGCCAGCCTGACACCCATGTTTTCTAAGTCTGTGGTCTGAGCAGCATTTTCCGTAACTGCAGCTATGAACCATCAGGCCCATGTACTGTTGGAATGAAGGCAATGCTGGCTGTTGTTATGGAGAACTCGGAAATCCTCGGATGCTTAGTGCTATCCGAGTTTGCCTCCCAGTCATGTTAGAGAACAATGCAGGTGTTCTCTTGCCTTCCACCTGGTGATTCAGGAACCAGACAAAGGGGAAGTTGATTTGCGGAAACCACTTGGCTCCCCCTGCCACGCCTGTTGATAGATGTTTCACAAATAGAAACCTGAGTTCTAATAAATTTGGGAAATGCCGATTCAAACACAATTGAATAGGGTCTGTTGTTTTGTTCTGTTTTTACTGTAGTACTTCCTCAAGCTATTACACCCTAAATATGCACTGTTCATTCATTTATCCATTCATTCAGTCATCCAAATAGATTTGAGACTCATAGGCTATGGAAATATACCTTTTTGGCATCAGTTTTCCTTGTCTTCTTGGAGGAGACAGATCTTCATCAGTGTATCACACAAAACAAATTTAGTTACAATCTGTGTTCAGTGCTGTCAGGGAACCTTACTGGGGGCTCCAAAGACATGGAACAGGAGGACGGTGCTCATGTGTGGGTCAGGGAGGGCATCCCTGGGGACAACTCACTGAGCAAGGTATAAAAAGCTGGAGGTTTCACTAGGGGAAGTTGTTTGAGTACCCGTCAAAGAGAAACAAAACCAGACACTAGTTAAAGGGGAAAGGACAGGCTTTCCTGTGATATGGAAGGGGGTCCAGCATGAACTGAGCTCAATTTCAGTTTGTACAGAGATGACTGGGTGTTTTAAAGGGAGAACGAGGGAGTCAGGAGGGGACCAGGGGACTCGAGCAGAGTCAGGGAAGTGCAGAATGACCAAGGGTTGGTCAGTGTGAGTGTGACCAGGCAGCCAGCCGTGTCTGTTCTCTGGCAGTGATGGAAGTGAGGCTGCTCTGCTCCCAGAGACTGGGAGACAGGGGCCCTGTCCTTCCTGTGGTTTCTTTTCAAAGGAATGTTTTTCCAGATCCTGGAAAAAGACACTCGTGATTTGCAGGAGATACAGCTACATCTCAAAAGGACAGGAGGAGGATTCACAATTGTAAGCCCTTCTTAAGTAAACACTCTGAAAAAGGGCAGCCATTGTCCTATCCTCCGTGTTGGCTGGAACAAACAGTAAATCCTTTAGGCTGCCTTAGCTTTCTCAGGCAGGCTCTTTAAGGATGGCTGGAGTCATCCTAGGGAGGTGACCTTGAGCTGTTAGAAACTATGTTAGTGTTTGTTAAAGTCTTTTAATTTGGGGGGGAATAAGTGGATGAAATCATTTGTGCTGAAACTCTGCATTTTTTATAGACCAAGTTTGAGGCTTAGTTGAAAGGAAGGCTGGGAGGGGCCAGGCTCCAGTCGGGTCAAGGGGAGCATCCCTGGCAGAGGGGGAAGGGGACGGAGTGGCCAAGCTGAGTGGAGGCTCCCAGGAGGGCAGAGGCCTGCAAGGCGGAGCCCTGTGGCTGTGTGCAGAGTTTCAGTGACCTCCTGAGAGCAGCAGCAGAAATCTTTCAAGAGTGTGAGCAGAGGAGGCGCATGCTCGGCTTGGGCACTTTGAAACGCTCTGGCTTCAAGAATAAATTGGAGGGAGGGAAGAGGACCTGTGAGAGCCAGTAAGAGGCTGCTGCAGCCCCAAGAGAGAGACGGCCAGATCTCCACGATGCCGAGGAGGGCGGGTGTGACAGGAGGACTTGGGAGCACTTAGGAGGCGAAGTCAACAGAACTGGGTGAACAGTGGATGCGGTGGGGGTGGTTCCACAGTGAAGACAGAAAGACATCAGGCTGCGGGCTGACAGAGCTGCAGGCGAGGGCGGCAGCCAGGAGAGATAGAGGGGGCCCCCTTGGGAGGAAACACTCAGGACAATGCCAAAGGTGACATTCCAGATAGATCAGCCTTTGCTCGGAATTCTAACATCTGTTGGGCATTTGTTTTCCAGAGAACATTCTTAGGGAAACATTCTTCTAGAGATGTTTTCCAAGTTTTTATTTTTTTATTTTTTTAATTCTCATTTTTATTCTCATATAAATAAGCAACACTTCCAAGTTCATGAGCGATTGGAAAGTTCTGCTTCGCATCTCAGGTGTCTGTTTTGAGAATTACAACACTTAGTGCCTACTACGCGCTAGGCACTCTGAGAGACACCTTGGCTTCTTATCTTCAGGATAGCCCAGCAGTGGCTGTTTCTGTCCCCACGTAACAGACAGGAGAACAGGGCCTCAGATAAGCAACAATGCTCACTTCAGGCCCCTGCTGCTGGGAGGCGATGGAGCCAGTTTCATGCTCAGGTCTGTCTCACTGGAGTGCGGGCTCGGGAGTCCACCGGGGTTCAGAGCTTGGCTTTGAACTTCTCACTAGCTGTGACCTTGGGCACAGAATGGACCTCTCGCTCCCTCAATTTCCTCAAGTATGAAATGGAAGGAATACTATCTCATTAGATGTTATAAGATGAAATAAAACAAACCACACACCCGGCAACTGTTGAGTACTCAAGAAATGCTTACTGCTGTTCCCCACGCACCTTCTGCAGAGAGGATAACTCCCACGTGACCATTCAGATTCCTCCTCCTACCTTTCAGGATGGTGTTTCTCACCCTTCCGGGAGCCTCCGTCCATTGGAAATACCATCTCCATTCCTCGGGACGAGCCAGTTACGAGTGGCCGCTCCTCACTCCGGCGGTCTGACTTACTCTCCCAGGCACAGCCCTGGTCTGTTTGGCTCCAAAAGTTTGGAGTTTTTTCTTTCTTTTCCAAGTTCCCTTGATCCACCATCCAGCTCTTGGGAGGACTTCCGTTCCTTTTATCCTTTTAAAGACTTCGCATCGTCTCTGATAAACCAAGTGTCCACATATGTTTGTGTATGTAGCGCACATCACTGCTGGTCCCATGAAGATGTAACAGATCCTTTACAAGTCTCAGCAACAACCACCTCAGTTTCCAAATTTTGTGGTTTAACGATAAACCACAGTTGGAAAGAACTGCAGATGTGGTTCTTTCTGTTGTTCTTGGGGAATTCCCTAGAATTCAGACTGCTTAAACCAGCTCTCTTCTATCTGCAGACTGTTGTGGATGCTGATAATAAACAAAGACTTAGTCACTCATCTGTTCCTTGCTCACTAGAGAATATCTCACAGGCACTCAGGCTCCAGAGTAGAACATGCCTCTTGTTCCGTAGTCTTGGCACCTGTTCAGTTTAGTATAAGGATAGATATGGAGCCAGATATTCTGGGTTTAAGCCCTGACTCCACCACTAACTAGCCAGGAAACTTGAGCAAGTTACTTAACTTCTAAGTGGCTCACTTTTCCCATCTGTAAAATGGGATAATCAGCATAAAAGAGTTTTATATATAAAGAAACTGGCACATAGTAAACACTTACATAATTGTCATTATTTGCACTACTCTTGAATGAGAGAAGCCCTTAGTTAGGTAGAGAAAATCCCTAAATAGAGAGCATTCTTTAGGCTGTGGTACAATTATCAGTTCATTTCTTAAGACATTCCTCTTGGTTTCTGTCTACAGCCAACTTCATTCATGCATTTTGACACTTCTCACGAAGGATACATAATAAATGGTAAAGCCCACATTTTAGTCCAATTATTTTACACCAAGCTCTATTAAGAAATATAAAGAAGAAAATGTCAATCAAGTTGACTAACAGGAGTTTTGGGTATTACCACTGTCACTAAAAAGATCGTTTTTGTTATCCTCTGTTAAGAATAAGGACTTTGCTGCCTTTTTGAATTTAACGACTCTTATTTAAAAAAATATATCGATGAAGGAAACAAGAAAAAGTCTTCTTGAATAATTGATGCCTTTCAAAATGTTGAATTCCTGAACTTTTCCCTACCTCAGTTTCCAAAACTCTGAAATGGGGGTAACAGTGCTATCTGCATTCTTAGAGCTGCTGGGAATTTTAAATTAGGTGATACGTGGAAAGGGCTTAGAGAGTAACACTCAGCACAGAGCACATGCTAATAAATACTATTTATTAGTTTTTAACATAAACACAAGTTGATAGATTGTTTGTTGCTCTACAGCATTTTGCAATAAGTGAATAGCTACAGTTTCCAAAACAGCCTTCCCAGCGTGATTAGCACAGTTTGGCTCCATGTGTGGAGAGAAGAGCTTCCTTTCCCTGGCTTCCCAGATTTCCTGCAAAAGCCACAGGATCGGTATCTGCATCTAAGAGTGGGGGAGTTAAAATCCTGTTTGCATTTGCTGGTTGGAGGGAAGCTGAGATGCAGATGGTGTCTTAGCAGCAGCGAGTCTGCGCTGACTCTCATTGTCATGGCAACTCCATAGTCACTTCCTGGGCAGATGAGTCACGCTTCCTGGAACTGTCTGTCCGAGGAAGTTTGCTTCTAGGATGCCTGGCCTTGTGCTTAGAATTCAGAGATGAGCTATTTCAATTCTAAGGACAGCTGCTCTTCAAAACCACACACAAAAAGTGAAAACAGTACACCAAATCATGCAGGTGATGCCTCTCTGCTGGATAGGAATCTAGCATTGGACAAAGCGTGATGCAGATTCCAAAGGAGTTTAGAATGAAGTGTATCCATTGGTCAGTTAAGCCAAGTACTTTGTCGTGTCATTAAGTGTAACCAGAGCATTTTATAAGAATTTTAACCCTCCAAAGTTGCCCCAGTAAAATGTGATTTTTTTAATTACAAGAAATTAAACAGAGAGATGTGTATCTCAATGTGATCAAAATCCCTTTCCTCAAAAAAAAAAAAAAATGCTGATCTTTTCCCACCATCTCTCACAATGTGATTGCATTAATTTGCCTCAGATAATGAGGCAAAATCACCAGCCTTCAAAAGAGAGCCTTTGCTCTCAGATTCAAAAGAAACTGTGTGTTTTCCCCTCTCAGTATTCTCTCAAACATGAAGGACAGAATCAGGATGAATAATAATCAGACCTACAGATAATGTCCACGCTGCCCGGAAGCCAGTAAAAACTCCATTAGAAGCTCAAAAGTTGAAACTGCTCTAACCACCCTTCCTTTCCTGGTGGTCCTCACCTTGCTGTGCTCCTCAGACCACAGGCATCAAATGCACGCAGGGCCTTTCCTAGCATCCAAAGGTACGTGTCATGAATGAGAACACATATACCAGAAATGCTAAATTCAAAACTCAGGAATCACTGTTGCTGATTTCAGTTAATGACACTGATTGCTTTTAAAAATGGGGATGATTTCCACTTGGAACACTTCAGAATTTTTTTTTTTAATGACATCTTTACCCTTCAGTTCTTCCATTTACTTATTTATTGAGCAGGTGAATTCTCTCCCTGCTAAGTTGGAGGAGTCTGCCTGGCAGCGCTCGCGCTCGGTCCTGGTCCTTCCACGGTGCTAGGATTTCTCTTTGTGCTGTAGAGTCCTCCCTGTTTCTGAGTGCATCTGTAGAAGATGGTGAGGCTTTTAGGAGGCAGAGTAATTTTTTAAAAAATGTTTGGTGCTTCCCAGTTGCGGTAAAGTTAGCAGAGGGAAGGCTGCGGTTCATGGAATTAAATGTTCACCTGCACCCAGGGGACAATATACTTGGCTTTCAAAGCATTTCACTTACCACTAGGGAGGGAATAGGTACTTACTGGTCCATCAGTGAGTATCAAAACTTATGTCTGTAAGAGCTCTTTAAGTCCCTAAACATCTGAGGAAGTCCTTTTTTTTTTTTAATAAAGAATTAGTCTAATTAATAATAAAAACCTAGTTATTAAAGAGGAAGCATAAGGGGACAATATATGGTTTTAAATTATTGCTGGAGGGGATAACCTTATATAAAAACATTTTAATGGGCTAATTTTCATGGATAATCTTCAGATACATAAAAAAGATTAGGGAGACAGCATAAAATTTTTAGTGGACTAGATGGGTATCTGAGAACCTAAAATGGTATAGAATTCTGAGACTGGAAATACATCAGTGCACATGGCTCTGGGGATATGGGGACTTGGGGACATGGCTCTTCAATAGGTCCCCAAAGATAATACTTTTAAAATAAACTTATCTGATCACACAGGAATATGGTCATTTCAGGCAATTTAGAAAGTATAGAAAAACCCTGATAAAATAAAAATAACCCCAATTATATCACTACTACTAATACTTGGTAGTATTTATTTCCTGTAGTCTCCCAATATTTTTATTTTATTTTAATATTCGAAGGGAATCATTGTGTACATACTAGTCTACAGTGACTTTTTTTTTTTTATGTGTAACAATGTCTTGTGAATGTTTCTCCTTGTTACTTACTGTACCACAGCTTTTGCAACATTGTCTATTCCATCATCACAATACAGCCACTGATTCTGGTTGTGAAACCCATAGAATCTTTTCAAATTTCAAATTTTAACTACATCTTTGTAGTTAAATCTTTGCACACATCCACGATTGAAAAAAAAAAACCCAAATTAGCCTTTGTGGTTTCTAAAATAAGTAATATGTAGAAAGCAGAAATAAATGTCAATGCGCCCTTAAGAGGGGCCAGTGACTAGCCACCACGTGGAAAGGAGACTAGATGGTCTGTGTTTGAGACCAACCTCTAATTCAGAGTGACACCAAATAACTTAGAATGTGGTCTTTCAGTGGGTTTCTGGGTCTCATGCAAAGCCCAGCGTTGTGAGTAACTTTAATTTTAGACGGGCACCTCATGTTTCCTGCCCTGCCCTGGCAGCGCATGGCAGTGTGGCTCTTCCTGTGCTGAGGGAGATGTGTGCCTCTGTACCCTGGGAGCACTGTGTGTGCCCCTGTGTCTAATGGAGGAGACCACCTCCTGGGGCCATCACCGAGCCATCTAGAGGCCACCACGCTCTGCTTCTTCACTTTTCCCTGAACATTTGCGTAATTTACCTCCCACAATTTAATTATGTTTTTAACTCACCAAGGCTTTTCTCACCCACAATGAGAGCCTTTTCCCCTACTCTGTGAATCTTGCTTGGCAATTTCTCCTGTTGTTTTGGAAACATTTCAAAGCCCTTCAGATTTAAAGGAAACTGTGCATGTTCCAAGTTTACCCAGGAGATTTGTGTATAAACTTGGGCAACAATGTTCTTAATAACTGTTCTAACAAGACAGCTCCCTAGATCCTGGTGCAGTTGTTTTTAGGGGGTGGGGATAATCTGAAGAGATGGTCCAAGAATTTACTCCTCTGGAGCGTCTAGAGCTGCAGGCTGGCCAGTCAGAAAGCAGGGAGGAGGCTGCAACAGGAAAAAACACAGGTAGAGCCACTTTGCTGACCCGCTGCCTCCCCCTGATCCACTCCCCGGGGCAGCCTTGACAGATTTCCCAATGTCGTCTCCGCCACCAGCCCTGCCCTGATCTGCAGCCCATCTCATGATCTCCCTCCACCCAGACACGTGCTTTGCGCTTCCAGTCTCCCCCACGGTATCATCTGCACTGGGCTCTGCACCCCATGTGCCAGGAGTGGCCTCCGTGTGCACACAAAACCAAGTCGTCATGGCAACACACTGCCCACGATGGGCATCTGTCTCCTCCCAAATGATTCATTGATTGGTTGCTTCCCTGTCTGGTCTGCCAAGGATGATTTCTGAGAAATATTTTACATGAGTCAGTTCAAGTTCTCTAGACCCATTACATTTTTTTCTCTAAAAGCTATTTCCGGTGTGGTTTCTTTGGAAGCAATGTTGGTTCCCTCTGCCTCTGCTCAAGAGTTAGAATAATATTTGGGGCACTTACCATAGGCCAGGACTCACATTCAACTTATGACATGGTTTGTCTCATTTGCTAATAAGCACACCAACCTTATGAGATAAGTGCCATGAGGATGCCAAGTTTCTGAAGAAATTTTAGCTTATGCAGGTTAAGTAATTTTCACAAGTTTATGTTTTAAGCAAATTTTAGATCAAGACTAGACCATGAATCTAGAGCTTGACAATGACCAATTGAATATACTCTAGTCTACACTTGTCATAAAGCGACTTTCCTGCTTCCAATGGAAATATAATCTATTAGTGGTTTTGAGTTCAAAAAGCCACCGTAGGAACTCACTGAACATAATTCTCAGAAACTTAACTACCTTCTTTACGTGGACTAGAATTTTTGTTCTCTCTTAGGGGATTCTTTACCACACTTAGGATTCTTCCTCATGGCAGATGAATTATTTCAATTACATTTTAAACTCTAAAGGATAAAGTTCTTTTGGAGTTTTTAAAGATTTGTAATGGGAAATAGGCTAAAATTTCTTTCCCCAGAACTTTCTCCATATTCTAATACCTTTCCAAAGAAATTCTTGATTTAATTTCTCTAGAGGGACTATATTTAATTAATGCTTGAAACTAATCCTCCACTATACATTTTTCTCTTCCAGAAAAATGTCAAGTAAATAAAAAAAAAATACTTAGAAAAAGTATGAATTAGATGCCAATCTAAAATAGAAAAGGCTGTTTTAGTTGTTGCTCACTGTGATTCCAATAGGTTTAGAAAAGCAGTCAGTCTGTACATCCCAAGCTCAGATAGGTGACAATTAATTACAATTTCATTCATTAAACGATCACAAATTTTCAAAATCATGAAACAACTCAGCAACAAAGAGACATGTGAAAAGCACATTTCTGTTCTGAGAGTTCTTACAGTTCATAAAGTTGATTCTTACTGAAGGAACAGATTACATGTTAACTGACTCTGGGTTCCTCCAGACTTGAGTTCCAGTGATTTGTAAATTACCTGCAAAAACTCTTAATCTTACAAAAATTGGACTCTGTCAGTGTGCTGGGGTCGAGAGGTTCTTGTCTTGTCACAGAAAGAATTTAGAGACCAGACACGGAGGTTAAGAAAATAAAGTGAGGATTTATTAAGGGATAGGTAATTCGCTCTAGAAACAGAGCAGGCAGACCCAGTGGGTGGCTGCCCCGAGTCTCCTTGGCAAGCTCATTATATGACTGTAAAAATGAATGCACAGAATATTCATCGGTGGGGAGGGGTTTGGGGTCATCTTTCCTGCTCTTCATCCCAGCTCCACCTTCCCAGGTGGGGAAGAGGGATTTTTCATCCTTATTTAGTCTTGATCAGGAAGCTGGGCGAGGTAATAATGAACAAAAGGTTACATTCGCATGGGGGTATCATAAGCAAAAGGTTATAGTTAGACAGAGGTTATAATGATTGAAAGGTTACATTCAGATGGTGAGGATTCCTGTCTTGCCCTACCCTTCTGCCTCCAGGACACTTATCAACACAGAGGTATGGTTTTTTATTAGTCCAGAGGATCCTGTTTTTCTTAGTCAGTCCAAGGACCCCCTTTGTTCACAAAATGTGTGATTTTCTGCCATTTGCCCATGTCCCTCTTTCTCTGCTCATATCTAGCTACCTGCCTTCTCTAACAAGTGATGTGTCTTTGGTTTTATATCTTCCTCCGTGTATGTATGGGTTCTTAATATTTAGGAGTCCACGGTCCATGATCATTTCATATTGCAACTGTAGCCTGAAGTCTCTAATGGTCTAGTAAACTATGCCTGCACGAAATTATCAAACCTATGCAAAGGAAGTAGATAGAAATTGGTAAATGTGGCTTAGGCAAGAGATTTCCTTCCTCTTTGAATGTCTTAAGAGTGGTTGAGATATTTCAGGGTGGCATGGGGGTGGAGGAGCTAAAACACAAAAGTCCTAAATGAATCGTCCCCTTAAGAGAATAACCATAAAAGGTCTACATGGGGGGTTTTAAATATTCACATCTCCATATCTGAAGATACAGTTAATGGCCAACTTGAAAATGTCAGCAATAAAAACCCCAAACTTCTAAACACAGTTATGCGAATTAGATCTGCATATTCAAAGTAAGAATCTCAATCTTTCTCTTCTTAATTGCTACCAGTTTCTATGGACTCAATTCCAGCCTCAAATACTGTTCAGATGGAGTCAATCTTGAGGCTTTCTAAAAGCAGGGGTGATTGTACCCTTAGCAGGACCAAGCCAGTGTGCTTGCCAGTAGTCCCGGTGAGTCACAGCTGGAATGTCCTGTGGTTAAAGTTCTGCTCTGAAAACGGAATCAGGAGCAGCAGGCACCAACTGGTTTCCACGGTAACCAGTATTTGTGTACTTTGAAAAACGACTGTTTCTTTTTGTGTGGTACATTTACGCGGGAATAGATTGTTGAGGTGACGTTAGCCATCTGTGTGAATATAAACAAAACCTCCTGATTTAATTAAGTGTAAACGTTAGAAGGACACAAAATTGGGGGTATGGTTTTTTTTGGGTTATTTTTTGGTAGAGAGATATTGTTCAACACTAATGAATTCATTAATTTATTTAACATTATATTTAAGTATTTTCATCAATGTCTATTTGAGGTTTACCTCAATGCATCATTCTCTCCCCTCCAAAGGCAAAAAGAAACTAATTGTTATTCATCAGTGCTCCCCCCAGACCCCCTCCCCTTGTCCCCACCCCCATCCCATTCACAATGTGTTATTTAAGAACCACTGGGATTCAGGGGATCTCCTTCAGTGAAGTAATCCCTACCGGAAGGAAGGGGAAAAAAAAAAAACCTTCCAAGTCTTGTGAAAATGTCAGGTTTCTTAACCTTGCTGAGCTGGGAGACAGAAATATGGTACTGCTTATGGCTTTGCACAGAATCTAAAATATGGTTCCTCAAAATGTTTACCCTACCTAGTGTTTCAGAAGATCCAGGAAGCTTTGAGCGATTCCGGTTCCAGAGAAATCTGACCTTGTGTTTTGTTAGATAAAGATGAAATAATTAAAGTTTTGTTCACTGCACTACCATCCACAGTTCAGGAATGAGCCTTTGGAGTGGAAAACAGTAGAGCATTTTCTCGCTTATTCTGCCTCGGCCTGGGAACAGTATGTTTATTTTTGTATTAATTGGTTTTGAATTGGAATTCGTGCACTAGGTTTAATAAAAACTATGGCTCAGTTACATCCCCTACAGCGAAGCAGCAGGTTAGGAGTAAACAGATTACAACACGGACTCTCCTGACCTCCACCTCCTGCTGGGGATGGTGGGGCCGAAAGATGGTGGGGCCGGGGTGGGAGGTGAAGGGATCTGTTGTTCCTTCTTCTTTCTGTGTGGCTTTATTCTTTCTCTCATTTTTGCTGTCTCATTATGATTTCTGTTGACCATCAAGAATATTAGAAACTTGATGATAAATAGACATATTTAAAGAAGCAATATTAAAAAAAATTAAAAGGAAGCTCAAGGGAGAAGCCTGAAAAATAAACCCCATCTTCATTCATTTACTTAAAATGCTCAGCTTCAGTACTTAAGGGTGAGTGATATCATGGACTTCTGAGTTTCTCTTTTGAAATCTCTGCTGACCTTCCCCCCTATCATGTCACACAAGCATGTATGTCTGATAAGCAGGCTGTCTTGAGAACTCAGCCAAGACAGCCCGAATTTAGAAAGTTGCGATTTGTTACGACCTTGAATGAGGCCCTGCCTGG
Source organism: Camelus dromedarius (assembly GCF_036321535.1). Classification (NCBI taxonomy): domain Eukaryota; kingdom Metazoa; phylum Chordata; class Mammalia; order Artiodactyla; family Camelidae; genus Camelus; species Camelus dromedarius. The sequence goes on from NC_087461.1 coordinate 15,271,320, forward strand.
TCTCCCTTTCTGCAGAGTGGCCACAAAGGATGCAGACCCTTTGCTGCCTGAAAGCAGCATGCTGAAATTTCGGACTGTAAGATCCTAATGGGCAGCTCACTGTGCAAGGTTCAAGTAACCCGCAGGTTTAAGTCCCGTCAAAATAAATGCAGCTGTGGGGGAAATCATTGTGTTCCTTCATTGAAGACATGCTGGGAATCTATCCCGGGTCAAAGCCCTGTGCTGGGCAGTGAGGGGATGTGAGAGGTGGTCTGGGTTCGAAGGAAACTCATCATGAGTAAGGGAGGCGGACACATGCCTATATAACTGGAATGTGACTGTTTCCACAAAGGGGCATGAATGAAAAGCTGAGAGGTTTCAAAGGAAAACCAATTCATGACCAGCAACAAGGATTAGGGCAGGCTCCATGGAGGGTCTTTGTGGAATTTGATAATAAAGTTTTCCATGCTCCAATCAACACGTTTCAAACAGTATTTTATATCATAGCATTTCAGGAGCTAAAAATAATTTGGTCAGTTTGGAATTTATTGAAACCAGATAATACATTTACGTACAGACAAACACAAACATGCACACTCACACGCGTGTGCTCTCCAAGAGAATTTCAATATAGGAAGTCTGCATGCCTCTGACCAGACATTTTCCATTTAATTATAATGGGCAGCTCATCCCAAGGGTAACTGGAACAAAGTGTTTAATGTGGATTTTAAAGGATTAAGAGAAAATATATTGGCCTGAGTCATGAAGAAGCCGATCTTTTTGGGATTATCATTATTTCTTCCTGACTGAAGAGATATGGCAGAGAGGTTTATGTTTTTAGTTTGGAGATGTGTATCTGATGAAATTATTAAGTAAGATAATTCAGTGATGTCCAATACACAACAGGATGGAGAAACACCTCAGTGGGAAAATGGACAAAGACCTCAGCAGAAAAGTTCCAAGAGAAGAAACAGAAATGCCCAAGAAACATGCAAAAAAAAAAAAAAACCCTTCAATCTCAAAGTAACAAACTGAGACAATTCCAAAAAGAAAACAAATGTTCACTATTAGCCCCAGCTTTAAAAATAAAAGCTGTCAAAATGGCCAAAGATCCACTGCAATAAATATGTCTATAAACTGCCAATGGGAGAATAAATTGGTATAAACTCTCTGGTAAGAAATTTAATATTATATATCTAGAGCCAGAAAAGATTATACTCTTTGATTCATTCCCCTTCTAGGAATCTTTCCTGAGATAAATTTAAAATATCTAACAAAGATTTGCAATTATTGGCCCCCAAATTGGAAATATCCTAAGTGAACAATAGCAGAATTGTAATGTGAATACAGTATACTAGTGGCATTTTACGCCACCATTAAAAATATTTACATGGACTATTTAGTGACATGCTTAGTGAAAAACAGGGAACACAATTAAATGTGTAGCCCAAATTAATACACACACATATACGCCTGCACACATATTTACATGCATATATATAAACAAATGAAGAAAGAGGTTGGCAAGAGAAACTTCTGGTATTTACAATGGTTATCTTCAGTGGGATTAATTTTTGTATCTTTGTATTTTCCTTTTCATAGCTCTCTAAAATGTGTAACTGTTTATCATCTAGTATTTATTTTTAAAATTTATAGCTCACAGTTATTTTACTGTTAATTCATTAGGCATCTCTTAGGTGTGATTAACATGTGAACACATCTCATTGGCCCAGCATTTCCTCCTTCTGTCCCTGGATTAGACTTTGGAGGGGATCTCTCTTGGTCTACAAAGATCTGTTTTAATTTCTGTACTCCACCCACCTCAGTAGATTTACCCTTAACTTTTGAACCAAGAAACAGCTTTCACTCCATGAGAAGACTTTACTTTTTACATCTGACAGCCCCAGTGGAGCTTTCTTACATTGGGAAGTGTCTCTTTGATTTCAGCTCTACGATGGCACAAGGCGGATGGGGCGCTACTGCGGCGCAGACACGCCACCTGCAGGAGGCACCACTGGCCCCAAGCTTCACGTGCTGTTCCACACCGATGGGGTTGGTGGCCGTGAGAAAGGATTTCAGATGCAGTGGTTCATCCATGGTAAGCCCCATGCTGATCTCAGCTTTATTTGGTGGTTGCTATTTGTCCAAGAACTGTTCCCTTTGCAATTCTGTATTTGGAAACAATGCCATTCACAAATGGTGGGACCCGGGTGGTAATCTGGTGCTAGTGTACTCAGACATTGGTGGCTCTTGGTGAGTTAGGTCCTCTTAGGGTTCAGACAGGAAGTGAAGTCCAGGTGGACAGGATTTGGACAGCTAAGTCGGCGCAGGAGTAAATTGCTCAAGAGCAGGGAGGGAGCTGGTGAAGTTTCTCCGGGAGAAGACCAGTACCTGGGTGTGGCAGGCAGATTGCAAGTTGAGGGGGAAGTCTCTCAGAGGGAGTGCAATAGAATGAGATTTAAGACTCATCCTGACGCTGAGCAGAGGAGTCACAAGGATCGAAGGGGAAGAATGAGTCAATCAGAGAGAGAAGAGGGAGGGCGAGGACTGGGCTGGGAGGGGAGCCTGAGCGGAAAACCTAAGCTGGTGATGCGCTAAGCCAAGGACGGTGTTGTACCTGCCAGACACAGTACGGGGCATGCAAGAGCCTATCTACGAATTGGTGGTTCAGAAGACGAGTAGGGGTCATCATTCCTCTGAAGGTGAAAATTCGTATTAAGCACAAGTTCTGAAATGTCTAGACTGACCTCATGTGGCTCAACCTCAAGGGAGAGGGCCCCACATCAATGATTCTCAAAACGTGGTCCCCCAAAGCAACATCCTCATCACATGGAATTTGTTAGAATTGCAGATTCTTGGGCCCCATCCCAGACCTAAAGAATCATAAACTCTGAAGGGAAGCCTGATAATCTGCATCTTAACTAGTCTCCCTGGTGAGCACAGTTGGAGAGCCAACTCTCCTAGGGTGATCTAGACCTGAAAAATAAAAGCCCTTGTGAATATATGAGCGGTTCTCAGCCAAGGGCTTAGGGCTTCGAGCATGAGGCAGTCGATTTGGAAGAGAAGTGGGGTTGTCATGTTATTCCGGGAATCACACACACACATTCTAAGCTCCCACTGTCACAATCAGGGCTGAGACCACAGTGAGCGCACAGGAATGCTGACTCTTGAGGGCTGGTAACATCATAGTGCGTTTATTATATGCCTCTCAGCACTGTACACAACTGAATAGCCCTATTATATACTTAAGAGTGTGAGACATTCAGTTATTATGAACTGGAGACTGAGTGTATTTCATTACACTGTAAGTATGGGTTTTTTCAGTATTTAAAAATATTCAGTGGTAATCCACAGCTACTTACAGCTTGGAATACAGATTATGAGTTCCCAAAGTAACTGAGTTTGTGGAAGCTCTGGACTGTCCTCTCCATCAAGGAGGTAGATTTAACCTTGGAATGTTAACTTACTGATCTAGTAAGTGAAGGGACTGGATTGATTCATCTCTGTAACACAGCCCATCTCTCGTATTGTGTGATTCAGAAATGGCCTGATTCTAAGGAAACAAGAGACAGTGCAGAAAGACCTAGAAGAAACAGGAAAATCTTGGGAAATGACCCAGATTTTCAAGGGTGAAGGTGGTTTTCTTCCAGAACAGTGTTCCTCGAACTTTTATGTGTCTATGCAACACTGGGGATCTTGCTAAAATGCAGATTCTGATAGGGGAGGGGAAGCGGGCGCTAACTAAGGCCCATGAGTCTGCATTTCTGAAAAGCTCCCTGGTGATACTGATGGGGCTTTTCCATAGACCACGCTTTGAGAGCTTTCTCCTCTTTGATCTCGGAAGCGGTGAGGTTCTTTCTTGCAGGGGCCCCAGCTCGTTTCCTACTGACACTGAGACAGACGGTGGAAAGTAAGAGATGCTAACCAGGAGACCAAGGCTCAGGACCTAGAGGGAGTGGTTCTTGGCCCTAGATACATGTTGGAATCACCTGGGAGTTTTAAAGAGTCCCCATGCCTGTGTTTTAACCTGCAGGGATAGGATTCAGTTGACCTGCGGTAGGACTTTGACTATAGCTAATTTTAAAAAGCTCCCTAAGTAATTCTGCCATGCAGCTAGGATGGAGAATCTCAGGAGCAGTGATTTATTTTCCTGCTGACATCTTTCTCCTCAGTGGGCTGCTTCCTCTCCCCTCCGGGCTGTTCTAGCCATACTGGCCCAAGGCCACATGAAGGACATGGCTGAATGATCATTACTGGCTACAGTGGGTGACTGTATCACTAAGGTCACACTAAGGAGTGTGATTTAATGGTCATTACTGGCCACACTGGATGGCTGTGTCACTGGCTTCCTCCAGCCAATATGCTAGACATGGCTGAATCGTCTGCTGCAAGCTCTGAGTTTGGGTTAGGAAAATTTTCTTCTTCCAGTTCCATTTGGAAACTGTCTTCCTTTGGGAGAGTCAAAGACACCCTCTGTCTATCCTCTTTTCCTGTTTACTGTTTCAAAACTTACTCCCAATTGCCGAAAGCTGGCTAAGCTTGGAACCAGAGTTGTGCAACAGAATTTTGTCAGATGGGACCAGAACTGAACAATTTTTTTTTAACTCTGTGTTGCCCATGAGATATCAGTTACGCTTGGGGAGAAACTTCTGGAAGGGCTTTGTTAGCTGTCTGGATCTGTGCAAAATTAACTGACTGTCATATACTATAGTTAACACAATGCTACAGGTAGGCAGAGTTTATAGTTTGCATCTAAACTAGGTTTTTAACTGGAGATAGCCTGAGAAGAGGGGCCAACAGAAAAAGCAAGGGTCAGGGAAGGGGTCTTTGATGGGAGAGGTTCCCTCACTTCTTACCCATTGTTGGTAAGCTGAAGACATAAATCTGATTTCTCAGTCATCTGTGTGTTCTTGCCACAGATATTAAGGAAGGAACTGTTTCGGGCCAGGTGCTGAGCTAGGGTAGGGGACAACGTGTGAATCCACCCAGCACGCCTGGCTCCTACTCTCCTAGAGCTTACAGGCAATCGGGAGGAGTAGCGATCAAGCAAATAAGCACAAAAGTAGATATAAAAGCAAAAGTGTGATATGTGACATGGGAGCACAGAAGGGGACTGGACCCGGACGGGAAGCCAGAGCAGTCCTGAGTGAGAATAGGACTTGTGAACTCCAATCCAAGAATAAGCAGGAGTCAAGGAGGCAAATGGGGAAGGAAGAGGATTCCTGGTAGAAGAAAGACCCTGTGGTGGGAGGGAGCAGGGTAGCACGGGCACCCGCAAGTCCAGGGAGGCTGAGGTCCAGCACGATATATAAGACAAATCAACAACAAGGTCCTACTGGTGGCACAGAGCACGGTATTCAATATTTTGTAATAACCTAAGATGGAAAGGAATTTGAAAAGAAACATATATTTTATATATATATATATATATATATAATAATGCATATACAACCGAGTCACTGTGCTGTACACCAGAAACTAACATGACATTGTAAATTGACTATTCAAAAAAAAAAAAAAAAGGCAAAGAGTTTTTGCTGAAGGAGCTGCTGGAGAGGGAAGCAGTGGCCTGGGTCCTTAACAGTCAAAGGCTCGGGCAGGGAGAGGAGCCCCACCCTCTCTTTTTTGTAAACCCTGCAGGTTTCAGAGAAAAGAGTTTTGAGTAGGATCTGAAGTGACACGGTGTGCTGTGGGATTCGAATACAACAAACAAATAAATACAAGATGCCAGATCCACTGGAAAAACCAGCCTCAGTTTTAAAATGTAATAGAAATACCCTTGACTGTGTGTTCGTGGGTGCACATGCACGTGTGTGAATGGAATGCAGAAACTGTGTCTTGGCACAGTGCCTGCAGGAAGACCTCCATCTCAGAGTCAAGGCCAAGTGCCAGGGCTGGGGACAGCCCGCCCGATGCAGGCAGGCCGGGAGTGGCTCTCCTCACCAGGCCCAGAGCAGCTGCCTTTAAACTCCCAGCCTCTTTTCACTGGAATCACATCTCATTTCTGGTCCTTTCTCCGCTCTCACTCTTTTCCAAACCGTGCGGTGACAGCAGCTGAAAACTCTTCATGACATGTTCAGAATCTTCACGGCATCACCTCCTGGTCCCTGCGGCTGACGAAGAGTCCCCAGGCACCTCATTCACGTTGCCAGTCCGTCAGTGAGCCCCTTCCCAGTATGTGCCTCTTTGTCGCCCGCACAAACCTTCTGTTTGCTTTCAGAAGATGGATCTACAATCGGGCTTTCTTTCCTGGACCCATGTTGAAAGTGACGCGGTAGATGTGAAATGAAACCACATGGCCTTGCCTTTGTGCGAACCATCAAAGAGAACCCCTCTCTGGAAAGAAAGAAATGGCCACAGTTGCCCTGCCTGGCTAAATGCATTCAGTGCTGACAGCATTGTCCAGGGGCTGAATTTGGCCTCGGGGGCCTCCGTCTGGGTTGCCGGAGGGAGTGTGGAACTTTCTGTAAGCCCTGTGAATAGGAGCCTCCAGGCCAGCTGCGCACACCCCTCGCCGCCTCTGGTCACCCCTCGCAGGGGCCCTCTTTCCCTTGGCAGTGGAATCCGGTGGCGTACAAACAAGGTCAAGGAGCTTTGTGAGTGAAAGAGGGACATTTGCAAAGGGAGAAAACCCCTGGACGGGGAGGAGCAGAGGAAGGGTGAAGTGCACGGCTGGGGAGGTGATGTCACCCTGGGTTCTCACAAAGGCGAGTGTGGCCTTTTCTTCGGGGAGAGAGATGACATCACCCTCCTGAATGGGGTCTGGCTCCATTTGATCCGCCTTTCAACTATTAACGAGATTTCTCAGGACTTGAGGGTTTTTTTTTTCAGAAATCGGCTCCGGGTTTCTAAAAAGCATGTCCAGGCCCTCCGTGGCTGGCTCGGTTTGGACGTGGGCCAGCGCCTTCTTGATGACCTATGGACGTGCAGTCCTGTAGCAAAGCACTCATCAAAAATAAATCTTTCGAGCTCTGGCAAAGACCCTCCTCCAGGTCAGCAGCGTTTCTCGTAAACCGTCCCTCAGTTCTCTTCCCTGACATGGTCATTTCCATAGCCTTTGCTATTGTCGGTCTTTCAGGGGAATTCCTTCCAATCTGTCATTTTTCTTCCTTTTTCTGACTTAGAGTACGTGTGCTGGGGCTTCTGGGAGGTTCATTCTTCGAGGACAAAGGGTTTATCTTTTGTGATTCCTCATCCATCCGACGGCCTTATACGTGGATGCTGGGTACCCACCTCCCCCGTGGGGTGTGAGGGCCGGTAAACTGGGCCAGGCGGGGGGATTTGTGGGCCTCCCTCCAAACAGCAGACAGTTTGCATTGTGCGTGGTGTGACAGCGATTCCTCGTGGCCCCTGGGAGCAGATGTTCACTGAGGACGTGTCCTCATTCAGTCATGCGTTCCAGCAACCACCCAGCATATATTTATTCACAACCAGGTTCTGGGCTTGGTGTTTATAGAATACAGAGAGCATGTTCATCTGCTCAGGCAGCCATAATGAAATACCACAGATGGGGGGCCTTAAACAGCAGAAATTAATTTTCTCACAACTCTGGAGGCTACAAGTCCAAGGTGTCAGCAGATTTGGTTTTTCTGGAGGCCTCTCTGCTTGGCTTGCAGGTGGCGGCCTTCTCGCTGTGTGCTCACCTGGCCTTGCCTAGGCGGCTTACTGCCATCCCTGTGTGTGCCCGGATTTCCTCCTCATATAAGGGGGCGAGTCAGATTGGATGAGGGCCCTGCTCTAGGAGCCTCATTCTGACTTCATCACCTCCGTAATAGCCCACGTCCACACACAGTCACATTCTGGGGTACTGAGGGTCAGAGCTTCAATGTGACAATTCAGGCCACGTCGGAGGAGGAGGAGAGAGTGTCCTTGATTGTGGGAGTTAATCATGCAGTTGTGGAGTCAGAGAGGTAAGCCTGGTGTAGAATCCATCACCCGTGACACTGTGGGTGCCCGGAGGAGGCTCAGGATAGCCTCAGGGAGTTTGAGAGGCCCTCCAGGCAGCTAGGGTACTTGAGCTGAGTTTTAAAGAGTAAACAAGAATCCACCAGCCAGACAGCTATCTGGGAGAGGAAGACATTTCTGAGTAGAAACAGGAGGGATTTCAACAGGCAGTATTTCAACTAGAGCAAACATCCTCAGTACCAAGCCCAGGGGGTGGAGGCTGATTCTTGGGAGGCTGAAAATATCGTATGCTTTCTGTATAAGCACAGACGTATACAGTGCATAGCAGACACATAGTATATCTGTGATATGCAATTTTTGGAGCAATTGGGGAAAAAAATATTGAAAAAGCCTCCTTAGAAGGGCAGTAATGGACAAACAATTGAGAAATCATGAGCTAAAGGCAAGACAGAAGTCGAGGCAGGGCAGATGGTCAGAGACCAGCTGATAAGAGGCATTGCAGGAGTTTTATTTCCTGTTATCTCTCCTGAGCCTGGCTCCTGCGCCTTGCAAAAGCTCACAACATCTTGGAGGTACAGTGCTCACAATGAAAGTGATTTTTGAACTGTGGTCAGCCAAGCATCCGGGGCACGCTCAGAGGGCCAGGCTGGGAATCACGCCGTCTGGTCCTCATCTCGGGGAGAGACTTTTCTCTCGGCTGGTGACGGATTAATCGCATGGTGTCACTTCCTGCTGGGCGGTGACAGGTCGAATGCACAGAGAAAGAAATGATAAAATACCTCTCCCACTCTGCCTGGGAAGTAGCTGCGTCTGTGATCGAGGATGTGTCCTTTGTTCAGTAAATCTGTAAGCAGTCTCTTGGTAAAAACGAATAGACTCCTGTGGTTGTTTGTTTATGTACTGTAATAAAAAAATAAAGAAATCTTGTTCAGTTTGGGTAGAAACGTAAGTAAGAGAGAAGCTTTTAGGAAACATTAGTTCTGTGTAATTTAAGTTATTCCCTTAACTGCCAACGGGGCTTTCTTCCACATTTATTCCTGCTGTGTCTTGACTTACTCATTCTGACCACTTCAACCCATTTGATATTTTGACCTTTCATCTCTGTGTTACTCTTAGAGGATGCTTAAGCAGGGAGACTGACAGGGAGGAGAGCCTTAATGCAGAACCAAAGCACAGACTTCTGTGTGATGATGCAGTGTCTGATCTTTATTTAAGGCAAATTCTCACTTAACATCTCTTTTGCAGAGAAGTTCTTCATGGATGATGCTAATAAAAAAAATCTGCTTATAAATTAACTCACATTTGTAAAATTGGGATGATAACCTACTCAAGGAAATCATGCAGCTCCTTCTGCTGTGGCTTCACAAATTTCCTAGCAAGGTCCTAGTAATTGGAGGCACCGTTCAACAGATATTAGCAACCGACAATATGCAGACATTTCAGGATGAAGGGAAAAGCTGAATCCTGACATTATCTGCCGCCTTGACGACAACAGAAAATATATGTACACACAGTTGACCTTCACTTCATGTTGGCTCTGAGTCTTGTAACCAGTGGCGACCTTTTCCAAGTCTGGCATCCCAATTCCCATGTTGCTACTGTTTGAGAAAGTCTGAGCTGTATTTCCACTGCCACTCTTTGAAACAGTGCTACAAAGAAAAAAAAAACCCTCAAATCACCATGACATTCCCCAATCATATATTACACAATTTCTGTAGTAGTCCTTGAGATTTGGGCCAAAAGAGAGGCTTTCTTGAATTTTCTGTTTGTGTTTTGGTCCCTTAGCAACAGCACCCCTGATAGACTCACTACATACTTTCCAGGGGATTCCACACTTTTTCTGCACACCATGAAAAAAGAAACCATGCATTTTTTTTTTCAAGTTTCGAATTTCGTAGCAGCCCAAAATGACTAAACCAACACAGAATAAGCACAATGTTTACTGCAGAACATTCCTTTTTTTTTTTTTTTTTTTTGCCCCCAGAGATTTCTCTCTATGAGTGTTTACTTAACTATTTGCCAGACTTATCTCTAACAGTATGTAACCAAGGACTTGTGTTCTGTATATTCAGAGAAACTAATGCCAGCCTTCAGGGGCACTGATGCAAAATGAAGAGTGAATCTCTGGTGTAGGAAAGTAACCACATTCTAGAAGATTTAATCTGGTTCTATATTTTCTATACAAGTGATGACGTTGATCTACTTTGTCCCTGATTTTTTTCTCCTTCTAATTATACTTATAGAATACTCAGGGGCTAAATAATGTGTATTTTACTATCTAAATGTACTTTTAAATTCAACTTAAAGACATTAATGATGCTACAAATAAAACCACATGGCCACAAAAAGAATGAGCAAAAATATAATTTAAATGCTTGGTGCCCTGATTTAATTGGCATCTCATTTGTTATTACTGGACCAAGTAATTATTTAAAAAAATATTGATGTTAAAATTTTCAAAGAGTTGATGTTATTTTACCACGTGCCGGCCCTTTGGTTAGCACTTTGAAAATATTTCTCCAGTCTCCTCCTAATAATTCTCTGAAATAAGAATTGTCATCCCCATATTGTGAATAAGAAAAGTGAGGAAGGAGTCTTAGAGAAGTCAAGTAACTTCCCCAAACTCCACAAATGATGGAATGAGGACCTGCAACCAAGTGTGTGGTGTCTAACTCCCAAGCCTGTGTTTCACACAGCTGCTCTTGGTCTAAAAGCAAATCATTTCCCCCCACAATTTTTTCCTGCAAAAGAGATTAAGTGATATTGCATTGCAGACGTCAGAGCTTATAGTAGGTAATTTTGCAACTGAATTCCCACTGAGGATAATGGATGTTTTCAAGTTAATATATGCTGTCCTTCCCAAGTAAATAATGTTCCAGTTCCAAGGTCTCCCCGCTAAATTGCACAGTTCAGTCTTTCTTCAGGTGTCAGTAGCAATGATGGGGGCAGCTCACTACTTGGCAATGAGTTCAAAATAGCTTGCTATCTGTCCTTCAACAGGACAGATAAAGCTTTATCACTCATTTATAAAGGTGCTTCCTCTGGAGTTGCTATGCATGGTTGATGTAATTGTGCACTTCGGAGCCGGGATGGACCACAGAGATCATCCCATCTGTTACCATGGTTTAGTTATGTAAACCAGCTTGCAGGAGAAGTTATAGTACAGTGAAGCGTGAAAGGAGAACCCCCTAGAATAGACTGGTTTGGCTGGAGGTAAGTGGCGGGGCCAGAGTGGAGCACTTGAGGGTTTGGTCAGCGTAGGCGCCCAGCCGGAGAAGACCTGGGCTGGCTGGGCGTCCATGGCGTTGGTCCTGCGAGAGACCTGTGTCCCTGGTATTATAACCACAGGACATAATCTCATGGCCCAGGCTTGGACAGAGTTCGGAGGGTCAGAGGACACCACGACAGTGGCACGATGCTGCCCACATCCGTCCATTTGTTGATGTGGAGCAACCTCGCTGTGGAAGAAAGATCGGGGGTGGGGGGAAAGGTGAGAGGAGGAATTGGGGGTGGGCGGAGGTGAGTGATGCACAGGGGAGGCTCCTGAGCTTTTCCCTGCAAGAGCACTGAGTACCAAAGTAGTTACATTGAAAGAAGACAGGATTAGAATGAATGCTTTTAAACAGAAGTAAGAGTATTGAACTTGGAAATCATGTAGTGAGAACACGTTTCCTCTGTCTTTGCCTATTTGGGAGATTGCATGAAATAGCTATTAGCAGTCTTATTCATGACTACTTTTCTTAGGGGAAATTAGTCCAGCTGCCTGGGTCTCATTGCATTTCCTTGGAAGATATTTTTTATATATTTTTGTTAAGAAGTCTAATAATTTCAAAAATGTCTAAGAGAAAGAGAATGGTTGATTGATTTCTCTTGAATTGTAAGCAAAATATTTCTACCAGGAAACCATTTTTTTTTAACTTGGTTGGAATGAATAGGTTAGATGAGAAAGGATATAGTTAATCAAAATGAAAAGATGGTAAGATCAACTGTACTTCTCTGGGTCAAAATGGAACACTTTTATCCTTTGATATACAGGAAATTAAAATGTATGCTATGTGAAAAGTCCTAAAATAAAAGTACATTGAGTCCATTTCTCTTTAATGGTTACTAAGGTGAAACACTCAGATTTAGGACATCTCAGAGAGTTTGATGGCTATGGTAATCCCAATTTTGAATATTAATATGACATCTTATATAGTAATTTAAAAGTCATTTTATAACTATGAATAGCATTGATTTTTGAGTTCCTTGTATCCTTGTATCTATTTTCCAAGTCATTAACTTTATGTTATGACCTTATTATTTCATTCTTTTTTTTTTCTTTCCCTACCATTGAAAATAGGTAACTCTATGCCATATCCATTGCTGTAGGAAATACAGTTAGACAAAATGATTATCACAAAGTCTCGGACTGGACTGAATTCCTTATGGAAGATGAAACTTTCTAAACACTCAGCCTAAGCTCCTGAGTTTTCTTCTCCTAATGTGACACCTAGGCCAAGTTTGTCTCTAGTTTTCTCAACAATAGACTTTGCTGAGTCTGAATGTTTGTGTCCCCTCAAAATTCATGTGTTGCAACCTAACCCCTAAGGTGATAGTATTAGGAGTGGTGCATTTGGGAGGTGATTAGGTCATGAGGCTGGGGCCCCATGATTGGGATTAGTGCCCATATAAAAGAGGTCCCAGAGAGCTCCTCACCCTCTCTGCCAGGTGAGGTCTACCACCCAGAAGAGTGCCCTCACCCTCACTTCCTAGTTCTACTGTAACAAAGTGCCACAACCGGGTGGCTTGAAACAACAGAAATTTATTCTTTCACGGTTCTAGAGTCTAGAAGTCCAAAATCAAGGTGTGAGCAGGGCTATTGCCTCCAAGGCTGTAGGAAAGAATCCTTCCTTATCTCTTCTAGCTTCTGTTGGGAGCTGGGAATCCTTGGCTTTCTGTGACTTGTGGATGCATAACTTCCATCTCTGTCTCCATATTCATATGGCCTTCTTTCTTTTGTATGTCTGTGTCCCAGTCTCCCTCTTCTTTAAAAGATACCGATTATATTGGATTCCAGTCCCACTCTATTCCAGCACAACCTCATCTTAACTTGATAACAGCTCCAAAGACCCTATTTCCAAATAAGGTCACATTCAGTTTCCAGGTGGACGTGATTTCTGGGTGACACTGTTCAATCCAATACAGGAGGTCCTGCAGCTTTGACAACTGTCTCCTCTTCTGAGGTCACCATGCTTTGCCTTCTTTCTTCTTTCTTTTCCTCTAGAGAACGTCACATTCTTTAGCCTTTACATTAGTGGATTTTCTTCTCTTATTTCATCTCAGTGATTGCTCCAGCATGTGTCCTCACAGGATCAGTGCTACGCCACAAAATCCCCCAGAAAATCAATCTGCAAATCCTTAAAATCAGACAACTTTGGAGGCCCCACTCATGGTTTTGTTGTCAGAGGGGACTGTTGACCTGATTTTAGTCTTCCCTCTTAGGACCGATACCTGTCACATCCCTTTCTCTTATCCCCCAGGAGTGTGGCATGCATTTTTAGACTATTGGGGAGTTAACTGGTAAAACCACACCAGGAATTGCTGGCTTTTTATGGTTCTTACATATGCCATAGTCACCGTTAGACAACTTCGGCCTTTTAAAGGAGCTCATATTTGTCTCCAGCTCCATTCCACCCCAACCTGAAAGTTTCTGGTCAAAGTTGTTTTAATTACATTATTTGTATGTCTCATAGATATGTCAGAAGTGAGGCCTATGGACTCCAGGAAACAGTTCAACATTGTTTTGGGATGGATTTTCCCACGTTCTGAGCTCATGGTTACCATTTCACATTGTACCTGCCCCATCCCTTACTCCTTTTGTAATTAAAGTATAGTTGATTTACAATATTGTGCTAGTTTCTGGTGTACAGTGAAGTGATTCAGTTAAACATATATATGTGTGTGTATATATATATATAAAATGCTCTGTTTTACATTCTTTTCCCTCATGGTTTACTACAGGATACTGAGTGTAGTTCCCTGTGCTGTGCAGTAGGACCTTGTCGTTTATCTATTTTGTATATAGTAGTTTGTATCTGTTAATCTCAAACTCCTAATTTATCTCTCTCCACCCTTTCCCTTTCGGTAACCATAGTTTGTTCTCTGTGTCTGTGAGTCGGTTTCTGTTTTGTAAACAGGTTCATTTGTGCCCTATTACTCTTCTAGAAAGAGTCTTTATTGGTAACTTCTCCCTGGGACCCCAGTCCCTTCACTTTCTGCCCTTCTGCATGACAGAGGGAAATTGGTCTAACCAGTGAGTCACCTCTCAAATTTTCACGGAAGAGAAAGCTTTTATTTTTAAATGGTAGAAAAACTATTAAAATATAAATCATTTTATGTCATTTTAATGAATCATATGAGCATCATTACTTCTCATGTTTAAAATGTATGTTTTTTATTTTATTTTTTTTTTTACAATACGTTGGCTTTTCATCTTCTCTGTAACGTTTTTTCATTGGCCACTGACTTCTCAGGCATTTCCCTCAGAAGTTAGAGGATAAGGTTTGAAGATGTCCTGTTGGGGTCCGTTCCCTGCCTTCTCCTCCAGCCTCAGTGGGCTCTGGCCACGTCACTTCCAAGCTGGCAGCCCTCCCAGCACTGTTGGTTTATGGAACGAAGTTTCAGGAAAATGCCAAGTGTAAGGAGGTGATGCATTTGGCCAATTGTAATCGCAGGAAATACAGGATGTGCTTTTAAAACGTTGTGCCTCTAATTCCATTTAGCCATTTCATTGCTGGTTTGCTTTTATTAAAGCTCTTTTATTAAAACCAAAGCAAAACAAAACACACAAAAACAAACTACAGCCACCCAAAATCTTAAGGATCGAATGTAAGCAAATGATGTTTTTTGTTGTTCTGGAATTTTATAATTCATTGCTGGTTTTACAGCAAACAAACAGATAAAAACAAAAAAACAAAAAACAAAACAAAAAAACCCCCTCAAAACAGTGTTAGAAGTTTCTAACTTTCTTCCATGAAAAAGATTTAAGTTATCTTCACAAGTAAGTAGGGTTAGCAACAACTTTTAACTCTTTCTTGTTACGAGTTCAGTAAATCAATGTGCTTCCTGCAGATAAGGTAAGCGCTTCCTTTCAGCTGACATCTGGGAGTTGGAGAAAAACAGAACCAAACAGATTATCAGTCACCATAGTACTGAAAGTTTTATAAAGATTAACTCACTGAAACTGAAACAACATGTGATTCTCTTCAGAACATTATTTTATTCCGGTTCGGCTGATGTCTAAGGACGTTAATATATTAGATTTTGTCAGATTTGCCTCAAATTAAGTGAAAAAAACTTTTGCTTCATTTATTTCAGGTTGCTATGGTGATTTTTTTTTTCCTCAGTAGATGGACAGGACAGTAATGAGGGCAGTGTTCAACACTGCTGCTCCAGGGCCTGAGGGCTGAAATGCCCAACAAGCCTAGTGGAGAGAAGACAAAACTGAGAGTAGGGGATCGGGGTGGGAGGGGTTGGCCCCAGATCTGCTGTTCACTATGTGAGTTACAAGTCCAGCAGTCATCCTGAGCCTCACTTTGCCCATCTCTAAAATGGGTCTGCTATGATCATTCTTGCCTACCTGATAGAGTGGTTATAAATTTCAAATAAGATAATGTGCTCATTAAAAGCCCTTGGGAAAACTGTGAACTACCATGCAAATAAGAACTAACTTTATTGTAGCTTCATGAACAATTGATTTCTTATCTCCCATCAGCTATTCATGATGGCTCTTTAGCTGGTCCCGAAAATTCCAATTCTAGCTCCAAGTCTTTCTCAAATCTCATTCTATATCTAGATGAACTTTTGTTCAGTTGTAACACACAACATATATGGAGTGATTGTCATATGCAAGGCACTTAGCTAAAAACCTTACTTTGTTTTTTTTTTTTTTTCACTTAATCAGTGTCACAACCTATTGAAGTTAAGTACTGATACTGCAGATGAAGACATTGAGGATTAGAAATTTTAAGTTAGTTACCCAAAGAATAGCACAGTCAGGATTGGAGTCTGTTTGTCCTTTGCCATGGCCTGTGCTTTACTTGGTGTGTTATTATATTTCCAAAAGGTTTGCAACCACACATGCAGATTGTGTAACTCTGAAATCATGTCATCTCCTCCATGAAAATCTCTCACCCGTTGGGTGCAAAGAGCCACTGTCTCTATTTCTTCTAAATACGTGTCCCTCAAAACGTTTTATTCATCACTCCATTGTAGACACATTGGTTAGTATTTTCAGCATTTAATTATTTTCTTTATATAGACTCCTGAAATGCTTTTATAAATCATTGTCCTCTATTTTAGCTGACTGAAGCCCAGTTATAGAAAATTCTCTGTTTCTCTGCATTTTATTATTCATTCAACCAGACAGGTCATATGATGATGACAAGGATTTGGGGAATTTAAGCATCACCTACTGTGTCTTTCCTGATAACTATTGGTTGAAATAACTTCTTTCATCTCCATCCTTGTCAATCTTCCATCTCTCTTTCCTACCCTTCCTGTGACCACTTGGTCACTCACCCAAGATCACAGACATGGCTGACAAGGATATGATTTTTTTAAATTATTGCATAGCCTGCTAAATGTGTTTTTTTCTCTTTTAGCAGTTTCATTTGTTTTAATATTTAATATTGGTTTCTGCACTATTATTTCTACTCTACATGAAGTGAAGACACCTGAGATTTTTCCAGAAGCCTTGTTTCATCTACAAAACAGGCAGATGGATTTTGAAACAGAATTGTTTTTTCTGTGACTCATTCAGGAGAAACTGTATTTTAACAAGAGACTGTCAAGCCCTGAATCCCACACCAAGGGAGAGAGTGCAGTGAACTATAGGGAATTATAGTTATTCTTGGCTTTCATTTATAATTTAAAAAGCTCAACTGTTGGTGTGAACTTTTAATTTTTCATTATTACCATAATTATAGAATTCCAAATTCATGTTCTAATGTTTCACTGTTAGCTTAAAAACAGCTTGAATTTATGAAACAAATTATCAAATTCATTATATATATATTTTGTATACATATATATGTTAATTGAACTATAGCCAGTTTACAATGTTATGTCAATTTCTGTGTACAGCACAATGCTTCAGTCATACATGAACATAGATATATTCATTTTCATATTCTTTTTTACCATAAGTTACTACAAGATATTGAATATAGTTCCCTGTGCTATACAGTATAAACTTGTTGTTTATCTATTTTATATACATTAGTTAGTATCTGCAAATCTCAAACTCCCAGTTCATCTCTTCCTACCTCTTTCCCCCCACCGGTAACCGTAAGTTTGTTTTCTACGTCTGTGAGTCTGTTTCTTTTTTGTAAATAAGTTTGTTAGTCTTTTTTAAGATTCCACATGTAAGTGATATGTATATTTTTCTTTCTCTTTCTGGCTTACTTCACTAAGAATGACAATCTCCATGTCCACCCATGTTGCTACACATGGCATTATTTTATTATTTTTTATAGCTGATCATTACATAATTAATTTTTTGGTTGATAGAAGTGTTCCTAATTATGTTATGAACATGTTTTTCTTTGTCACTTAGAGCAGAGAAAAAAACAGACGTCATTCATTTTTTTCAGTTTTATAAGGTGTATTTTGACATAATTTTTTTTGCCTGATACCAAGTACACATTTATTATAGAATCTCAATATCTAAGACAAAGAAATGATACCCAAGATACCCAAGAGAGTGATGCACAGCTAGGGAAATGCTGATAAAAGTCCTCATCTGTGGACTGAAATTAGTACTAAATGAGAATTATGCCAACATCATACTACTGAAACTAGCAAATTCTGAAACATCTTCTCACAGCTCAACATGATGATTCATTTATTCTTATTTATAACTTACCATCAATTAGCATATGAAAGATGAAATAGAGTTCACTGTTTTTTCAAGTCAAAACTTACTGAAATTATTCTTTGCAAATTGCAGGAAAAGCAAAAAGAATTTAATAATCTGCAGGAGGGCATGTGGAAATAACACTTTTTGAAATAACTTATTTTTTTTTTCTGAAAAGACATTGAATAACCTGTCTTCTATAGCACTATTTGTACTATGCATATGCTCAATAAATATTGATTGAATCAAGGAGTAGGAATTGAAAAGTTCTTTTTTATCTCTTTGAAAAAATAGAAACACAAAGAGGGAGTTAAATTTCTATCATAATTATCAGAATTAATTTTATTTTTCAGTACTTCATAGTTTTTACAGCAAAATAGCCCTAAAATGAACTTATTCTATTTTGCATTTGATGTGAACTTTTAAATCAAAATTGTTACCTTTGGATATAATAAACCTCAGAGGTAGTGAGAGTGTGCAAGGATAAAAAGAAAGCCTCAAAGAGTTTTCAGGTTCCAATAGTTTCTTTCACTCCTCACAACCACACAATATTTTTTTCTCCAAAAAGGTATGGCTTTTAATAATACTGGAATTTCTCTTTAGGAGACACACACATAAGTGTTATTCATGAGAATAAAACATGGCATACCTAAAAATAAAACTGCGCCTTGTTTTCTTATAAACCTTGTTTGTGTTGGTTTTACATCTTAGGGAAAAGTACACTGTGGGTCTCCAGAGCTGTAAGTGGCTAAATAAAACAAGTAGTATCATTTTTCAAAGCATCCCTGACTGCCAACAATCTGATTATCATTCCAGCTTACAGTGACTAGTTTAAAGGTACTACTATCCTGTTGCTTGCAAAAGAATTTACAGGGAAACCTAAAACAACTGGAAAAGACAATGGAAAAATGCTATACAGAATTTTAGATGAATCAACTATGATAAAAAAATGGAATTCGATTATCTGGTGAACTGAAGCTAAACAGAAATGCAGAGATGAGGTATCCAAGCTGGCATTTCCTTGTTCTCTTTTATATGATGTGGCTACAAAGTTATTTTCCTCCAAAGATTTTTTTTTTCCCCATTGGATTATCTATTTGGTAACAATTGATACTGAGAACCCTAGGAGCTGAAAATGTGGGTTGAAAAAAATGGGGGTAACAGAATGGCTTTGCTTATACCTATAATGTATTTTAGTAAAAAATGCTACATCTTAAAATAATCTGTATTGGCCACTGTGAGATACTCCTGCAAGCATCATTTGATGGAATGTACTGTGACTGGTGTCCCTCTGGGCGTGTGCAGCGGTGTTAAGGACATACACAATCTGTGCTGATTTTGGCTTCAGGATTATTTTCCATGGATTGTTGTAGGAGGAAAATATTTTCTAATCTTCATGGAACTTATGTGGTTTTTTTTTGTTTTGTTTTTTTAACATTTGCCACAGTCTGTGAACCATGACAACACACCTAAGTTTAAATAGCTTACTCTCAGGACTTTAACCGGAAATAAAAGTACAAACTTTATAAGAAAGATATTGCCCAGTGCAACAAATGGAAAGTCTGAAAACACAGAGGTTTTCAAACAGACGCAGGAAACTGGCAACTCAAGAAGATGGTAGCATGTGGAACAGGAATCAGGTTTCTTTACCCAACCAAGAGTCTTCTTAGAATTCCTACCTTTTTTCAGTTAAGTGGAGATTCTACATGGAGACTCTGTCTTTTGAACTTTAAAGACCTTTTTTTTTCTTACTCCCTGTACGGATGGATTTGTGTAAGTTGAGTAGTAGACATGACCACAGCTTTAGCATCTTACGTTTTAAGTCCTATTCATGTGAAAGTGCACATACATTCACAATGCAGCGAGGGGGCACTGTGATTCTTAAACATGAGAAACCGTGATGCGCAGTTAGAGAAGGTGCTTGGAGGAATTACCAACCAACAAAGAATATTCTGAAACAACAGAAAAGGAAAACCGGATATGTTAATAGAACAAACCATGTTTTTTTAATCATCAGAAATTGCTATTGGAAAATAAGATAATTTATCTTTTTTTCTGATTTTATCTTTACTTTTTTTCTAATTTTGTCTTCAGATTTTACTTCTTCCATAAATTTTTCTGTCTCCCCATTCTAAAATCTCTGAATTCCTACAAACTATAGAGTCAGTAGAATATAGTAATTAAGTGCTCTGGCATGGCCAGATTGCATTGGATTGGTCTCCTGGCTCCATCACTCACAAGCCAAGTAACCTTGGAAAAGCCACTTGACCTGTGCTTGCACTGATTTACTCATCTGCAAAATGCAGGCAGTAATAGTACTTGCTTCATGTGGCTATCATAAGTATTAAAACAGCAAATGTCTAAGCACTCGGTAAGTGGTGGCAGTGTTTCAACTGTGTACCACATGCTGTAGCATTTGATTATTTGTTTTAATGATTTGCCTTAATTACTTTCTAAGGCATGACATCTAAACATTCGTAAAACATGCTGTAGTCTTTTCCCACGATTTGGGTTTTGTATATCAGGTTTTTATTTGTTTGGTTGGTTTTCAGACATAAGTTCTCTGGGTCAGGACCTGTATCATTTTTGCTGCTGTTGTTTGTAGTAGACTTTATTTTTTAGGAGAATTTTGGGTTCACAGCAAAATTGAGTGGAGGGTGGGTTTCCCCTGTACCCCTGTCCCCACCTGGCACTGCCTCCCCCGTTATCAACAACCCCCACTAGAATGGAACATTTGTTATGACTGAGAATCCTGCATTGACCCATCATTATCACCCAAAGCCCATAGGTTACATGAGGGTTCACATCTGATGTTGTACATTCTGTAGGTTTTGATGAATGCATAATGATGTATGTTCACCATTATGGTATCACACAGAATAGTTTCACTGCCCTAAACGTCTTCTGCACTCTGCTTGTTCACTTCTCCTTCCCCTCCAGCCCCTGGCAACCACCGATCATTTTACTGTCTCCATAGTTCTGCCTTTTCCAGGATGTCAGATAGTCAGAATGATACAATGTGTAGCTTTTTCAGACTGGTTTCTTTCACTGATTGGGATGCATGCCTATTTCCTGCAGGTGTTTTTGTGCCTTGACAGCTCATTTATTGTTAGTGTTGAGTAATGTCCCAGAGTCTGGATGCACCACAGTTTATTTATCTAGTTCAGGTACCAAAGAACATCTTGGTTGCTTCCAAGTTCTATAAGTCTGCTATAAACATCTGTGTGAAGGTTTTTGTGTAAAAAAACCCTACTATATATATATACACACACACACACATATATATATATATATAATTTTTATTGAAGTAAAATCAATTATAATGCGTCAATTTCTGATGCACAGCACAATGTTCCAGTGATGCATATACATCCATATATTCCTTTTCATATTTCTTTTTTATTTCTTACAGTCTCTCATACAAAGGTAAGGATTTTTTAGTGCTTAGAATTCCACATCTTAGGTCTGAAAGGACTTAGAAATAAGTCCTTAGGAGATACAAGGAAACAGAAGACCAAGAGACAAAGTGTTGACTGTCCCCACGGTCCATTGTGCTTCCTCCTAGGAAATTCTTACCTAAATACAATGAAGAAAATCTAAGAATTAGAATGACATTTTGAAAATACTACCAAACGTCTGATGTGGTGAGAGTAAGGGCTGCACCAAATAACATAATCAATGGGTTTTTTAAAATAAATTTAATAAGCTGTAGTCATGACTTCTTCTCATTGTTTTATAACTGCTTTGTCATAACTTTACTGTGACTTTATAATTTTTCTCATAAGTTGAGCATTGTACGTTTTCAGTTATCTTTTGCATAGTTTGATCTTTGACATTTTCCCGGACGCTGCTGCCTTGACTGAGCCTTGCTGTTTTCACAGGTTGTGGTGGAGAGTTGTCTGGGGACACGGGCTCCTTCAGCAGTCCCGGGTACCCTAACCCCTACCCTGCCAACAAGGAGTGCATCTGGTACATTAGCACAGTTCCTGGGAGCAGCATTCAGCTCACCATCCACGATTTTGATGTCGAATATCACACAAGCTGCAACTTTGACGTCCTGGAGGTAGGAATTTAGATTGTTTTCAGCATGTTAGAGGATTTTGAGTAGAACTGGAAATCATTCTGCAAAAAAATCCCTAAAGTCTTTCCCATGGCCAGCAGTGTTCTATTCCTAGTCATTTTGATGAGTATCAGCTCTTGGTGAAGGATGCTTGTAGACAAATGGGGTTAATATCTCAGTTTGGGTTTCTCTAAAAGCAGAGCCGAAGGATTTGGTGGCAGATGGTATACCTAAGAGCTGGTGCACCTAAGAGCTGGTGCCAGGAGGCAGGAATGAGGGAACTGTGGCAGGGAGGGTGAAGGAAGAAGAGCCAATGAGGGAGCCCCCCATGGGCTGAACCCTGCGGTGACCCTCTGAGGTCCCCTGAGTTCTGCTCATCAGAATCATCCCTCTGAGGAGGCAAGGCTGAGCCCTGGTCCCCTCACTTCCATTCCCACTGATGGAGGGTGCCTCTTGGGATAGTCAACACCCCATGCTTCCAGTCTGAGAAAGCTCCCTTAGGAAAGTCAGTGGGATGCAGAGTTTAGAGAAGAGACGGGTGCTTGGGGCAGGACATGGCCATGGGCAGAGAAAGTGCCCACCCCTTTTCTAACACTGCTGTAAACGATTTATCCGAGATCAGTAGGGCAGCCTTGAGAATGCATTGTAATCAGCGTTGTTGCCGGAATCTAGTCATTAGATGACTTCCAAGCACACACAAAGCTCCTGCCACCTCAGCTGTAGGGACTGCCCCAGCACATCCTGACAAGGTTCTGTTTCTAGTAGAACTTCAACCCCATGAAGCCTGGGTATGTGTCTGTTTTTGTTTCATTTCATTTCAGGGCTTATATCCCCTAGGGCCATACAGCGCTTGGCAAATAGTAAACACTTAGTATATATTTGTGGAATAATTGAAGGTGCCCAAATCTCTGACTGATGCACCATGATAATGTGCATTGATGGCGTCTTGCCTAGGCATTTCAACATCCATTTTCCCATTTGAATGTTAATGAATCCTCTGAGGTAAGAGGGGAATTTTGCCCCCATTTTGCTGTTGTCAAAACAGAGGCTTAAAATGCCTGATGGGTTTTTCCACGACCCTAAGGATGGTTAGTGGAAGAGCTAAGAACTAAATCCATCCCCTGGCACACACTCCATGTAAGTCAGTGCCAAAAGAAAGAGGTGGGTGGTGAGCAAGGTTTTGAAATGAGTGGCTTGTACTTTACAGAAAACTTTACCACTTAAACTCTTTATTTAATTACAAAACAAGTTCTCTCCTTGAAGAAACATGGGGTTCTCAAATCACGCCCTCCCTGAGTGGACGCAGGGTCACTCGGAGTTGCATGTAGCAGCTCTAGTCTCTGCCAAGGAGGACGATGTATGCTGCGTTAAGTCAAGTCAGAGGCAGAGCTGGGAATCCTGGGGTCAGAACCCCATACCCTTGTCTTCACAGCAGTCCTCCTGCCCAGTCATGACTCCATCTCAGGGGAGGACCGGTTCCTTAGGAGGAGAGAATGAGATGGCTCCCGAAATCCACACTCAGCGCGTGAAGGCGACATCACACTCCCATGCGCAGCGTTCACGTGCTCTCTCCTGCTGGCAAGATTTCTCAGTCGCACTTACAAAGCACTGGCAGCAGACTTCTCCACAATAATGTGACATGGTCCTCACCCTCCATTTTCATATTCCAAAGCGCCTGCGACTGCTGCCCACTTGGCAAAATGTAAAAAGCTTCATTGTGCTTTGGTTTTGTCACACCCATTACGTGAGAAAGCAAAGAGCAGGGTTGTTCCCTGTGAGCAGCCTCAGGGACAGGAGGACAGAGGGACAGAACCAGGTCTCTGGGCAGCAGCTTTCCAACAGGGCCCTGCAGGGAGAGAGAGGACTTGTGTGAAGAGGCTGCTGTCTGCGCGGGGCTTGTTTTCATTAGGAAAAAGCGGTCTCCCGTGTTCCTTCAGAACCAGGGTTTGAGGATTATGAGGCCCTTAAATATTTGGGGAAAGGGTTTTTTTGAGGCTGAAGTGAGTCACCCCTTAACTTCTCCCCCCAAACCCGTTTGACATCTCTGCAAACATTCCAGAAAGTGCTGTAGTCAATTTGGGATAATGAGGATAGAATGAGTTTTTTCTGTCTCTCACATCATAGGTGCTGATAACATGTTAGCAACAGGTTTCAAAAGATTTTACCCCTGGTGGTGTGTGGCCTAGAACCTTTGCTGGCTCGCTCCACCCGTGCACCCTCCTCCTGCCCACCGTCCTGACCTGCTCTGCTGCGTGGCCGAGCAGGACCTCACTGTCACTAGGTATGGGGCTCCCTGGGCTTCACTAAATTTAACCAACAGCCAATATATTTTTCCCTCAAAAATCAGTGTCCCGAGAGTGGCCCATTGCATTAAGCAACAGCCGTTGGGTTACTCATAACCCTGGAATGCTGACTTGATTAGAACAATAAATGGAGCTAACAGAGCAGAAAGAAATGCTTAAAACAGATTAAAACCATAGGATTTGAAATGGTCTATATCCTGAGCGTTTGCTAAAAACACATTTTTTAATCTCCGATCATCAAACCAATCCTTCCCCTCCCAAAGTTGAGTCATACACTGTTGTCCAGTGAACCACACCCTGAAATTCTTTCCATCTTTTTCCTTTTCTGAAGAGTCACGTGTGACCTCTTGGTTTTATCTGTGGAAGCCAAAAGTACCATGCTATTGTTTCAGCCAGAGAAACACTGGTTGATTTTCCTTCGATCTCTGGGAACGAAGCCTCAGCCAGCTTAGAGCAGAGAAGGAAATCCACTCCTCGGCAGAATAAACCAAGACAGACGCCTGGTGTGGGCTGTTACTGCCCACTGCTCTCTGCTCCGCTGTCTTTTGCGAGCCCCATTCAGGAAGTGGGGAAGCAAAGATTTCAAAAGCAACAGTGTTTATCCTGCTGGGGGCTTCTAGTTCTGGCCAACTCATACAGGTTACATTTGTGATCTCAAGGGGACCCTGAGCGGGGAAAACAAAGACTCTTTTGCTGATGTGCAAGTTTTCTTTGTTAGAACTAAATCCTCGTGCTCAGTGTTCTCTCCAAATCTGAGCTGCTTATTGGGCTGATGGTGAGGAGCGTGTGCTGACCGTTCAGGCTCTGAGCGCTGCGCCCGGGGCCGGGCAGCAGGGGAATCTGGACACTGGGCGAGACCACTCGAAACCAGCAGCAGTCTGCTTTCTCCCACGTGCGTGTGTGTCCGTGTAAAGGGCCACACAGGGCTCTTTCTCCGGCCCTGCCTTTGCTGGGACGTAGGGGGCCACGCAAACATAGCTTCTCCTGATGAAAATAAGCATGAAGCGGTTGGCTTGCTTCATTCCCTTGCAATGACAGCCCTTGTGCCTGGGCCTCCCCTCCGTGGAACAGCAGTTTCATTCATTTTGGCCTTTCTTGCATGGCTGGGGGCAGTGAATAAGACAAAGGCTTCATTATGGATTCAAATCACACACTCTTCACCAGAAAAAGGCTGCTTGTTCTCTCTCTCCCCAGAGGACACTTGGGTGGTTCCCCTGTGGTCCACAGCTGCCCTCAGGGTGGGCAGGGGCCGGAGATGTGTGTGCAAAGGTGGGCGCACACATCTCACTGAGCCGTGCTTTCCTGGTTCCGGTTCCAACCTGAGTGTGGACATAAGTGCACGTACCAGTGGGGGAGGGTGAAGGGCCCAGATACCAGCAAGCCTGGACTTTCTTCTACAAACTCTAGTTTGGCAAGATTGAAGATGGGGGGATGGGGGTCCATATCTTCTGTTTAATTCTTATCTTCACCTTCCCCCCTTGGTTATCCAAGGGGCCAATGAGAACCTGTGTTTAGCATCCCGGAGGCCCCCCCGGGGCTGGGCTAGGCCTGCCCACAAGATGCTGGACATGAGAACCAGAGGACAGTTGCCAGGAGGAATGTGTCACTGGGATGTAGGATCTGGTCAGACGAATAGCTGCAAGTTGGAGGGGACTTAGGAGATCTGAGAGTGGGTGAGATAGATCTGGCCAGGCAGAGTTCACGGCAATTCCTGAGTGGAATTTGGATGGTCTTGGTCCTGTTCCTGTGGGGGCGCAGCTGAGAGCAGGTGCAGGGGGGATCTGCCAGACCCCCTCCTTAGGGTGCCACAGAGCACGCTGATAGAGGTTACATTCTCCCCGATGGAGGGCAAGCATCCTGGTAAATGCCTAACCTTATAAACTATTCAGCTTGCAAGGTAGAAAATCCTCAAAATGTAACAGGGCGACTGATAGCCTTCAGTGAACTTGACTTTCACAAACCAAACGGCCCCGTGCTAGGACTTTGCCTGTGTGCCCAGATGAGCTAGAAAATCAGACTCAATACTGTGTTATCTGCAATGCCTCTGCCAAAGAAAGCAGGAAATCCAATGAAGGCATGAGAAAGAGGAAGAGGGGAGATAAGGAAGATTCTGGAATAAGCCCTTCAGTTCAGCTCTACGGTTCTGGCTGATGGGACAAGCAGGCATTTCGTGGGTGGTTGAACTTGTGTGTTCCTAAGGCAGAGGGAGTGCCTTTGAAAATTCTGCTTAGGGTTATAGTTCATCCCCACCCAGGGAGGCTGAGACTTCAGTCCCTAAGGATAACAGACTCCAGAGGCTGGTGATAACAGGGTGTCAGGGGAAGGGCTGTAATTGCTTAAATATCTAAGTTCCTTTTTCTACATCTCATCGTAGATTTACGGAGGCCCTGACTTCCACTCCCCCAGGATAGCCCAGCTGTGTGTGCAGAGATCATCTGAGAACCCCATGCAGGTCTCCAGCACCGGCAGCGAGCTGGCAATCCGATTTAAGACCGACAGCTCCGTAAATGGGAGAGGCTTCAACGTCTCATGGAGAGCAGTTCCTGGAGGTGGGTGGACCCGGGAGGTATCTCAAAACACTCCAGCCGAACCCTTGTTAAATTTCATACAATGTTTGGAGAGCGGTATGAAGGCCACATCCTGCCAACTCTGTGACCTCCCTAATGGCACATACTGCTTTGGCACACACTCTTCCCCCCAAAACAGGATAGTTTAACTTCCAAAGACTCACCTTGTACACAAAAACCAGCCCGCGCAAGCACGCACGCCCATGCTGAAAGCAGGAGCAGGGTGATTGGTTAGACTCATTCTTCAGGGCACCTCTGTCTGCCAACCTCAAATCTGGGCATCAGCAAAGTGGTAACGACGTCATGCCATTCTATACACATTTGGATGCTTGGCAAATACTGTAAATGTCAAATCTGTGAGGAATTATTATCCTTTGTCATAAAGTGACTTTCTGCCCACCATCTTAGGCTGTCAAAATAAATTACTTGTTGCAGATTTTGAAAATAATATATTCACACACAAAATCTTTTAGCAATGTCCATCTCTACAACTACTCATGATCACTATGTTTATTGAATGCTAACCGTGTGTCAGGCACTTTTCGAACTCTTCTACAAGGACTATCTAATTTAATCCTCACAACCGCCCTACGAGGGAAGTTTATTTCATATCCTTATCTTCCTAATGAGGAAATTGGGGCCTAGAGAATTTAGTGACCTGTCCAAAGTCACACAGCTAGAAAATGCCAAAGCAGAGATGTGACTCTAGGCTGCCTATGGCCTTGCTTCTACAGCTCAAAGGTAATATTGTAAGCATATTAGATCTTTCCTAAAGTTAATGACATGAATTTAATTAAATTACATATAGTGTTTAACCCAAAATGGTTTTTGATTACCAGAAAACAATACTGAATTTTCCTATTGTTGGTTTATATTATCGTAAATCTAAGAAATGATGGATCATAGAGCTAGACATCTAGTGATATTTTATTACATCATAGGAATACAAAAACAGAATGACTCTACCGAGTGCAGAATATTCCATTTTAAAAGGTAGATATTAAATTATTTATAAAAGCATTCAGTACTTAATTATCAACATTCTTAGAAGGAGATAAGTTATTCTTACAGTATGTTACAGCTTTAGAGAACAATGAAGAGAAGTTTCATGGCTCTGTGAAAACAAGATTTCATTTGCATTATCTTTCAGTATTATAAAAATAACTTTGGGCTTTCATATTTAAAGTATTTGAAGTCTTTTCTTAGGCATCCTTCTTTGTTTTGTTGGAATGCGTGAATTAATGGTGGACATTCAGTCCTCCAGAATGTTTGGCACAGACTACATAAAAATGGTGATCAAAGTAGCGTACTGTTTTATGCCATCAGATAATGGTGTAAAATTTTGTGCACCAGAGATTCCTCTCATTACTGAATTGGGTCTCCCATTTACAGGTTGTGGTGGCGTTTTCCAGGCTCCCAGTGGAGAGATTCATTCTCCAAATTACCCCAGTCCTTACAGGAGCAACACTGAATGTACCTGGGTCATTCAGGTGGAAAAACATCACCGTGTCCTGTTGAACTTCACTGACTTTGACCTTGAACCTCAGGACTCTTGTGTTATGGTAAGTTACACAAATCTCATGCATTGTCTCCAGTCAAAGTTGGGTCAAAACATTGCCATGAGAGCATGTGTAGTGACTGTATTAGTTATGAATGTTTTTGACATCAAATCATAGGAAACTCAACTATCAGCAACTTAGAAGATAAGGACTTTTTTTTTTTTAACCTAAATACAAACCAGGACGTAGATAATCTCAGTGTTAGTTTAGCAGTTCAGTCTCTGCTGTACCATTCTTAGTGAACCGGCTCTTCCTTTTGGGTTTGTTACCTCATGGTCATAAAATGGCTGCAGCACTTCTGAACATCCTAGGTTCGTATGTGAAGAAGTGGAGAAGGGATAGCGTTAGTTGTTTCTATTTTGTATTTTTCTAATCAAGAAAGCAGAATTTTTACAAAAGTCCCCTTATTGGCTAGAATTGGCCACAAGAGAGATTAGGAAATTATAGTGGATTATAATAATGGATTTACCATAACCACTTTAAATCAATTATTATTAAGTCTCTAGGGGTCCTCACAGGGTTCTACTTTTCTTGCAATCAGTATATCTTGCTCTGGTACTTGAATGAATCAG
Organism: Camelus dromedarius; assembly: GCF_036321535.1. Classification (NCBI taxonomy): domain Eukaryota; kingdom Metazoa; phylum Chordata; class Mammalia; order Artiodactyla; family Camelidae; genus Camelus; species Camelus dromedarius. The sequence goes on from NC_087461.1 coordinate 15,300,163, forward strand.
TGTCTAATAAGACAGAATAGATGAAGAGTGAGGAGTGGAGGAGAAGGGATATGGCTATTGGTTCGATGACAAAAATTTCTATTGCTCTCAACAACTTAATGCATTCTCCCCTGAAACTAATGCTTTATGCTTAATGTGAGAGTGAATGAGGCTGTATTTTGAAATTGTCTTTTTGTTTTTAATTTAATTTTTTTACTCACTTGATTTTTTTTTAAACAAAACTTTTTCCATCTTTCATTTGTATTTAGAGACATTTCATTAAAATATAAACCAGGTTCTCTTGGCTAATGGATCTTTCTATTTTAGTTTCCTGACACTTTCTTACACAAATCCCAACTGGCTAGCTTTCACATTTAACTCAAGAAAATTCAAAAGTTGTTTCATAATTTTCAAAGTAGTCCAGTCTAAAGGTATGATTTCAAGTATTATTTTTCAAGATTAAATCATTATAATTTATTAATCATTGATTTATGACCTTATTAACCTTTTAAAATGAGTCATCAGAGTCTAAATTGGCAAAGCATTATACAAACTTAAGGTGTAGGACATCTACTTTCCATATTTGTAACTCCTGATTAAGACGATTTTAATGATGATATTTTAAGACATCTCCCTAAATGCAACAAAGAACTTGCAAAATTAAATTTCTGATTTAAAGAGACGTGAGCCTAGTATTTGGGACTGCTTTTGCCCCTGGGGCATTTGCTGATGCAGAAGGAGTTAGCAGCACTTCTGAGAGCCTTTCAGGGCAAAGAAGAGCAAAGTTTGAGTCCAGGACCTGAATAGGATGGAAGTCCTGGTAAACTATCCTGACTCCTAGGTAAAATGAAAGTAAAACAGCCTTCATAGAGACTGCATCCCAGGTTCAAGTCATCTCAGTGCCCTCCCCCTCCAAATCTCAAGCCATAGAACAGTGAGGGGAACCCTGTACTGCTGAAGCATCTAGGCTTTGGACAGCTAGCAGAAGCAATTTAAACTCTTCTTCAAAGAGAGATAAAATCACTCAAGGCCACATTTCTACCAATAATTTTCATATGCAATGTCAAGCACACTATCAAAGATATTCATATATATGAGGAGACAATGCAACATAAATGAGATACAACATGAATAACAGACCATGAAAATAACACACTAATATGCCACCTGCTAAAATTACCAGGCACAGGTTAGCAGACAGCTATAGTTACTAAGCTTATGGAGATAAAAGTCAAACCTAAAACTTTCAGCAAGGACTACAAATCATAAAAAGTGACATTGTAAATATTAAAAAAAAAAAACAAACACCCTGAATTTATAAAACTGGATAAATACACAAGCTGAAATTAAGATCTCAGCAGAAGGGTTTTGTTTTTGTTTTTGGCATATTAGACAAATTAGACAGAGGTGAAGAGAGAATGAGTGAACTGGAAGATGTCAGAAGAATCTATCTGGAAAAAAAAAAAAACTCATGTAAAATCAAAAGGATGAAAAACACAGAAGAGAGGTTAAGACACATAGAGGTCACATATAAAAGTTGTAACATAAACTTACTGGAGTCCCAAGAGGAAAAAAGATAAATGGACCAGAAGCAATATTTAAGGAGCTAGTGACTAAGACTTTTCCAAAACTGATGAAAGACATCAATCTATAAAAACAAGAATCCCAAGGAACCCAAACAGCTAAGCAGGATAAAGAGAAAGATATACTTATCTAAGATAGGTAAAGGTAAATAAAGAAATGTTACAGTCAGCCAGGGAAGTAGGTGAGTAAGGGAACAAACTATCTTTTAGGAAGTGGCAAGCTGAACACTGACTTTTCAACAGTGATCATTGGAAGGAAAAAAGACAGTAAGATAGTACCTCAAATTTGAAGCAAGGCAATAACTATCAATCAGGAACTCTGCACTCTCCTGAAAATAGCCTTTAAACATGAAGTTGAAATAAAACATTGAAGCAGTAGAGGCGCCTTCAAGAAAGGTCGAATGGGACAGAAACAACTTGTCTATCTAATAGTTTTGCCTGTGGTTGGCATCTGTCCATCACTTGCTCCTTCCCCCAGCCTGTACGGTTCCAGGTAAAGTTTCTTCTCTTTGGTAAATTCCATAATCCATCAAATTCAACATACAAAGGTGTGTGAACAAAACAAAGCCTAGGTCAAAGGCACACCCAGTACGGCTGCATTATTTCCTGCCAGTGGTCATGAGTAGGATTTTCCACCTACGTGAGATATAAATACACAGACCAGGTTTTCTAGTCACCACTGCCATATCTCAACACGCAGCTGGGCTTAACTTCACAAGCTGTAGTGAGAGGCATCAGACAGGAGGAAGTGAAACCTCCAATATGATCTGATCATAGGCATGGAGATAAAAAATTAACCCCCATACAGGTCTGGCAGATATGGTAAAAGACAAAAGATTATATAGTCCAGGCAGGTTGTCAGGATCAAGGAATCTTATATGAAGTAGTTGGGGGCCTCCACACCAGTGGGGAGATGGAATATCAGAAGCAGAAGTTGCTAAGAACTTGAGCAACACATTGATGTAAAAACTGAGCTATACCAGCAATGTGGGACACCACAGTGCCGTGGTTGAGAGGTGTCACTCTGTGGTGGAGTGGTCCTAAATTTTGCCATTTTCTAGCTGTGTCACCTGGGAGAAAACTAATCTTTCAGCTTTAGTTTCCTTAGCTATGAAATGGGGGTGGTCAGAGTGTCTGTGTCACATTTGTTATGGGACATTTGAGATCATGCAGGTGATCTGTTCACATGGAAAGTCCTCCATTCATGCTGGTTGTAGTCATAATGATGCTGACAGTGAGCCCACCGGCGGAGGCAGGTTCCAGGGGCAGTGAAAGAGGGAGGTGGCGTGGACCACTTGCAGGAGCAACGGGCTTAGGGACCAGGGTCAAGGCTTCCCACCTGTGATCCTGGACCTCCAGGTCTTCAGTTTAAAAAGACCCTAATTATGAACCTTTCTCCTAGCACACCCTGGAGCATTTTGTGTACATAGGACTCAATAAACTGTAACAATAATCATGAGGAAACAGGAATGATTCTTTTGGGCCTGGAAGCTGGGGAAGGTTTCACCCTGAAGATGACATTTAAGTGGTAGAATTTCACTAGTAGGAATGTGGTAGTGAGGCCAGGAGAGGAGGCTTTGGGGAAAGGATAGGGTAAATTGTGCCCAGAGGTATGAACGTACACAGACATTTGGGAAGAGGAAAGGAGATTGTTGTCCCTGGAATGTATGTGTGTGTGTTGGGGAGCGTGTGTGTTAGGGAGCTTGTGGGGACCAAGGGTCTATGGAAAAATTCCAGATTGGACAAACTCTTTTATGCTCTGTGGAAGTTTTCTGTAATATACTCAAACCTATATTTGACAAAAATAGCAGGCAGCCATGTGAGGATAGGGTTGGCAGAAGAAGAAAAAGATGGTCTTAAGGCTGTTTGGGAAGCTATAGAAAGACCTTGGGCAGTGGCCTTGGGAGTGGAGAGAAAGGACATACCAGAAAACCCTTATGTTGGTGTAGCCACTTGGAGGCTAATTACATGGTGGAGTGTGGGGTGGGTGATACAGATGAAGAGTTAAGACTCTTTGCTTGAAGAATGGGTGACTAATAATGCAAGTGAGTAAAAGGATAGACTACGGAGTTTGATTTGGAAACTTGAGTTGAAAGGTCTACACAATGTTCCTTATAGAGTTTGACAGATAGGCTCAGTGCATGGGGTCTGAGCTGGACAGATCCATTTGAGGGTAATGTCTGTAGTCTGTATATTTGGCTGGTCATTCAAAGCACAGAAGTAGATGTGATCACATAGTGGAGTATTTTGTAAAGAGAAAACGGTCAAGTAAACTCTTAGGAAACCCCACCCTTTGGGGGAAGATGGAGAAACAAAGGGAAAGGAGACTTAGAATGTGTACTCGAGGAGCTGGTGGAGAAGCAGAAGAGAGTGGTAGCAAGAAGCCAAGAGGGAAGTCAATTTTAAGAGTGGATGAGCGAAGGTATCAAATCCAGCAGAGGACCACTAGGATGAGGTTGGAACAAAGCCACCGGGGTCAGTCTTTGATGACCTTGTAAGGAGTAGGATTGGTGTGAGTGGTAGTGGGAACCCCCTCATCACAATGGGTTTAGGAGATGCAGGGACTTCTTAGCTTTCCCCCAGAATTAAAGAAGTGAATAGTATCCTGGGATAAAGGGTTATAGCCTATGGTAAGGCAAGGTCAGTGGAAAGTTGTTAATATTTTTTTAGTGGTGAAGAAGCCTTAATACTGGGAGGGCAGGGTGCTGGTGACAAAAACAAACAAACAAAAAACCCAGCTGAGTGTAAGACATAAGTGGAGTAACTGATGAAGTATGTGATTGGGGCAGAGACCTGAGGATGGGCCAGACTGGTCCTATAAATTTCATAGTTTCAGAGTGAGAAATTGGAGCACATGGCCAACCATAAGCTTTCTTTTCTGATTTGCAAATTTATATGGAAAAATGCAGAAGTCATATACGAGCTCAGTCATTTTTGTTTGTACAATTTGTAAATCACCTTTACAGAAGGATAAAGAAATGTGAAAAAAAAAAGACTGTTCAGATAAGCTGGGGCAGGGATCTGCTGTGTGTGGTTGCCAAGTGGACCCAAATTATGGGGATGGGAGGTCTGCAGAGGTTTGGAACAGGGCAGGCAGTGTACTGGGGAGGCTGGAATTTGGCTCCAACTTATAGTTAGCTGTCCAGGGGTTCATGAAGGAAGGCATTGAGGCACCAGCCATCTATCTTTATAGCTAGATGGACACTGGATGTGAAATGTATTCTAAAGTCCAGTATCTTACATAATATCTCTGTGGCTTAAGTTCATACAGACCAGTCATTCATTTTGGAGACATTCACATTAATTTCTTGGTCCTGTTACTTAGACGGAGTCATTAGCAAAGAGAAAAATATTCCATTGCCAATGATGCTGCCAGATAATGTTTGTGTTCATGGGATTTTAAATAGAGCTCAAGTGTATTATTCAATACCAAGGTGAATTATGCTTGGATGGGACCAGCCACCAGGTTTTTAAAACTCCTGTAACTGTTTGGATTGTCAGAAATGTAAATATTCATTTCAACAGTCATTATGTTTATCGTCATAAATGCATGGATAACATAGAATGTTAGATTCATAGAGGAGAGATTAGAGATAATTCACTGTCATCTGCTTTTTGAAAAATAAGAAAATCATGGTGCAGACAGATCAGGTTCAAGACCGGGCAGAAATTGATAAGCAGGAGCAGCACTAAAATGCAGGGAAACCTAAAGCAAGAACACGTGTTTTGGTAAAATAAACAAATAAATAAATGAACCCACACTTCATTTATCAATATTGGGAAAAGCGTAAGGATTTCAAATATAAGGTGCAAAGTGTGTCTGCTCTGACGTCAGGGGGTCTGGGTCCTGCATCCAGTCAATCTTTGGTGTCCGCTCTGTACCTCACGCTCCTAAGTGCTCGTTTCCAGGCACAGCACCACCACTCACTCTCTCCACGGCCTGAGGGCCTTAATTTGCTCCTGTAGAAGTCTTAGTTAGCCTGGGGAACCCACACAGAAAGAGGAGATCTGGGTGAGAGGGTCCAGCTCGGTGGTGTGTGTGTGGGTAGGAAGAGGGGGGGAGCTGGAGAAACACGCTAAGGGTCAGGTGATGTCAGCAGTGGGTTCCTTCTGGAGGCCACAGTTTGACTCCCCAGCGCTAAGCTTTGCTAATCCCCCAGGGCACAAGTCTATCGGGAGTGGGGAAGGCATCATATCCACTCTCCACTTGCTGTACAGAATCTGGTCTTGTGGTCGGTCTCCTCCCCAGTGGCCCCAAGTGGAGGCAGTGTAAGCCCAAGGGAAACCCAAGCCATCGTCACTTGGCTTTGTGGAACTAAAGGCCAAATTTTGAGCCAGTAGAAGAAACAAATGCAAATTTTACAACAAAGCAGTCATAGCCAGCCTCTGTCCCATTTCATGAAGCCCACAGGAACCGTCTTTGTATCCCACGGCGTCAGTCTGTATGAGGCATAAATTAGAAATAGATGCGTGGCTGAACGCAGGAACATGTGAATTTTTGTGGCCTCTGCTCCTACAGTGATCGATGCTTCAGTGGAAAATTGCAGGCGACACTTTTGGGAACATGTTGAGCGCAGCTGGCACAATTACTGACATACGATCCCACTGTTTTGAGCCCCATGAGAACTTAGATAACATCGCAGAAGTGTGTTTTCTAGAATTTCATGCTGCTATAATGAAAAAAAGAAAGAACTTGGATTTTCTTTCTTTTTTTTTTTAATTGAAGTATAGTCAGTTTACATTGTTGTGTCAATTTCTGGTGTACCTGGATTTTTTTTTACTTCTGTTGACGTGGGGATGGCATCGCAGGGAGGAAACTAATCAGAAAGCTCAGCTTGCACTCAGGTTTCAACTACTTTGGTAATGTGTTTACACTCCCTGCCCACTCCCTTTTGAGTGGCTGCCATGATTGACCTTCGGCTCTCCTGAATGGCACATTGTGAGCATTTCTTGCTAAGGCGGCAGTGGGACCCACCGGCTAGGCAGGACTCCCGTATGGTCAGCATGAAGATGACTCCACTATGTTTCCTTTCACGAAGGCTGAGTATTACCGTGACCTGCGACTGACAGCTTAATTGCTTAATGAGAGGTACTCTTCTGAGCCTTAAATCCATGCAGCTCTGCAAGCTCTTAATGATCTCTGAGAAACGTGGGTTACAGCTCAGTGTGAGTGGGAAGAGAGAAGTCAGACAAAGAGCACGACGGGTCCCGGGAGACTCCAAACTCTGATTTCAGCATCCTCTTTGCTCAGCACAATGGAATGTCCGCCTTGTGAGAATCAGTAAGAAGCAGTTAAAAGCAAACAGACCACAGTCCAGACCCAGCCTCTCACATGGAGAAAATATACATGCGGACTCCAGACCCTAGTGCAAAAAAAAAAAAAAAAAAAAAAAAAAAAAAAAGGAGCACATGATGAGTAATGGTTTTCTTTCAGAAGCTTTTTGTGCTGATCTAGGAGAAAGAAAGCAAAGCATTGGATTTGAACTGAAGAAAACCAGATTCCCCCCACCCCACCCCACCCCAAAGCTGCAGGGTCTGTTGCTGTTCATGTTGTTTGACAGTAAGGCACAGGGTGGGACAGGGCAAGTGTGGAACACAGGATCCATCTCTTGTTTTATTTTTTTAAAGATTCTACCCATGATGTGTTTTCTTTTAAAACATTGATCATTTCCAAAACCAGGCACAAAGACACAGGAATAACAGAACTCAGTGCTTCAAAGAGACAATTCTTAAACAGTTCTTTTTAAAATATTTATTGTTTTACAAATAAATCCATGACAGAAATCAACCTCTCTCTGTCTCTTCCTCATTTTCCCCTCTCTCCTTAACTTCTAACCACAGAAAATTTAGTTTCCATTTGATACTTGAGGTTGATCTCTGAAAATCTTTTTTTTTTTGAACAACTTTATTGTGGTTATACTTTCTGTACAGTAAACTACACATATTTCAGATGTACAATTTAATGAATTTTGATAGATGTATACACCTATGAAACCATCAAGATGCCTAACATTTCATCACTCCCCAAGTGGTGCAGATTTTGAACTCCCAGTTTATCCCTTCCCACCCCCTTCCCTCACTGATAACCCTAAGTCTGTTCTCTATGTCTGAGAGTCTGTTTCTGTTTTGTAAATAAGTTCATTGGAGACTTTTTTAAAGATTCCACATATAAACGATATCATATGGTATTTTTCTTTGTCTGGCTTATTTCACTTAGCATGATGATCTCTGTGTCTATCCATATTGCTGCAAATGGCATTATGTTATTCTTTTTTATGGCTGAGTAGTATTCCATCACACACACTCACACACACACACACCCCGTCTTCTTTATCCAGTCATCTGTTGATGGACATGTAGGTTATTTTCAATGTCTTGACTATTGTAAATCTCTTTTAAATGATTTATTTTGCTTGCTTTGGGTAACCTTCTCGGCCATTTTGCCTCCCCGTGCCAACTTAGTTACCAAAAGCTGTGCTGAGACTTTTCATCCCCAAGGCAAAGAATAACTGAATTGAAGCCACTGTTCTTTATCTGTGGGCACAAGCTTGGTTTTGTTTCGTTTGTCTTTCAGCTCCGAATCTCTTTAAATGCTTGTTTATTTGTGAAAATTAAACAAGCTTCTTGGATTTCTTTTCATACCAACATTTCCAGGAATCTTTGAGTCCCAGCTTGCAGCAACTGCAAATGATCAGAGTTTACTGTCTCCTGTAAAGTTTGAAGGTGGAGTGCCACCACGCAGAACAAAGAAATAGGAGTGACAGAGTCCTGACACTGGATGTGTGCCGTGAACTGAATTTGGTGTTTCATTTCAGACGAGTGCAGCTAGAAACTATCACTGACTGAGGAAACCGATGCTTCCTCCCCCCACACCCCCAAGAAAAGCTGCTCGAATCTCCACTTCCTTCCTTACCTACATTTATGACTTTAACAGCTTGGATGATTTCCTAACGGATTCTCCTCCTGATCACTTAATATTTCCTGTATCTTGGAGCAATTCCCACACCCAAAATGGGAATTGCATTAGCAGCTGTGCACCGTATATAACATGTGAATGCATTTCACGGACTGTCATCCTCAGTATCGACTTTTCACCCTGATGTAAATGATTTCTTCTGTACCCTGAGATCTTATCTTCCACCACGTGTTTTTACCCTGATAACCTTCCAGGCAATCCAAGCAGTAGATGTGTGTCGCGAGAAATGAATTTAAAATGAAGTCCAGGGTAAAGACCAGGTTGAAAGCCAGTTAGGCCATGGGCAAGATGACAAAAGAGGCCACGCCGGTCCAACGAGGTTGTGGTTAGACCAGGAAAGGGCAAGGGCTGGATTTATGTCTGAATCCAAGAGTAGACCTGAGTTTAGGGGGCAGGGATTTCAGCGTTAGGTACACTGTGCCCTTTGTTACAGTGTTATAGTCTGCTAAGTCAGCCACGCTGGGAATCCCGTGCATGTTTGGTGGGAAGGAATGTGTGACAGGTGCCAGCCACCCTGAAATCCACCCAGGCCCCAAGTAAGACTTCCTAAAATGCCACTAAGGATGTTTGATTCTGGGTCTAGGTAAGTGAATGAGACTCCTAGTCTGTTCCCATGATTATCTTTCTAAGACATTTCCCTTAGCTTCCTAGAATCATGGTCTCTCAATATTCTATTTTCAGTGAATAAAGCTTGATTTTCTCTTTTGGGTTGGTTTCATGATAATTGGTCAGCTATTAGACAGACAGGACACTGGCTTCACACTACTCAGTGTGTGACTGTGAGCAAGTTACTTACATTTTCTGAGCCTCAGTTTTACCAACTGTGAAATGGGCTTGTAAGAAAGATTGAATTTTTAAAAATGACTTAAAGCATTCATCACACTATCTGGTACAGATCAGTGTTAGCTACTTCTGGTTTTTCTGTTAATACCACTACTGCTTCTGTTACTGTTGGTACCATGTTAAAGGTCTTAACTTATCTTTTTAAAATTTGTGACCCTTAGATAACTATCATGATGAGTTCATGAAAAGACTCATTTTTATCTTAATTTTTTAATCTTAAAATATAAAAATTTTCACACATTTTTCTATATATCATCTCAGTGAATTTTTTCACTTCATAAGTGTGTTATTTTGATACCTTACAGAAGACTCACAAATGAGTTAAGAATGAAAAAGGTGATAGTGCAGAAAAGAAAAAGAAAAGCATACGTTCATAATTTGTTTGCGTGGAAACCTTAACTCTGAAGTTAAGGTGAAGCATTGGCTTACTCTGGGGAATGCAAACCGTGCTGTGGTTTTGAATGAAAATGGATTCTTCTGACTCCAGTTTATACTAACGTTAACTCACACATTTAGTTGGTTTATTTTTTCCCTGAGGAAGATGAAACTTAGTAGAACAAGAAGATAAAAGATGCGGTAGAAATATTTTTCCACCTCCCACTCTCCCACAATCTGAGGGAATATATTCCAGGTTCTAGAAACGATCATACAAACATTACTGAGGAAGCGAATGTTCATTTCCCCCCTTCCATCATGTGCTTCGCCCTGGGAGGGATGACTGTTTCAGGGAGGGGATCACGGGTCACTCCATCCGCCAGGGCTTTGGTCGTAGGGGAGGGGCTGTGGGCTACGTGCTGTCCCTGTATCTGGCACTGTTCTTTGGTTCTTAAGCAAAGCATCAGTGATTGCTTGTCTTTATTTAGGGTGATTTTAAAATCGATCAGCATACCCTGCCTTCGTTTCATGTTGGATTTTACACTTCAGAAAACACACTGCACAGTGGTAGTTGTTGGGAGGCTGTCTTAAAGGGGGACACAAAATTAAGCAGGAGAAAGTTCAGGCTGCTGTAGTGATGTAGGCAAGATGTGAAGGGGTCCCTAGAGTTTGAGAGATTTAAACTCAAAATGTTTTAAACGTTTAAGTGATCTAAAATAGCTTGGCACTTGGATTCATGGTTCTGGCATTTACTGAGGCAAGAAAAGAAGGTGCAGGAGGCATTAGGGGGAGGAGTGGGAGAGGACCCAGTTTGAGACCTTGACTTCCTGGGTTGATGAGACATGCCAGCAGGGATTCTGGAATGCGGTCAGATATGCGAGCCTGGAGCCTGCAGACAAGTCTGGACTACAGTTGTAGATACTGGCCAATGAACAAACGTCTTGGAGATCTTCAAACAGAAGCCGTATCCAGTGAACTTGATACATTCCCATCAGGCAGCAGAAGGCTAGATTAAATGGCATTAAAATCCACCCATATGGTTTAGAAACTGCAGCACTGGTATCTGACTAGCACGGTTTCACATCTCTGTAGGGATCTGAACACTTAAACAAATATGTATGCTATTTTATGTGTTCCTCATACTAAATTTCTGAAATCCAGAAAAGAAAAAAAATAAGGAGTTAATGCCACCCGTAATATTTCCATACAGAGACAAACTATGAACATGCTGGCTTATCTCCTACAGAAACACACACATGCAAACGCATACATACACACTTATACACAGGCAGATAGTTAGTTAATACAACACATCATTTTGTATCCTGCCCTTTTCACTTAGCATTATTTAATACACTTCTTAAAAATAGTTTCTTTGACCCTATATTGTTATGGGAACACTAAAATTAATATTAGCTTATCACTGACCACTTAGATTATTTCTGTTTTTTCTTATAATAATGCTGTGAAGAGCATTATTTCCTTTATATAGATTGTCTTTTTTTTTAAACTTTTTCTATTGAGTAATAGTCAGTTTACAATGTTGTGTCAATTTCCAGTGTAGAGCACAATTTTTCAGTTATACATGAACATACATATATTCATTGCCACATTCTTTTTCACTGTGAGCTACCACAAGATCTTGTATATATTTCCCTGTGCTATACAGTATAATCTTGTTTATTCTGCATGAGCCTGTCAGTATCTACAAATTTCGAACTCCCAGTCTGTCCCTTCCCACCTCTCTCCCCTTTGGCAACCACAAGTTTGTATTCTATGTCTATGAGTCTGTTTCTTGTTTTGTATTTATGTTGTTTGTTTTTTCAGATTCCACATATGAGCGATCTCATATGGTATTTTTCTTTCTCTTTCTGGCTTACTTCACTTAGAATGACATTCTCCAGGAGCATCCATGTTGCTGGAAATGGCGTTATGTTGTTGTTTTTTTATGGCTGAACAGTAGATTGTCTTTTCTTCAGTGAAAACTCTATTATATTTTAAGTATGTAGAAAAGTATCAACTACATAATGCGTGTAAAGTGTATCAGGAAAAAAAAAATCCTACCTGTTAAATCTCAGTATTTTACCATATTTACTCCAAGTTCTTTTTTTTTTTTTTTTTCCCAAAAGAAATAAAAAGGGGAGGGGGTGTGGTTGGTTGTTGCAAACTTCTTGGTGTAGGGATTCTTTATTCTTGGAATCCTTTGTTCTTGAAGCTGTGGGTCGGGTCATGGTGCCCCTGTAAAACCTCTAACAAAACAAATGTTATTTTCTATTCTGCAACTTGTTATCTTTATATAAGTGCAAAAGTGTTAATTTCCTTAATGGTCAGAGCCTTGAGAATAGGCTCTCCTGTGTATTCCAGGCTCTAGGCAACATTCTTTTACAAAAGGTGCAGAGCTAGCAAGACTGAGCCTAGGAAACGGTGCAGGGTTGAAGCCAAAGGAACAGGTCTAATATGGAGTCAGGTTTGTTCTTTTTTATTACATAACATATTCTTCCATTCACTCCTTTCATCCAACAATCTGTTTTGAGCACTTGTCTACACTGCATGCATTCAGATCTAATGCATTCTTTTTGCCCCCATACAAGATTCCACCTTATGAATGCACCATGAGTCACATACCCATTCTACTGTTAATGTCCATTTAAATTGCTTCTACTACTGTGCTCCTGCATCCCTTATAGAAATGAACATTCTTGTACACGTTCCCTTAAATTTTTTTTTATTGAAGTATAGTTGATTTACAATATTATGTTAGTTTCTGGTGTACAGAGTAGTAATTCAGTTATATACATATATATGTATTCCTTTTCATATTCTTTTCCATTATAAGTTATTACAAGATGTTGAATATAGTTCCCTGTGCTATACAGTAGGACCTTGGTGTTTATCTATTTTATGTATAGTAGTGTGTATCTGCTAATCCCAAACTTCTAATTTAGCCCTCCCCTCACCTTTTGCCTTTGGTAACTATTGTTTATTTTCCACGTCCATGAGTCTTTCTATTTTATAAATAAGTTCATTTGTATCATTTTTAGATTCCACATATAAGTGATATCCTATGGTATTTGTCTTTCTCTGTCTGACTGACTTGACTTAGTATGATAACCTCTAGATTCAATCATGTTGCTGCAAATAGCATTATTTCATTCTTTTTTAAGGCTGAGTAGTATTCCACTGTGTATGTATACCACATCATCTTTATTCACTCATCTGTCGATGGACATTTAGACTCCACTTTGTGAGTATTTTTGAAGCTGTGTTGTGGAGCGGGGTATATGTTGTCAGGAAGATATTTGGAGAGGAACATAGAGCTGTTTAAAAAATCACTGCTCTTTTTGAACTAGACTGGCTGTCTTGTCATCCCCATCTCAACCTGGTATGTCAATGGATCATACAAATTCTTGAACAAGTTGTGATAGCCCGACTGCCCATGGAAATAAGGAAGAAACAAAAAAAGAAAACAACAGAATTTCCCATAAGGGTAACACGTTCAGTGAGTACATGTCTCATGCCAGGCACTTCATATCACCTTGGTGACTCCTTACTCCAACCCTAGAAGAGCCAGCCATGTCTCAAAAATGAGAGACAGGTGCCACACCATCTACATTTACCCCCTTTGCACCCACAACTCAACCCGCTCTACAACTTCCCCGTCATTACACCCAAGCAACCCCTTAGACCTCCTGTGACTTCCAAGCCACTAAGTTCCATGAATAATTGTTGGTCCCTTCAGGAGAGTTTGACACAGTTGATCGCTCCAGGTGAGGAAGGGCACACTCAGAGGTCTAGGAAACCCATCATCCCCCTTAATAGTTTCAGGGGCTCTTGAGTGGAGATGTGAGGAGGCAGAGGTGTGGTGGTCATCCGTGTGTACCTTTCTTGTTAACATCTCAAGGCCTCTGTCACTTGCTTCTTACGGCTGTTCCCATCCTCTCTGCCCCTTGTTAAGAGAACGTTGGAAAGTAGGCCTCTTTATTTCTCCAAAGTCCCAAGCACAGGAGGCTCTTCTGTGCAGCAGACTCTGGCTAGATATTTCAGTCCCTGGCAGGCGATGTCTGCAAAGGGCAGTGTAGCAGTTGATAACATGTGATATGAGACATTCTTGCCCTAAAAAATCCAGTGTTCATTCCTTCCTCAATCCCTCATTTCATGCTCCCTGTATTGGTTCTCTGTTGCTGCAGAAGAAATTGTCCCCAAACTTCAGGACTCAAAACAGCAACAGGTTTAGTTTCCTTGGGGCGGGAGCCCGGGTGTGGCTCACCTGCTGGGCCTTATCTCACCTGGCTGTTGGCAGATTCAGTTCTTTGCAGCCTATTGGCTTGAGGCCTCCCTCAGCTCCGTGGCACACTGGCCTCTCGGTGGAGGATCCCACAACATAGCAGGCTGCTTCATCAGAGCCGACAGTACAGAGTGAGAGAGACAGGGCCAGCTAGAGAGGGTGCTAGCAGATGGAAGAGTCCATCCATCACAGCCTAATCATGGCTGTGACATCCCATCCCTTGGACCTTATTCTGTTTATTAGAAACAAGTGATTAGGTCCATCACACACTCCAGGGAAGGAAATGGCACAAAGGCATGAATCACTGGGAGCCGAGTCAGAGGTTGCCTACCACCCTCAACCCCTGCTGCCCAACTGGGTAATTTCCATGGGTTATGTCTCTAATGCAGGCTCCTGCCTCACCCATATTGCTGGATGAACCTCCGCCTTGGACCTCTTTTTGTCTTTGCCTCCATGGCTTTCTAGTTCCCTCCCTCCAATGTTTTATTCATTTCTTAATCAGCAATTTAGCTGTCTCTCAGTCTCCCTTTAACAGCAGAGGCTAATATCTATTACGTACGTAGTATGTGCCAGAAATGATCCTAAATACTTGATGTCTTTTAACTCATTTAATCCTAATGAACAATATGAGCTATATCCTCACAGCAATTCCATTTTACAGATTAGGAAGCCAAAGGACAGAAGGAGAGAGACTTGTTCACGGTAACACACTACAACATCTCTCCAACCACAGTCAGTCAATTTCCAGGAGCCTGTGAGGAGGTTTTGCTAAATGAACACCTTCTCTTTTTTCTCTGTAAAAGGAATTCTGCCACCTGCTTTTAAATAATGCATGCTGTTAAATAATCTGTATTTCCATCATCAGTATGTGTATGGAAAGGTGAAAGTTTCCCTCTGCTTGGCTCCTTTATCTTCTCAAATTACCAGTCATTGGACTCTGACCACAGGCTCTATAAATATTTTCAGGAATCGATGCTGGTCTCTCACTTGAATGGTTTTTCTCCTCATCACTTTGTGCTGGAGTTGACACATGTCAACTTTGAAAAAGGGTTGACATTTGCTCAAATCTCCTTAACATTCTAAAGTGTCAGGCATTAAAATTCATAAATGTTTGGCTCAGTTCTAACTTCCGGCTACAGCTCAGGGTGTAGAGGGTCCCTGATAGCACCATCATGTCAAGTGTTCTGGATACTCTGGGATGTGGGTCTGATGTCCTCCATCCGTCTTCTGCCATCTTCGTTCTCTCACGTTCTGGTGAACACCCAGGACATCCAGAGAGAAGGCACCTGGGTGCTGTGTGTGTGGCATGGCCCCTGTCCTTGACTGGAACCTCCTCCCCTGCCCTTTGGGCCCAGAAAAACAGCCCATTTGACCTCTTCCCCAATGTAAATAGCCTTTTCCCCACTCTCATGCCTGCTCTGCGTTTATACACCCCAATCCATGGGAGAAAGAACAGCTTTTCTTCTTAACTCTGGGTTTTCCTCAACCTTAGTCCTCTGTTCTCAGAGGCCCATGTGCTCTTATGTATGTTATTCATACAGCAGATATTTATTGTCTGTTATGTGCCTGGTTCTATTCTTTCAAAAACCCTCCTATTTTGTGTGACCAATATAAGTTTAGGTATTTTGAATGTATGTGTTGGTGTCTGGAAATCTGACAAAACTCTGGATACTTTGCAAAGACACTGATTAACTTTTTCGTAGAAATTAGATCACCATTTAACCAGATCTGCCTCTGTGTTTAGAGCTCCTGTAGTTGGAACTCCCAGGGATGGTGGCTACTTTCATCTTTTGTAGATTGAATCGCAAAAATTTATTTTACTAGTGTTACCGAGAAATGAGTTCATCGCGATGTACAGGTTTTGTTGTTTTGTGTATTTCTGTGACTTTTACCACCTAAGCAACAGATCAGAAAGTCAATTCCCAGGCCTAAGAAACTCTTGGCAGCAGACTTAAATAAGACATAAGTTATATGAAGATGTTGTATGTGTAGCCAGTAATGATATAATATGCTAGCTCTGCCTTGGGAACTAAATGGAAGTAAAGGAAATATGTATTGATAATTTTTTATGAATTTAGAATTTTAAAAATAGCAATAAGTTTTCTTGTATTTTCTTCCCTGCAGTTTTTAAAAATAATTGTATAAATTAAAGCTTATGAGTGTTAGGAACACTCTCAAATAAAAGAATTGTTATTCCAAACTGTTAAAAAAAAAAAAAAAGACCCCAGTGGTCTCCTTGATAACCTGAGGTCTTATATCTTCCTAATTACCATTTTATGAAAGTATAACTTAATGACCATCACACACATTTTAAAAAGAAGTAACATGACATAGTGTAGCATTTGGAGAGAGAAGAATCAAGTTCCTGGTTCTGTCACTCACTAGCTGTATGATCTTGGATCAAAGTTTCCACTGTCACCACCTTCCATTGGATGAGACGGTAGTGATGAGACAGTAGTTTAATAGCACATTTGTGAAGTCTCACTTTCTTCACTAAAAAAAAAAAAGTCACATGGTGTTGAGGACTAGTTTAGGGTATCAGCGATGATGCTTACAAAGTTACAACATGCTAATCAAATTTGGGGTGCCATTGGTATATAATTTTGATTTAGGGACATTTGGGAACCTACTTTGCATCACTTCCTTGTGAAGCAATGCCCAAGCCATATGCACTTCAGCCACAGTCCTGTAATTCCAGGCTCTCTGGGGTGGGAGGGGCTGGGAAGCATGCAGTCCTTCTGGAAGACGTGTTCTTTCCAAGAGCCTCTAGGGGAATGGCTCATTCATGGGACTGTCGGAAGGTTCTAGCCTCAAATTTCTACCTTACTTACTTTGCCGTAAGAGGAGTACAGCCATTGAGAGAGAAAAAGACAGCTTAGAAAGGGAAGGTATAATATCTACTTACTCGCTAGACCTCTGAATTTGGAGAGAAATAAAGGGAACCAGAAGAGGCTTGCCTTTGTGGGTTCGTGGACTTGTAAAATTCCTCTGAATCTGTGTGTGTTGGTGGTGGTGTTTTTTGTGGTTTTGTTTGGGGAAGTCTATAAACCTCATAGAACCCAAGTTCCACTAAAGTTTAGGAAATGCTGTTTCAGACAAACAAATCACCTTGAGAGAAACAAGAAGTCTTATATAAGTAGTTTTGACCAAAAGTCCATTGGTATATTCTGTAGACCCCTGTGATGTTCTAAGAAGGTATTCTTGAAAGCAAGCTAGTATTAATATAAAATTACTGAAATCCTAGGTTGTTATAGCTATAACCTTAAGAAAGTTTAAAACCAAGTACAGAGATAAATAAGTCTTGGATTAAACCAATGGTGGTAATATTTGAGAGCAGGTTGAAGTGTGAACATAGTAAGAGGTTTTGTGATGATCATTCGTATACTCTTTTGGCTCCGATTTAAGGTGTTCAAAAAAGCAGTCTAGGTTGGAAACTATATTTTGAATTGGTTAAGAATATACAAGTTAGTTTTTAAATCAATCTTTAAATGTTGAATAAAATCAATTTTAATGTTTTATTGGATAGGTAGATTTAAAATTAGAACATTGTTGGGGAGGGTATTGCTGAAGTGGTAGAGCGCATGCTCAGCATGTGTGAGGTCCTGGGTTCAATCCCCAGTACCTCCATTAAAAAAGTAATCCAATAAATAAACCTAATTACTCCCCCTCCAAAAAAACTAGATAAAATTAGAACATTAAATGATGCAAAGAAAAAGAAAAAAGAAAAGAAATGAGGCTCCAGAACCACATTTATTTAAAATTCATCATTGTAAAAGCTTTCATTAAAAAGTTAAAAATCCTCTTGCTGTCTGATTCATGTGCTTGTATGTATCACACTGAGAATAGCCTCCCAGTCATACTTTTGTGCTAAAGAGAACGCTGAGTATAATCTTCACTAGGTATTCTAGAGTCATTTGTGTGTACCTTCCTTGTATTAAATCCCTGAACTTTCTATTTTTCCCCAAGACGTTCTTATGAGATATAAATGGAAGTTTATTTTGCATGAAAGTCATATTTTAACTTAATACCTTTAATCTCACCCTAGTGGTTGGTGAGTTTAATTGGTATCTTGCACTAGATGAAATGAAAGGTTTAAATCTTTAGACTCTAGAATCTAGCTGTTTGGCTCAACATGTCCTGCTCCCTCTTAGGAACTGTGTGACTTGGTCATGTCGTTGAGGTCTCTGTGCATCAGTGGTCCTCTTCTTGAAAATGGAGGGAATCTTGGGAGGAGTAAATGGGATCGTGTATGTGAAATGCTGAATCCTGTTTCTGGCACATAGTAAGCAGTTAATGAATGGTTGTTGTATTATTATTATTATTATTATTATTATTATTATTATTATTATTATTATTATTATTATCATCATCCAAAGAAAAGAACTCATTTCCCCCCAGTTTGCATGTAAGAGCATTAAAAAACTCACAAGGAAATGAGCAAAACTTCAGTTTCACCAACCAGTGCAGCAGTTTTGTATGTCTGTAATATAAACTCTATTCCATTGGCATCTATAGGTCAGCTAAGTCCTAGTACAGAACGGGACAGACCAGAGCCTATATATACATATATTATTTTTAATAATGACATAATTTTCTAAATCAGGTTCACATCATTATATCATTTGAAGGAATTCTACCATTTCTCTTCCTCTTAACCATGACTCTGTGAAGAGCAAAAAGTTGCAGCAAATGTTGGGTTTCTGAAAGTGAATGATAACTCATTTTTTCTTACCTATTTGCTCCTATACTCATTCTTGCATCAAATATTTTAACATATGCTGTGCATATACCCATGATGTAACAGCACTGGAGTCAGGGGAGGGAAAGAGTGATGAAAGTGTTACTGAGTCCAAATTCATTCTGTTCGCCACACAACAGGCCAATAAATCAGGAGACAAGGTGTTGGGGCAATGAATAATGACTTTATTCAGAAAACCAGCAGACTAAGAGGGTGGCAGACTAATGTCTCGGAGAACCATCTTCCCCAAGTCAGAATCCAGGCTCTTTTTGTGCTAAAAAAGGGGAGGGGGTCTGGTTGGTTGTTGCAAACTTCTTGGTGTAGGAATTCTTTGTTTTTGGAATCCTTTGTTCTTACAGCTGTCCATGTGGGTCAGGTCATGGTGTCCCTGCAAACCTCCAACAAAACAAATACTATTTTCCATTCTGCAACTTGTTATCTTTGTAGAAGTGCAAAAGTGTTAATTAATATCCCTAAGGATCAGAGTCTTGAGAATGGGCTCTCCTGTATATTTCAGGCTGTAGGCAACATTGTTGTACAAAAGGTGCAGAACCAGTAAGACTAATCCTAGAAAACAGGGCACAGGATTAAAGCCAAAGAAACAGGTCTAATATGGAGTCAGATTTGTTCTTTTCTATTACAAAAGGGATGGCATTTATAAAGATACCCAGCCATCCAATGATGAGTTTCTCTGACAGAAACTCCTACCAGAATTCCTAGAATGCCCCTAGAAATGGCCAAATACTCAGACACAATGATGGAACTGTATCACAAAGCAACAAAATAAAGCACTAGATCCTGCCAATGCGTTTTCCACAAGCTCACCAATGTGCAGATGGTCCATGGAAACATGTTCATGCCCATCTGGCATTCTGAACCACCATGTTCCCTGTTGTCTTTCCTTGTAGGCATTTGATGGTTTAAGCTCTGCGACCACCCGTCTTGTCGGTGTGTGTGGAAGACAGCAGCTGAGTAACCCCATCATCTCTACAGGGAACAGCCTCTTCGTGCGATTTCAGTCTGGCCCTTCTGGACAGAGCAGGGGGTTCCGAGCTCGCTTCAGACAAGGCAAGTACCATGTGGGTCTCCCCGAGGCACAAACTGTTCTTAAGGGTCCCTGTTGGTGCTGCAATAAAATGAGATCAGTCTTCAGAAATTGGTCCCAGCTTTGTACTTAACATGCAACAATTTCAGCAGAACAGAACTATGATTTGCAATGATTGTAAATGTTGATACTTTTAACTTTGCCTTTTTTTAACTTAGATGATGCTAACTTCCTTTGGGTCTCTGACCTCTCAAACAAGTTTTCAAAATGATACTTAAAAGTACCTTTACTATTAGAGATACTATTAAAGAAGTGTTTATTCAAATTTATTCATTCATAGATAAATTATCTAGCATTTATCCAAGGTTTTAGGCTAAGAAACACACTACTATAAATAATAAGACTTTCTTGTAGAGTCAGAGTCTAACCCTCAATGTAGTGAAGAATCAGTGTTGTTTTCCATCCATCGTTTTTTTCCTTAAATCATCATTTCTCAGTTCTTCCATTGCCTTTCATCTGGGATTTTCAGAGAGTAACCCTTTATCCCCCTGTCAGGGATGCAACCCAGAGCTGGAGGGGTTGCTGTCGGTTTCCCTACACCTCTGATTTTTATTCAGATGATCCTTTCATCTCAAATAAGTGTGGTTGTTTAGTCATTTAGTCTGTTTCAGTGAACTTGCTTGTGTTCCATAGTAAAGAGCCCTGGCTAGGAATAATTTCTGGATTGAACTCTCTCAAAGACGCAACTTTAGATTTTGGAGCAAGACAGATTGCAAAGTTCTTTCAAAGAAAGAATAGTTTCTTAACACTTTTTTCTTTTCATTTCATTAATCATTTATGTTTTGCTTCATAGTTAAAAAAAATCCCCAGTAGGTCTTTTCTGGGCTGTTATAACATCCTCCTCAATCTCACCCACTCTTTTCCCATATTCCTCCAAACTTCAACCTACAATGGTGAGTTCTGATCGTGACCTTCAGTGCTCCAGCATCTGTCCTGGCTCCGCACTGACTGGAGAACAGAGCCAAGCTTCTCTGGATGTTCCCCACAGGCCCATATTCTGCCCTAATGCTTTTCCAGCCTCACCCAGACACTCTGCAAGCCCCCCGCACTTCAGCCAAGTCTGTGTGGTGCAGCTCTTACCCCCGTCTGTCTTTGCTGGAGCTGCCCTCTCCCTGGACTACCGTTCCTCACCCCCAGATTCCTCCTTCAGCCACTGTCTCCTCTGCGAGGTGCCTCTTACACCCCAGCTGGCTTCCAGTCTTCTACTCCTGCAGAGCATTGCAACTTCCCTGATGATACACAGCTGCCCTTGGGAAGTCTAGTTTAATGGAGTATTTACTTTCCTAAAAAAGAAGTTGTTCATAAAGAGATTATCTCTCTGCCTGTCATTTACCAGTGGGCAGAGTAAGTGAATCAGTGCCAGAGTTCTGTTGACTGATTTGGACAATCTGTAGCCATTGACCCTACTGTCCTTTGCCACCCCCACTTCCTGCAACTGAAGAATACTGTTGTAAACGTAGGGTGTGTTCCCAGTTTCTCATGGTTTATGTGCCGCTTCCTTGGCAGAGGGCTTCCTTGACATTTTAGAAACTGGGAAACATCATTTACGTTTTCATTCAGCAAGTAACTGTCTTGTAGAGCCAGTAGAAACCAGATGTATCTGACCTGTGTGTGTGTGTGTGTGTGTGTGTGTGTTTCTCAGCCTGTGGCAGCTACATCCTCACCAGCTCTGCCGACACTATATCCTCTCCGTTGTTTCCTGCCAACTATCCAAACAATCAGAACTGTGTCTGGACCATTCAAGCTCAGCCTCCATGTAAGTAACAGGGAAAAAAGAATCCAGGATGGATCGTGTCTGTGGGAAAGTCCATCTATGACTCATGTTTTTATGTCCTCCATGTGAACAATTGATGGCCTTCCACCTCTGTTTTTGGAAGTCTCAATTCCGGCTGTGCCCGAGAACAGGGGTTTCCTAATCTGGTAGGAAGTAATTTTTATTGTTTATTCTTAATTTTATTTATTTATTTATTTATTTATTTATTTATTTATTTACTTACTTATTTACTTATTTATTTAAATTTCAAGGCCTGGCAAGGGAAGCAAAGCAGAAACCTATAACCTTGCTGAATTGACAGGCATGTGATATTGGGGGGGGGGTAAGCAAAAATAATGGAATGCAGTTTGGTGCAGCCATTGTGGAAAACCATATGGAGACTCCTCAAAAGACTAAAAAGTAGACTTACCATATGACCCACTCCTAGGCATAAGGAACCCTAATTCAGAATGACACCTGCACCCCCATGTTCATAGCAGCACTATTTACAGTAGCCAAGACATGGAAATAACCTAAATGTCCATCAACAGATGACTGGAAAAAGAAGTTGTGATATATTTATACAATGCCATAAAAGATGACAACATAACGCCATGTGCAGCAACGTGGATGGACCTAGTGATTGTCATTCTAAGTGAAGTAAGCCAGAAAGAGAAAGAAAAATACCATCTGATATCACTTATATGTGGAATCTAAAAAAAAAAAAAAGAAAAAAGAAGAAAAATGAACTTAAATATAAAACAGAAACAGACTCACAGACAGAGAATATAAACTTGTGGTTGTGAGGGGAGAGGGGGGTGGGAAGGGACAGACTGGGAATTCGAGGTTTTCAGATACTGACAGGTATATATAGAATAGATAAACAAGTTTATACTGTATAGCACAGGGAAATATATGCAAGATCTTATAGGAGCTCAAAAAAATATAAAAACAAATGTATGTATATTCATGTATGACTGAAAAATTGTGCTGTACACCAGAATTTGACACAACATTGTAAACTGACGTAACTCAATTTAAAAAAAAGGAAAAATAAATAGTTTTTGATACTTGTGCCTTGAGTGCAGTTATGCTGAAGGCAGCTGCTAAATGAATCAATGAATAACAGGACCCATAGCCTGGAAGTTAGTAGCTCACAGTTTGGGGGTGCAATGCCCTGGGGCCTGTTGGTCTTCAATCAAGGTGGGAGTTAATTACAAAATCTGTTCTCTGCAGCGATGCACGTATTAAAAACATCCCAGCACAGGCCATGGAGAAACATTTAATAAGTGCGTACATTATTTTATTTTTAGAATCCTAGAATCTTATTTTCTGACTTGGTAACTATCCAGAGGTAAGGATTATCATCCACATTTTACAGAGAAAATGAGGAGACTCCTAAAGCCTGAAGTGAAGTCACCACAAGGAGGATGATCCTGGGGCCATGATGGATTCTTCGAATGAGCCCTGTCCTTCCTCGAAGTTTTCAGGAAAAATTGATGATCTGAGACATAATGTGAAAAAGGCATTAAGTGCTTGACTCTGCTCTGTAATTAATGACCTGTGTGATAACAGGAAATTCGCTTAAGCCAATGAGACCCCATTAGCTAATCTGAAAAATGAAAAGTTTGGCTTCGATATTCTCTAACATTTTCCCTAGGGATGTTAAGAGTTAACAAAAGAATATCTTTATTGCCCTGCATGTGATTCGGGGGGTGGTGATGCCATCATTAGCTGAAGAACACTGCCAGCCAGCCAGGAACTGAGCCTTGGATAAAGAAGACCCCTCCTTGGGTCCAACAGTTTTGCACCTAAGGATAATTTCTAAAGAGTTGTAAAGCATTTAGAGGAAAGATCTCACTGGCTCAAAGACGGTAATAGGGAAAGATTCTATTCTGAAGATTTCAGACCCTGAAAGAAAAACAAAAGGAAAATGTACCCATGCACATACTGTTCTGCAAGTAATTTAAAGCTTTTTTTATAAATGACTGAACCTCTGGGTCCCAAGTTGAGGCCTTAAAGTCACTCTGGGAGTGTTAGGATTGGTGTGCCAGGGAGAAGAATGTGCCTTATTTACAAGCACAGGTGAAAAATCAGAATTTAAGGACATTATTGTATTGAGAAGGATGTTTCTGAGAGGAACACAGCAATGTCTGGTACACTCCCCATAATCCATGAAGTAAGCCTACCCAGGGGTCCTCTTACAGGTACCTGCATTCAGATTCTATCGACATTTTCAAAGATGTCGCTTCTGTCACTCTTCAAAGGAAAGCTTGTAGCAGAGTAGTTACTTTTCCCCTTCACACCCTGTACCCCTGGGCTCATCTTCCAAATTCATTGCTTCCATGCTGGAGAACCAGCAAGTCAAAGGATCAGGGTTAACATTTCTCTCCCTGTGTGTTTTGCGTATCAGCACTTTATTAAATAGCCTTCTCTCTCTCTCTCTCTTTTTTCTTATAGTCAATCATATTACCCTCTCCTTTAGTCACTTTGGACTCGAAAGCAGCACAACGTGTACCCAAGACTTTTTGGAAGTTTTGGACGGCAGTCATGCCGACGCGCCCCTCCGAGGTACTGCCCTGCTCATTTCCCTCTGCGGCCCTGGCCGGGTTTTATTTCTATCCTTACATATGGATTTGGTGTCATTCAAGGTTAGAATGTTTCCAATGACTATGAAGGGCAACATAAGCCAAGTTAGGATAATGAGAGGCTAAGAAAGCAGGAGTGCATGTGAAGGTCAAGAAACAGCTTGTTCATGTCCAAGGATGTGAATAGTTTACATACATTTTTTTCTTAATTGGAAGTTGTGATTGCTTTAGACAGTAGGCAAGCGCAGTCCGTTCCAAGCATTAGATCGCACTCTGTGGGAGATCTCTTGTCCGTATCTGACCACAGTTCTTATATGCAAAGGGGGCATGTTTCTTCTGGTTTTGTCCTCAGTGGAAGCAAAAGAATCAAGCAACCAACCAACCAATCAATCAATCAATAATCTGGAGTTCTGTTTGTAAGACATCCCAAGAAAATTCAAGATTGCTGCCTTCTAGTTTCTGAAATGTCCTCAAGCAAAACAATCTCAGGTTATTTCAGCTTTCTCTGTGAGTCACTCCTATGTGAGCTTTGTCGCACAAGCTTCTCACCCTGCCCTAGAAGACACACTCCCTCAGAAAGGTGACTTTGTTTTGCTCATTGCTTTAATCCCAGTGCCCAGAACACTAGCTGGGACAACAGGGTTTTGCTCATTGCTTTAATCCCAGTGCCCAGAACAGTAGCTGGGACAATAGGGGGCAATTGATGGGTATTCTCTGCTCTGGGCAGACTTCGGATTGCATTCCTTGTGGTTTTTGCCTATAAGCATTTGGCCAAGGATGAGGCTATATTATTTAATAAACGCTTATATAGCACTTACCTGGTGCTGAGTGCTACTTGAAGAACTTTATAAATAGTAACTCAATTCATCCTCATATCCTTATGATAGAGGGTTTCATTATTATCCATGTTCCCCTTTCTCGAGTAAGAAAACTGAGGCACCGAGAACTTAAGGAACTTGACTCAGGTCACGGAGCTAGTCAACAGCAGAGCCAGGAGTTGAATCCAGATATTCTGGCTCCAACATTCACACATTTCTCTGCTATTATATATCACTTTTGATATATAATAATAAATATTAGCACATTTATTTCTGCAGGCCCCAACCACACTGGAGATTTTAGCAGTAATTACATTTGGAGATAATCTGTGTTGTTCTTATCTTCCCCCTAAGGCTCTTTATCATATTTAGAAATCGTCTCTCTTACGCTTGTATCTACAGTTTATTTTTAATTATCAGGCAGCGTCCCAAACACTGACCCCAATTTGATAGTGACTTCTTCTGTTTGCTTTGGTCTCTTGTGATCCTAGCAAGTCCATGCTTACCTGTCATCATTCATCTCCTTGTCATTACCTTCATTATTTAGGCCGCTATTGTGGCTCCTCCATGCCCCACCCCATCACTTCCTTCAGCAATGCTCTGACGCTGAGATTCGTCTCAGATTCTGTGGTGAATTTTGATGGTTTCCACGCTACATTTGCAGCATCAACATCAGGTAAGAGCTGTTTGCAGCTGGCGCTGCTCGGTTAAGAGGAAGGGGTAGAAAATCCTTGGTTTGTTATTTGGGACTCTTCCACCTTCAGAGTTCAGAGCTAGTTTCCTGAGATCACCTCTATGTCTAACCTTGCCTTCTTCCAAGTTAGGTTAACATGCCTGTAAATTCTAATGGTAGTGAACTCTTTACCGCATCTTCTTTATCCCTTCATCCATTGACGGACACTTAGGTTGTTCCCAGGGCTCGGTGATTAGGACTGATTCTGCTGGGGTGAGCTCTGGTAGTGGGTAGCATTGGTTGGAGTGATCTTGGGTGACATACTTGTCCATGTGCCCTTGTTCTCCCTCGTGATATGTTTGTTAAGGGAGCCGCTGATGGACAATGTCCAATGGCATCTCTTACAGATGGACAGCTGCTGTTCTTCAGTCTCCCTGGTGTCACAGCTGGGCTCGGGCAGGGCTGGGTGTTGTCACTGATGCGGGATGGACAGTGGCACGTGGGGAGGAGGGGAAGCAGGAGTCACCCGGTACAGGGTCTCTTAGCCAGGAGAGTGCTGTTTGTTAGCTGCCGGCTTCCTCGTCATTTGCAGTTAAAAGCCTTCAGACACCTAGGAGATTTGTGTATGTTGCAGTGCTCTGCTGACTTGTTTGGTTGTTTTTTATGAGGGGGAGGTAATTAGGTTTCTTCACTGATTTCCACTTGAAGGAGGTACTGGCGATTAAACCCGGGACCTCCTGGGTGCTGAGAATGCGCTCTACCACTGGAGCTATACCCTTCCCCCTCGGTGCTCTCTTGAGAAGAAGAAGCTGAAACACTGCCTTCTGTTCTAGGCCAGGGTGGAAATCATCCTGGTCAGAAATGCAGGGGGGCTACAGGATTAAAATCATTCTCATATTACATACGAGAGGAAAGGCTTTTAGAAAAGAAACCACAGTGAGTCCTTCTAATCCAGCATACCCTGTAGCTTTTAGTTCTCAGTTTTCAGAATCTTTTCCTTATTATATATGACATGGATTTTTAAAATTATGAGATGGAAATAACATATCCTTTGTTGCTGCCAACAGCTCTTCTAATGTCCTTTCTTCTTTATCTTATGGTGTCTCGTATTCAGTATGTACTCTGCTACTCACTTTGTTTCTCTTTTCTTCCAGCCTGTGGTGGAATCTTCCACATGGCTGAAGGCATCTTCAACAGCCCTGGATACCCAGAAATTTATCCCTCTAATGTGGAATGTGTCTGGAACATTGTCAGTTCCCCTGGCAACCAGCTCCAGCTGTCTTTTATGTAAGTCCTTTTTTATAGTGTATTGTTTCAGTGAGAATGAATCTGCAGGAAGGAAGCACTGTTACTAATAGGATGGACAACTAATAGCATATGTGTCCAAACAACTGTTGGAGAATACGATGGGAACTTTGGGAAGTCTGTTTCCAAATTTCCTCTGTTTCAGTCATAGTTGAGGTTATAAACAGCATTAAAATTCTCTTAAGAATGGTTTTAGAGTTCTGCCTAACATTACCAAAAATACGTGCCTGATCTCTTGGTACATTAATTTTTGGAATGCTCATTTTCAGAAAATATTAATTTCATCTTTTAAAAAAGGGGACATTTAGGTTCTTTGGGAGAATGATTAACATTCTTTCTTCCAGCAGAATTCCCCATTTCAATTGCCCAGATATCTTATTCCCACCCCAATCCACCTTTTCTTCTACTCCTAACAGAAGAATGATTTTGAAAGGTTTTTTTGAAACTGCTGATCTGACATAAATAGACTGCCAGATATTTCTGCAGTAAAGATGAGTTTATTTAAGATCAGCAAAGAATTGTAATTTGGGATCTGCAACCATGGCAAGTCCCTGCATAGCAAGAGAAGCAGAACAATTTTATAGAGAAGAAAAGGAAGTTGGGAGGGCTATAGTAAACAGAGTCCATGGCTTCTCACTGGTTGAGTCCTTCAGGAATGAAGAGAAGTCTTTCTTCTTCCTGTTGAACTCTGCTGTTTTTGCATGGCATGAGAGATTCCCCCTTATGGTATCCCAACTCTATTTAATTAAAGCTTCTGTTTATTAATTTTTTTTTTTACATTTCCCCCTTTTGATCAAGATGTTTCTCTGAAACCGTTGCATTTCAAGAGTCAGGTTTTCTACTTTCAGTGTCTTTCTGTGCATCAGTGTCAGGAAGGACCATTTCATGTTGGAGGGGAAGTGCAAAGACCGAGAACCTTTAAGGTCATATTTGAGTAACTAGGAGGCATAGGAGGGAGAACACTCAGGTACTTTTTGGGGGGGGGGGGGTGGAACAGGTTATTTTTTTTTTAATTATTGAGTTATAGTCAGTTTACAACATTGTGTCAATTTCCATTGTAGAGAACAACTTTCCAGTCATACATGAATGCACATACATGCATTGTCATATTTTTTTCACTGTGAGCTACCACAAGATCTTGTATATATCTCCCTGTGCTATATACAGTATAATCTTGTTTATCTATTCTACATATGCCTGTCAGTATCTACAAATTTTGAACTCCCAGTCTATCCCTTCCCATCCCCCTCCCCCTTGGCAACCACAAGTTTGTATTCTATGTCTATGAGTCTGTTTCTGTTTTGTATTTATGGTCATTTGTCCCTTCCCACCTTCCTTTGTTTCTTTGTTTCTTTCTTCTTCTTCTTCTTCTTCTTTTTTTAGATTACACAGCTCAGGTACTTTTCGTTTAAAATTCATATGATATCAAGACCATAAACCTTGGAGATCATGTGAAGCCTTATGTCATCATCAAAAGTTTGATGACAAACATCTAACAGGTCTAGTCTGTCTCATCAAATGTTGTCTACTTTAATTCCAGAAAGTCTTTACTTTCAGGTCACCAGGTGATGTGCAGGTCCAGTCAGGCTTCAGTGATTTCTTTAGGTGTGCCACATGAATCCAAGAGTCTGTTCCTCAGAGTTTGGTGTCACAGGGGTTGTTGGTTAGCAGTACCTGATAGGGGCCTTCCCAGTGAAGTCAAAGTGAGTTCTTCTGAAGGAGTCTTTTCCAATAGACAAAATCTCGAGGTTCCAAAGGGTGATGCTTAATGTCTTCATCTCCCAAGGGTGCACTGTGAAGAGATTGCTCTATCAAACCATGGTTATTTTTAATAGAAGCAATTAATCATTTGCAATATTGAAAATTCTCTCCTTCTATCAGTTGTGGGTCAAAAGAAGTGGGAGGCAAATGCATTGGAAATCCTGTGACTATAGAGGATAAGAGTTTATGAGTGACAAAAGGGGTGAATCCAAGATTTAGAAGAACTAATGGCAATGCTTTTGACCAAGGTATTTGGAGGGCCTCCATACATTTTTCCAATTGATTCTTAATGATTCTGCCAGTGGGTCTGACTAAACCAGAGGACTGAGGGTGTAAACACAGTGAAAGTGTAAAACTAGCCAAACAGAGCAGACTTGTCAAAGCGTCTGGCCAGTAAAGTGGATTCCTCAAACACTATGAAGTTTGGGAGGAGTTCCCCAGGTAGGGATGATCTTTTCCAAAAGAACTTTTGCCACAGAAGAGACAGTAGCTTGGCTGCAAAAGAAGGCTTCCACCCAGTGTGAAAATATATAGACTATGACAAAAGTATATTTATATCCATTAGAGGAAAACTTGTATGAAATCCATTTGCCAGAGCTTGAATGATCCATTAGGCAGTTTAAAATGTCTGAGAGCAGTACGAACAGGCTGCACTTTGGACAAATGGGACAAGTGAAGTAGGCACTTTTTTCAGCCTTGTTAATGTTTCCTCTCTAATATTGATTTATGACGGCCATCATCTGGTCAGTAGAACAGAGGTTTAATGCATGCACAGAGGTGACGAGTGGGAACTTTAGAGTGTCTGATAGGAATAAGTTGTAATTTGATCCAAATCAGAAGTTTCTCTTTTGGTCAAACCAGTGATTATTGATTTTCCCATCTTGTTTTCTTTTTTCTGAGGCCAATTGTTGGGCTCCATGAGGACAGAATTCCTCATGGAGATATCAGCAAAGCGATTTCCTTTAGCTTTCAGAGAGTCAGTTTTAGAATAACCAGAATCTCAATAATAGCTAAAAAGACAGGTAAAAGTATTGTATCCAATAATTCCTAAACACAGGGGCCATTTAAAATTTTTTTCCCACCGGAAATAAGGAAGCCACATTGCTTCCACAATATTCCAAAATCATGAGCTACTCTGAAAGCATATCAACTACCAGTATAAATATTCTCAGGTTTGTCCTTGGCTAAAATATAAGCCTATGTAAAAGCATGTAATTCAATCTGTTGGGCCAAAGTAGCTATAGGTAAAGATGCTGCCTCAGGAACATCAAAAGGAATAGCGTCCTTGGAACTATATTTGCCTTTGTCACCTTTTAAATGAGAACCATCAGTGAGCCATGAGAAGCCAGCATTACCCAGTGGAATTTCCTGTAGATCACCATGAGGAGTCAGGAGGTGACCTTGAAGGCTGTGTCATCTGGTTCTTCTCATTAAATTGGGTTGAGGTTGTCCGATGGCATCTCTTCCAGGTGGACAGCTGCTGTCATTCCCCACTACTTGAGCTGTTTCAGTACTCCGAGGCAGAGATTGTTTTATAGTAGTGGGGTTGAGCACCAAGAGTGTGGCTCCAGTGTCAGTTAAGCGTGGAAGAAGTTCGTCCCCAATCTGGAGAAGTGTTTCTCCATGCCACTTAAGAGGAGGATTGAGAAGAGCCCCTGTAGTTCCTTAGAGTGCCATTATTAAGAATTGGGAAGATGGCAAAAGGCTGGTTAGAGGGCTGAAGGCACCTAGAGCACTTTAACGTGTAACAACCTCTTTTCCAATATTCTGGCTCTTTGCAATAATAGCAGAAGCTAGTAGAGCTTTGGTTTCATTTAGGAGCCTTCATTTGTTGTGGTTGAAGATTAGGAATGTTGGCAGTTTTCCTCTGAGGTGACTCATCTAGAGTTTGTGAGGGCTGGTTTGCCACATTAACTAAATCTGGAGTGGACATAGTTTCCTGTTACATCCTGATCCTTTTATTAGAAAGGAAAGATCCCAGTTCAGCCAGTTTTCAAATATTTTATACCACAGACAGCTTAAATGGTTTTCAAGCCTAAATACTAGCCAATTCTAAGGAGATATGTTGGTCCTAAAGGAGCTAGGCCAAAGGCTTTTTCAGCCAGTTTCGAGAAACTAGCCCTTTGCAAAGGAATAGACTGAAGGCTAAACAAAACTGGCACAGTTTCAGTGAAATGGCCCCTGTTCCCGAAGGAATGGGTCAAAGGCTAGCCAGTTTCAGTTGAAACAGTCTGATTTCAAATCAGAAAGAAGTGCCCAACAACTACTCACGTGCAGAACAAAGTATTGACTGGTAAGATGAAACTTCAAAATAGATCTTGAATAAAACCTGGAGATCTTCAAATGCAAACAAAGTATGAGCTCAGATCCAAGAGAAGAACATACATTTGAACTCTAGGGTCCACAGGAAAAGCAGTGAGTGACAGTGGGCTCAATCTGTGGGTACCACGCCTGTTTGCTTACCAGCCTAGAGCTGTCGTGGGTCTCATCTGGTCCCTGTATAAGCCACCAAAATGTTGATCAGAAATTAATAGATTGCCAGCTATTTCTCCAGCAAAGATGGATTTATTTAGGATCAGCAGAGAATTGCAATTCTGGGTCTACAACTACGGTGAGCCACTGCAAATCCCTGCACAGGATGGGAGGGAGAATGCTTTTATAGAAGGGAAGAGAGAGCCCTGAGGGCTACAGTAAACAGACTCCATGACTTCTCATTGGCTGAGTCCTTGCCAGGAAAGAAGAGTCTTCTTCCTCTTGGGCTCTGCTGTCATGTCAAGGCACGAGAGCACCCCCTCCTGGTTTCCCAACTCTGTATAATTGAGATTTCTGTTTATTAGTTTTTTACAGAACCTAGTGGTTGATTTGTAAAACCACTCTCATATTCCTCATTGAACTGTAAGCCTTTTGAATATGAACTAAGGATATGAAATCAACAGTAGGGTCACATCACATTCTGAGTGGTCTTAGGTTAAATTAATTAAAAAATAATAATGTATTTTCTAGAAGTAGACAGTGAAAAGCATGTGGTCTGTGAAATGGGACTTTTTAATCTAAAAGGGAGGTACTTGTAACATGCCATGCTGGTAATGGATGCTTAACAAATATTGAATGATAAGATTTGGGTATTTAAATTGCCGTTTAAAATTAAATGTTATTTATTTTACTATGTCACATAGCATTGGGCTTTGGCTGGGGGTGCTAACTCTGTTTTTGAAAAACATCTACTTAGTAACTTACTGTTGAGAAAAGAGGACTGTTTTGAGGACACTGGTCTGTTTATTCAAAAAGAGTCTTGCTCCTTCTCCTAGACATGCCATTCTGTGCATTAAGAATGGGTTTTTTAAAATGAGAGAGAAATCTTGTTTGTGGACCACGTTCCACCATCTCAAGTTGCTTTCTTTCAGTCCATCAATCAGACAGTGCCTGATGCAGGGTCCAAGTGGCATTGTGTCAAAACAAAGGCACCCTCTGAGTGCCTGAAAGGCACTGCAAGTTTAAGTTGCCACGTGGGGAAGAGGTTTTGTTTGCTTTTGTCTTCACTAAAAACCCAAAGTTCTTTATGAAAAGAAATATATATATATATTTAATATGTATTTCTTTATTCAATAAGTATTTATTAAGTCCCTACTATGTGCTTATACGTGTAAGCACTTGTTATCCCCATGCTAGTTGCTTTGTATATAAAGCACATGTTACTCCCATAATAGATGCTTTATATGTAATGATGAATAAAAGACGAACATTGTTCTTATGATAAAATCTGAAGCCCTTCACATGGCTTACTAGGTCTCATATTGCTAAATAAAAGGACTTCTTTGGGGTCTTTTTCCTCTTGGTCTTTACAACATTCACATTCTTGATCGATCTGGTGTCCAGTGCTTATCAGGAGCCGGGCCAGGTACTGGGAATGTTTAAGACAGACAAGATCCCATTTCTTGATGTGTTACTGGTAAGTTCAGGTCAAGAAGCTATTTGTTTAAAACCTAAAGAGATTCGTTGCATCTGTAGGGCATAATCACGTCCATATAGGGCCACAGTTGTGATTACGGATGTTCACGTGTATAGCGCAAGGCTGATGCAGCCCTGATGTCCAATGAAAAGCTCTCCTCTGCCATTTCTAAAGTGTCTCACGTGGCAATCCAAAGATAAACGCAAATGGACAACACCGGGTGCTTCTTATAGAAAATGAGAGGTAAATACTCAAAGCAAGTATCATCCATTTTACTCTTTAAAGGTCACTAAATCCCGATTATTGCATCAACAAATCTTTTTTTTTAATTGAAATACAGTCAGTTACAAAGTGTCAATTTCTGCTGTACAGCACAATGTCCCAGTCATGCATATATTCTTTTTCATTTTTTTCATTAAATGTTATAACAAGATATTGAACATAGTTCCCTGTGCTACACAGAAGAAACTGTATCAACAAATCTTAATGTCTCATCTTTTTCTTTTCTCATCCATCAGAAGTTAATTTTGATTATTTCGTGTTACTTGCCTGAGTTTTACTTTTAAGATATAATTTGTGGAACGCAAGATGTTCCCCTTTATGTCGATGATAATGAGAAGGGTTTTACGGCAAGGCCTCTGAGTGAGTTATTTCTGCCCTGGTCTAAACCGTATCCAGATGGGAGCTTGGAAACATTCCCCTCGGGTGGGTGCAGAGCATATGAAAAGCATACGGAATACATCAAGTTCTAAAACATGGGGTTTGGATTGTGGACACTGCCGTGAAACTGAGTTGGGAGAAAAACTGGAGAAATTATGGTTGAATCTGTAACACAAAAGGACAGGGGAGAAATAAAACCTAAAAATTTTTTTTTTATAAAACAGATATTTAAAGGAATTAACAGAAAATGTACTTTTTGCCGGCACAGTCCTCCTAAAATGCGATTGATCTTGGTTCAAGAATCAAAATGAGATAATGAGAAACAGTGATTGTACTATTTTTGTTCCACGTCCTATTTTTACTAGCAGATCTGAGCCAATGTGTTTGGAAAGAAGGTAGATTTACTTATAAAATGAAGCGGCCTAAAACAAAGACTTCCAAGAACAAGAAAACTTTTTACAAAGTTTAATTTGATTCTTACAGATACCATCCTGCTATCATTTTTAATGAAATGTCTTTTTTTCACATTTAGCATTGGATTCATACCAGTCTGGTACTAAAACAGAAAAGACCTGCACTTAGCAATCTTTTGGGCCATTAGACCAAACTTTAACGTGCACATTGATCACCTGGGATCTTTTTAAAATTCATATTCTGATTCTGTTGGTGGTAGGGCCTGATTCTTCAGTTCAAACAAGCTTTCGGGTGGTACTGATGCTGTGAGACCATGTGCTGCACTTTGAGCAGAAAGGTTTCAGGGGCAATTTCATGTAAATTACCTGCTAAGGAAATTGAACACACTTCCTTCTGTTTTTCTGAGAATCAGAAGAACACAATTTTAGCATATTTATTGATAATATTGTGGGTAATAAAACTGAGCCTGAATTTAAGCGCCAAACTTGGCAATGATCCTAAAGATGGATTCAGAACAAGTCTTTGCCAAAAATGATTGTAGGTATAAACATTGTTTTACAAAGAATCTCATGGGCAAGGAAGACAGTGGAGGTAAGACAAATGTGTTTGTTTAGCTTGAAGTGGATACTTCCTGAATCTTCTGCTGCTCCATAATCAGTCCCAGCTTGCTGCTAAAACTATGTCTGGAATATAGATCCGGATGATCCACACTGTGGTCACCAGTGTTGATGGGCTTGTGAGAGCTGCAGACTCATTGTCCAGCTAGAGACCTACCAATGCTAGTATCTGGCTTGAGAAGCTAATGGTGGAGCAGAGCTGACCAGTCTGCTCCAGTGCTCTGGGTGACAGTGAAAGCTCAGAGGCGTGTCTGATAGAGCGATCCCACTGTGGGGCTCGAGGTCCCAGAACCTCCAGGCTGGTAGTCTTTCCCTGAAGCATCCTAACCCATTAGCTGAAACAGAGCCCCAGGAGTGCGCTACACTTCCCATCACGTGAAATCTTGCACACATAATGTTGGGCATTGACTGAAAAATACACAATAGGGAAGTAAGTCTTCTATTCTTGAGACGATTTTTTATCCTTTCCAAGTTTCTTTTCTGTTGTCTTACTAGGTCATTCTTCCTTCTCTTTATCTTGTCCTTCTCAGCAAAAACTCTCTTCCATTACTTCTGAAAACAGAATAGTTTGTATTCACTTCATTTACCATTTTTTATTATTAAATTACTTTTTTCTTTAAAAATTTATTGAAATAAGTAAAATAGTATAAGGCAGCAAAAGTTTCCTGTCCATATCCCTTTACCTTCTTGTCACAGAGATAACCCATATTTTGAATTTTATATGAATCATTTCTATGCATGTTTATATACGTTTATTATATATAGGTACACATATGTAATATATATATATACACACATTTCTCCATACACACTATATAATGTTGCTTTCAGCTTTATGTTTTACATAAATGCAATCATACTTACTGATTTTACTACAACTATATTGAATTTATAGATTAATTTTGGGAGAATCTTTATTGACTCTTTATTTTTTTGAACTTGGGATATCTTGCCAGTCATTTGTCTTCTTTTATGTCCTTCACTAAAATTTCATATTGTTTTCTGTAAAAATCTTACATTTTGTTACATTTATTCCTAGGCATCTTATTTTTATTGCCACTAAAAATGACATCTGTTTTTAAAATTACAATGTACCCTATGCATCTTACCCAAAATAACCCCCCTTAATTACTTGAGTTTTTCCTCCTAGAACTTTTCACTGCCTCACTATTTTTCTATTTATTTGTTTATTATCTCTCTCTCCTTCTAGGGGAAAACATTGTTTCTTTTCTTCATTGTCCTGTCCCAGTGTCTGGCAATATAGTAAAGAGTTTGTTGAATGAAAGTTAACTAAGTTATAGTGCATAAATTTTTGTTTGCTGGTATAAGGAAACCCTATTAATTTTTGCATTATCTTATCCAGCAACCATTCCATTCTCTAGAATGGCCAAAAAATTTGTTTCTTGTCTCCTGCTGTTATCTTCAGTGCCTGGAAAAGGACCTGACAGAGAAACAAAACAAAGCAAAACAAAACAAAACAAAACAAAACAAAAAAGAAACGAAAGAAAGAAAGTAAAAAAAAAAGGTACTTAGTATGTACTTATGAATGAATGAGTGCCCTTGAGTATGAATTGATTTTATAGGCCTTCTTTTCTGATTCTTAGAACATGTGCCCCTTTTCCTTCTCTTACTGCCCTGGAAAATACTTTAGTATATTGTGGAACAAAGTGATGAGAACAGGCTTTCTTGTGTTGTTCCTCATTTAAAAGAAATGTTTAAAATTTTTATACCTCTAAGTGTATTTTCTTAAGTGTTTGGTGGACATTTCTCATCCAGTTAAGAAAATTCCTTTTATTCCTAATTTTCTAAGAGTTCTTACGATGAATGGGTGTTCAGTTTTATCAAATGCTTTTTTCTGCAGTTGTCGCTGACTCTTTTGATATATTTTTGCGTTTGTTTTTCTCTTTTAATGCTTGTGTGTGTTGAATTGTTGTTGAATTGTTCTAATAGATCTTCTAATCTTAAACCATTGTGTGTTCAACTTGGTTAAGATTTACATATTTGACAGATTGATGGATTCATTTTGCTAATATTTTATGTAAGATTTTTCATCTGTATTATTGACAGTGACTTATACTTTTTCTTTCTTTGACCCCTCTTGACTGGTTTTGCTCTCAAGGTGATACTAACTTCATTAAGTAAGTTGGACACTGTCATATTTTTAAATATTTTTGTTAAAATTTGCATAAGATTAGGATTGGAATATTGATTTGATGAAGCTTTGGTAGGGTTTGCCTATAAAATAATCTGGGCTCAGATACTCGTTTTGTCTGCAGGCAATTTTTAATACTGATTTTTACTGATTTGATGGTCTTTTAGGTTTTTCATTTTTTCTTAAACTAGTTAAATTATTGTATTTTTGTAAAAAAATTGTCTAAGTGTTCAAATTTATTGATATGGGTTTTTAGTAGATTTCATTGTAATTTTAAATGTTTCTGATGTATCTGTAATTTTGTCCTTTTCTTGTTAGTAATTGCTCATTTAAACTTTCTTTTATTCTTGATCAGTTTTATTGGAGGTTTATAACTTTATTGGTCTTGTCAAAGAAATAGCTTTTTAAAAATTCTTTTCTAGTATTTAAAGTTGTCCTGTTATTTCCTCTGCTTCCTTTGTGGGTTGTTTTTTTTTTTTTTTTTTTTTTTCTGCTTTTCTAACTTCTGGGACTAGACATCTAATTAATTTTTCTTAGTATTTATTCTTCTCTACTATAAACACTTAAGGCTATAAGTTTCCCTCTAAATATTGCTTTTACCACACTCCATAAGGTTTAATACACAATGTTTTCACTTTCATTTAGTCCTAAACATATTCTAATTTCCATTGTGATTTCTTGTTTAGCTCATGGTTTATACAGAAAGGTGTTTTATGTATTCAAACTATGCGATCTTCTTGTTATCTCTTTGTGACCTAATTCTAATTTCATCTAATAGTGCTCAGAGAGCACTGTTTTTAGTAGTTTTAATAGTTTCTGAGATTTGATTCTTTGTCAACTATATTGATACTTTTTATACATGTTATTGGGCACATGAAAAGAATAAAATGTAGAGAATTTGTAAATTCTAATTGTTGGGTGTTACAGAAAGCTTGATATTGTCTTGCTGTTGTTATCGTAATTCATCATTTTGTGGAAATCACCAAAAATCATCTAATTGATTCCTGAGTATGTTTGGAAAATAACCCTAGAGTGGAGTCTCTGAAACTGCCCCTTTAAAAGTTACTAATTTATTTTGAGTAACCAAATCCTATAGCCTGTTCTTAATCCTGGATCTTTGCATCATTTGACACCCTTCATCACCCTCTCCATAATTCTCTCTTAGCTTCTGTGACATGACTTTGAATTTGTTTTTATCTTACTTTCCACACTACTCCTGTATTTATCATTTCCTCTCCCTTTCACTGTACTCAAAATATGGGTGTTCCCTAATCTGCTCTTTTCCTTTCTCTCTCTCTTTCTCTCTTTGTCTTTACTTATCACTCCCCACTTGTTCATTTGTAAACCCCCAATCTAGCCATGCTTCCACTATGACCACATATATACAGGTGGTAACACAGGTGGTAATGAAGCTGTATGTCCAAATACAGCCACAGAGGCTCTTTTGAAGCCCAAACTTGGCGCCATCAATTGGTTGAACTGGCTGTATATTTGCAGCTCCTGCTCTGGATAATCTCCTCTACTCCAGCCATCTGTTCATCCACCCTCACACCAGTACCACATTATCTTGATTATATCCAAGTTTTTTAAGCATTAAGGCCAATTTTTAAAAGCATTCATTTAGCATCTACATGATCTGGACTCTTTATATATGTTACTAATTACAGTCAGATGAGGCAGATACTATTCCTACCCTCCCTTCCCTTATGTCATCATAACTGCAGAATACAAAAAAATTTAATATGCTTGAACACCCGCTTGCATTATTACAAATGCTGTGTTTTCCTTCCTTTCCAGAAATTAATTGTCATTTAAGCTCTCCCAAAATTAACCCATCAAACCACTCCAGCTATGCTTTCTTAAAGCACTCAATGTTCTAACCAATCTAGACGGCTCACAGGTTTCTAAATATGTCCCACCCTTTCTGCATCTGTACTTCGGTTGCCACGCATTCCATGCCCACCATTTCTGCACCTTAAATCCAGCTACTATTACATTTCAGTCTCAAAAAGTCTTTCCATCAAGCTACTACTGAGCTTCACCATCAGATATGATACCTCTGTCTCAAAATTCTTATCCCACTTTATAGGTCTGATGGCACAATATTCTGCCTTATAATGATTTTTTCCCCTGTATTCTTGCTTAGTTTTCCCCCAGAAAGAAAATTCCTTGAAGGCAGTGTATTAATTGTCTTCAGATCTCTCATATAGCCATTTCAACAAATTTGAGTGAAAGAAAATTTTTGAGTCAGCTAAAAGACATTGTGATTAAAATTAAAGAAAAAAAATTTTAAAAGTAAGCAGGTCAACCCAGCATGTGATTCAGAATAATTCCCAAATTTATCCTATCAATTTAATCTCTTTAATTTTTCCCCCCATATCAGAACTTTCCAGCTGGAGGATTCTCAGGACTGTAGCAGAGATTTTGTGGAGATCCGGGAAGGAAACTCCACTGGCCACTTGGTGGGACGATATTGTGGAAACACCCTCCCCCTCAATTACTCATCCGTTGTTGGGCATAGCCTATGGGTCAGATTTGTCTCAGACGGCTCAGGAAGTGGCATTGGCTTCCAGGCTGCATTTGCAAAGAGTAAGTTGGTTCCACTATAGTGATGGCTTCCAGAATGTTTCCTACAAACTAGAAAGGATAACAGTATTTTCAGTAATGCACTAAGAACAATGCTGATCTACCGTATTTCCTGATATTTCTTGTCTTTGTGGAATTACTTTATTATATAAAATGTGCAAAAAATTAAATTCTATATGAATGGCTCATTAAGAGCCAGGGAGAGCATTCTCAGTGATTTTAATATTCTTTTAAAGCTCTAGTGTCTACCCAATATTAAATTAAACTTTTTTCATGATATTGTATTAAAGAGCTTTCTAAAGTGTTATGGTTCCAGTTTGGTATACTTAAGTCAAACGTGTTTATTTGATCCCATAAAGTCTATGTTCTTTGGATTAAAAACATCTAATGTTACTTTAGGATATGCTTAAGTGCCCAGATATTATAATAACAAGGTATTCTCCTAATTGGATAAAATGTTAAATAAATATTTTTATTTTCTAACTCAACTTTTTCATAATTAGCCTCTCTGTATGTGATTTGAAGATGTCCATTTCTCTTATATAATTTAAAAAAACATATTTTATTCTTTTGTAAAACAGGAAAATAGGCAAACCAAAATTACAGAGCAGGGCTGGTCATACCCCTTCCCATGGCCCCAGGTCCCCTGGGGTCTGGGAACCCATTTTTACATGGGAAGCTATTGCTTGTTTTCACACTGTGTAGCCTGCTAAGGAGATGGAATTCCATTCACAAAATCACCCTTCTCCCAGGAATTAATAGATAGCAGAGAAACCAAAAAGGAAGCAGTATTTCTTTCAGTGTTCAGAAAAGAAATTGCAGTCAATTAAAAGTCCATCCTTTTCAAAACCCCTTGCCTTTTGTTTCTTTCATTTGATTAAAGAGCTTTTCCAAGTAGGTCTGATTTACTACTCTGTTTTCCTTCCTAGTATTTGGCAATGATAATATTGTGGGAACTCATGGGAAAATCGCCTCTCCCTTATGGCCTAGCAATTACCCTCACAACTCCAATTACCAATGGATAGTGAATCTGAATGAATCTCAAGTTATCCATGGTAGAATCTTGGAGATGGACATTGAAGGAACACTTAACTGCTATTATGACAAGTTAAAGGTGAGTTTCCAAGTGCAATCAATGTTTATAAATTTAGGTGAATTGCTACTGGCAAAAATTGATTTAGGTTGGGGAGAGTGAATATAGCTCAGTGGTAGAGTGCATGCTTAGCATGCACGAGGTCCTGGGTTCAATCCCCAGTACCTCCATTAAAAAAATTTAAAACATAACAGATCCAAGTTAATGTCTATTCAAGCAGTTGCGAATGATATAGGATGGTCTAGCCTACATCATGAGTACCCCCTCTAGGTTACCTATACAATGGTAATTCTTTTAATTTGAAAAGTCAGATACCAGAATTCTGTATCTAACTTATTTTTTTTTAACATTATTATAATTTTTCTGTTGGGCTTTGTCTAAGCATGTATATGTATCTTATTCATTCTTTCTTATATCCCATTATCCTACTTATTTTTATGTTAGAGTGTTAAACATTTGAATGTGAATTTTAAAATAAATAAATATAACGACTGTGGTGAACATTGGCATTCAGACATTAGTTATTATATCAATTTCAGAAAGCCTATCAGATTATCTTTTATGTAGCTTTATTGGGGTATATTTGACAAATAGTGTTTATACTTAAAATGTACAACTTGATCTTCTGATATATGTATACACTGTAAAATAATAATCATAATCAAGCTAATTAACATATTTATCACCTCATATGGTTACCATCTTTTTTATTTTTGGTGTGGTGAGAATACTCAAGATCTACCATCTTAGCAAATTTCAAGCATACAGTGTAGTATTATTAGCTGCAGTCACATTGCTCTGCATTACATCTTCTGAATTATTAATCTGGCAAAACTGAAACTTTGTACCCTTCGACCATCTCCCTATTTTTTGCTCCCGCCATCTCCTGGCAACCACCCCCTTCTGCTCTCTGCTTCTATGAGTCTGACTATTTCATGAACAGATCCTTGAAGGCCAAGGGTCTGTCTTATTCATTTTAGATCCACAGTGCTTCCCAAAGAATCCAGTACCTAATAGATGCTCATTATGTGTAGAAATAATTATTAGATAATGTGAAATCTGAGCTTATGTCGTGGCTTCAATGGAGAAATTTGTAATAACATTTATAATGAACTTGTTCAGATTATTTAGAAGATGGAGGGAAGGATGTGAAATGTAGTTGGACACCATCCATCCACATGTGCAGCAAAAATAAACGTGCTCAAGATTATGTATTTGGAAACTATTGCAAAGTACATCTCTAACTAACGCAATTTAATATTTTGAACCAAATGGAAGAGATTTATTGAATGCTTTGAATATGCTGAGCCCTGGCAAGCTGTAATTCTTTTGTTGTTATTAATTCTGCTTACTTACTTCTTTGGAAATAGAACTCCTGGATACCTGTCCACTTTCTCTCATTAAACTTCTCCTCTTTATTACTGCTTTTCTGTTTTCTTCCTAATTCCTCCTTTGACCCCCCAGAGTACATTCAGTCAGCACTGTTGTGCAACTATCCTGGTTTCTACTTTTCCACCCCCAAATTCTACTGTAAATCATATAATGAGCTACATCACAAGGAACATGTTCATTAATATAACCCTACAGGATGGATATAAATAATTTCAAAACACATTTAATTATTTGCAGTCATATTTTATATCTCACAATACTTTTTATTTTAAACTAATATATAATGTTACTTCATTATTTTTTCCATTATGATAAAATTATAAAAAGTTATCCTTTTGGTTTTCTTTTTATTAAGAAAAACAGAGGTGATTGCCTAAAGTCAGTGCTCTATTATGCCTTTTACATGCAGATTTATGATGGGTCTGGCATTCATTCCCGCCTGATTGGAACCTATTGTGGTACCCAGACCAACTCTTTTGGCTCTACTAGAAGTTCTTTGACGTTTCAGTTTTCTTCTGATTCTTCAGTCTCGGGGAAAGGATTCCTTCTGGAGTGGTTTGCGATGAATGCCTCTGTTGGACCTTTACCTACCATTGCTACAGGTGTGCTTGGTAATAAATAAAATTCTTTTTAGGGGCTGATATGTGTAGACTGACATTTCAAAGATTCCTACTAATAAGGGCCAAATACACAAATGAGTAAGTATTATAATTACAGTCTCAAAACCCTTCCTCCATGCATTCAAGTGTTCTTTTAATTTCACAAAAACATAAAAATTATATGTTTACTTCCAGCAAATGCTGATTTTTCCATTATATTTTTCATAATAATTAAGGGTTTGATATCCATAAGCTATTCTACTTACAATTTCTAGAGGTCACTTCAGAGATTTCTGAAAGTTTGGTTTGCAAATACTATGCACACATACACACACTCACAATAGTTAAGGATCAACTAATAGAAGTAACTGTTTTTCTTCTGTATTACATTTTAAGTATGACTTCAGAAATGTTTCGGTTTGTCCTCAACTGGTTGTAAAAACTTCAAGTTTCAGGTAAAGTTGGCCTAAATATTAAGCTTTTACTTCACTATTTGAGAGTCATTTCTAATTTTCCCAGT
Organism: Camelus dromedarius; assembly: GCF_036321535.1. NCBI lineage: Eukaryota > Metazoa > Chordata > Mammalia > Artiodactyla > Camelidae > Camelus > Camelus dromedarius. Next base: position 15,342,927 of record NC_087461.1, read on the forward strand.
AAGCAGTGTTTTGGGAGACTGTGCTTTTTGCTTGAAAATATGTTTAAACAATCTTGAATGACTCTCTTGAATTTGAGGGTTGATGTAGAATAAGCTCAGCAGATATTTCTTATAGCATATTCTCAGTCCTTGAAATATTTGATTGGGACACATTATCATAGGGTATCATTGAAGATTTTCAAACTTTGAACTTGTTCTGGGACTAAAGAGACCCTAAAAGATTAGAGTCTACTTGCTGCTAACTTCTTGGGAATTTGTATCAGCAGAGATCACAGATGAAGGTGTAATTCATACTTTTATTTAATGCCTCTTAATATTCTGTCCTGAGATGGGGTTTTTTGCCTCTCTTATAAGGTACTTTGATAACACTGACTATGACTCTCTTCCTTAAAATATTTATTTATCTAAGAGTAAGGAGCCATCAGGAATTGCCCAAAGTAATTTTGAGCTGTCACTTTAAGTCTGGATAGCTCTTATACGTAAACTTGAATTAAGCTTTTTTTATATCCACACATCTCAAGTTAGGGAAGTAATCTGCCATGCAAAACAGTGTATCAACAAATACAATATAGTACTCAAAAACAGTAAGTTCTCTTCTCATATATATATTCTATAATTATGTTATTTGAATGGATGATTGACTGTAATATCATAAATCTCATTTCTTTTAATGAAGAACAAGCAAAGGAGAAAATAAGTGGGTAAGAAAATTTTATAATTTACTAGTCATCTAGTTGGTGTAAGTGAGTATTCCATGATGACCTCACATTCTGCAAGTTTCATTAAAGTGAAAAAAAGCTTAATGTTTTAAAATGTATTCATGTATTGAACATTGTACCATTAGCATTCCTTATACAAACATATATTTAATTTATTTCAACAAATATTTATTGTGGGTTTATTATAGATACACTGAGGTAAGTGTATCCTGACTAAGAAAGGAAATCAAGATATAATGTCTACTCTCCAGGAGTTTAAAAGTAGTTGAGAAAGATAAAGCATTCATCTGTCTGTTAAAAAAATGATATAGTAATTAAATAACTAAATAACAAAGCAGCTGGTACAGGCAATGAAAAGTCAATCAAAGGAAAGTGAGCCTATTGTGGACTAGGGTCATCTGAAGGAAATTAAACATGTCAAGTAGGAAATTTTTAGCGTATCAGTCAGGAAATACTTGGTTATGCTGCAGTAACAAATAATTCCAAGCTCTGAGTAGCTGAAAAACAATCAGACTTCCTTCTTGCTCATGTTACATATTCCCCATAGGTTAACTGGGGGCCTCGTCACCATCATCACTCCATAACTAGGCTGTCAGAGCTGACATTGTTTGGGACGTTACCTGTGACCATGGCAGGAGGAAAGAGAGCCCTGGCATGTCTCAGTCTAAAACTGCAGTTTAAAAATGATGCATTTTGCTTATAATGCATTGGCCAAAATTGGTCAAAAGGCTTCACCCAACCACAGAATTATTAAGAAATGCAATTTCACCCTGTGTTTGGAAGTAAGGAAAGATGGAATATTTGACAAACAACACTAATGACCCACAGTCAGTTAGAATGACAACTGCTTTGTATAAATTCAAGATCAGAAATATTTTATATAGAGGACAATTTTAACTTTTGAAGATACTGGATAATATTCAAATATTCTACTTTAAAATTGCTTTTACTTGTCTTTTTTTTTTTTTTTTTTTTTTACTTTTGCAGCCTGTGTAGTAATAGAACAAAGTAATTAAGACCTAGTCCTATAAAATTTTACACTTATTTCTTGCTGGCCCCAGCAAGATTCAAACACGTGCTGGTATAAGACTCATAAGCTTCAGGAATGGTGAAGTAAAGACCTCTGAAAATCCATTCTTACATAAAAACAGTGAGAACACTGGCAAAAATTTTCAAAACCAACTTTTGAGAATGCTGGAAATTAATTAAAGATGACAACAATCTAAGCAGTGTTTATTCAAGAAAAATGGTTGAATCTCAGAAAGAGTAGCCAGCTTTCTGGTATCTTAATTTTCCCTATTTCAGCCTCTTCCCCACCCCAGCTTTGCAGTAGCATTACAATAGCCTCACAATTATTTTAGCGGTGAAAACCCGCAGCCCAGCAGCTATTGGAAGGGGTGGGTGGAACAGATCAGGAGTTCCAAAAATCATCCTATCCCTAGGGAATTATTATTTAATCTGTCTGGCAGCTTCCTATAAAAGTTCCATCCTCTGGATTTGTCTTCATTTGCCCTAACACAGAGCATGCTGTGTACAAAAGCCCCATCAATGGGGTGTTTTTTGAAAATCATCAGTGACAATGTTTAGCATCACAACTGCATGTGGTAATGATACCACTTACAGCTAATAAGAGGCTAACCAAAAATGTAAACACTGAAGAACAGGATATCCACAGGGGGCTGTGAAAAGCTCTGACATGTTTCTGGGAATATAGAAGTCCCCACACATGTGCAGGGCTGTGAACATGCCCAAGAAAAACCAGAGAAGACCCTAGTTTCTCACCTCCACATGCTCTTAAGGCTCTGTGAAAGTAGACAGTGAATACTAAGGCAGAGTTGTAAACTGCCTTCTAGGGTCAGGTAGGCTTATCCTAACTGCCCCCCCCCCCCCACACACAGTCCCTCACAAAAGACTGAGAGGATTATTGTTTCCAGACATTAAAAGGGGAATATCTGTTTAATCAATTGTTGATCACTAACCGGAATACAGAATTTCAGGCTACACACGATAATGAATACAGACATTAGAGAATTTGTGCACAAAAGTCAATGGACAGTAACAGCCAACTTTAGGGGAAGGGTTGCCACATTTCCAGAATTGCCACATTAGGTTATTTAAAATGTCTAGTTTTTCAACAAAAAATTATGAGAGCCCCCCCCCCCCCCCAGGAAAGTATAGCCTATGCAAAGGAAAAGAAGGAATCAATAGAAGCTACCCTGGAGAAAGTCAAGATGTCAGAATTACTTAACAAATACTTTAAATGAGCTATTGTAGATATGCCAAAGAACTAAAAGAAACCATGTCTAAGAATTAAAGTATGGAATGGTGTCTTACCAAAAAGAGAGTATCAGTAAAGTGATAGAAATTTTTAAAAGAAAAAACAACCAACTAGAAATCATGGAGTTGAAATTCACTGAACAGGCTCAATGACAGATCTGAGCAGACAGAAAAAATAATCATTGAACTTGAAGGGAGGTCAGCTGAGATTTTCCTTTGAGGGAAAGAGAGAAAAAGAATGAAGACCACTATACAGAGCTTCAGAAACTATCATTATACCAACATATATATGAGTGCATAATGAGAGTCACAGATGAGAAGAAAGAGAAAGGGAAACAAAGAATATTTGAAGAAACACTATCTGAACACTTCCCAAATTTGATGAAAAATATTAATTTATACATCCAAGAAGCCCAACAAATTCCAAGTAGGACAAACTCAGTGAGATCTATACCTAGACAAATCACTGTCAAACTATCAAAGCTAAAGAAAAAGGGATCATCTTGAAAGAGCTAAAAAAAAAAAAAAGAAAAGAAAAGAAAAGAAAAGAAAGGAGTAGCCAAGATGGCGGAGTAGAAGGAAGCTCGTAGCTTACCCTTTCTCACAAATACACCAAAACTCACATCCACAGACCCACCCAGCCAACCAGAGCACCTGCTGAACTCCAACAGAACATCGCCCTCTTCAAAAGACAAAGATACCACGAATCTGGTAGCAGAAAAGGAAAAAATAAAGAAGGAAAAACAAAACAGTGTGGGACCAGTCCCGCGGGGAGGGAGTGGCAAAGGAAGACTAGCACTTGTTCGCCGGGTCTCCCCCCTCCAATGGAGAGGCCAGCGGGATGGAGGGGGAGCCTCCAAGGCTTGGATCTGTAAGGAGCACCCCTTGACTGACAGAACTAAGTTAAACGGGCACAGAGGGCCCCTGCGACACCCAGCCCGAGATGCGAGTCATCAGCTGGGGGCCAGGACAGGCGGCCCAAGCCGGGCGGAGGACTGAGGCAGCTGCACTGACATAGCCCTGCAGGACTGCAGGAGGCTGTGTGCCATGGCTGGGAGGGGATACAGATCAGAGCAACCTGGGCCCCCCATAAATTATGGGGGAAAAAAAAGCAAAGCAACACTGCTGGTGTGCCCTGGGGGGAGGGGTGCTGTGGCCTTTGTTCCCTCAGACCCATGGCGCTATTACTGGCGCTTCTTGGGAGGAGAGAGGCAGGGCACAGCCACAGCTGCCATCTCCTCCTGTGCACAGCACCCGGGCCAGGGCAGGGCCGAGCCCTGAATCCATACCTCAGGGCTTCGCAACCTCCTGGGTAGGACTGAGTCTTGTTTACAGCCTGAGACAGATAGGATCTCTCTGCCTTGGTACCTCAAAGAACTCCTGCCACCAAGACAAACACCTACAGAGCACCAACCCGAGGTGGAATGGGCAGCTGCACAGAGCAGGGGACAGACCAGCACCGGGAGAGGGCAGGAGGCCACCCACCTTCCTGGCAGGAGCACAGCACCTGACCGAGGTGCTGGGAGGGGGCGCAGCCAGCACACCTACCTCGCCCGAGCACAGCAGCATCAGGAGATGGGGTGACCTGCCCACACCCAGGAAGGAGCAGAGCACCTGAACCACTGTTGGGAGGGGGTGCAATCTGCTTGCCAATAGGCACTGGGAGCTGCACAGAGAGGGTGCCAACAGAGGGCCTCTGGAAACAGTAAGCTGAGTTTCTGAAACAGGGTGAAGACAAAAAGACTTCTCAAAATCATTAAGAGCGTACAGTCTACAGGAGAACACATTTTTTTTTATCTTTTTTATATCTGTTCTATTTTCTATTACCTTTTTAATTTTTACTTTTTAAACAATTGTGTATGTCTACAGTTTTAATCCCTTTTAAATTTTTCTTCTAAAATATTTTTATTTTTATTATTTTTAAAAATCCAACTCATTTCATTTTTATTTCTATTGGTTTTAATCTCCTGTTATTGATTATACACAGGATTCAAATATTATTTTCTGATTTTTTTTCTCCTACTTTTAAGGTTTTTAAAAGATGTCTCAATTCAATTGCTATTTTGCTTCAATTTGCTCTTCTATTATTGATTATACAGTTTTCAAACCTTTTTTCCCTCCATTCTTCATATTATAAACCATTCTTTATATTGCTATCTATTTAATACAAACAGTTATAGTAATGGATTAATAGAATTACAAAAAAGGGTAACCATGCCAAAAACTTACAAGTGAGTCACAAAAACTAAATAAAATCCAAGATAATACAAAGGAAAATTACCAGACCACAAAAGGAAGAAGAAAGGAACAAAGAGGAAATACCAAATCAACTGCAGTAAGTTCAAAATGGCAATAAACACACATCTATCATTAATTACTGTAAATGTTAATGGTCTAAATGCTCCAGTCAAAAGACACAGAGTGGCAGACTGGATAATAAAGCAAGAACCTTCAATATGCTGCATACAAGAGACCCACTTTAGGGAGAAGGACACATATAGATTGAGAGTGAAAGGATGGAAAAGGATATTCCATGCAAATGGAAAAGCCAAGAAAGCAGGTGTACCAGTACTGATTTCAGACAAAATAGACTTTAAAACAAAGGCCATAAAGAAAGATAAAGAAGAACATTTTGTAATGATTAAACGAGTAATACAAGATGAGGATATTACACTCGTTAATATATATGCATCCAATATAGGAGCACCTAAGTATATAAAACAATTACTAACAGAGATACAGGGGGAAACTGAAGGGAATACAATCATTGTTGGAGATTTTAACACTGCATTAGCATCACTAGACAGATCTTCCAGGCAGAGAATAAATAAAGCAAGAGAAATTAAATGATACAATAGAAAAATTAGATTTGGTGGATATTTTCAGAGCATTACACCCCCCAAAAATAGGATATACATTCTTTTCAAGTGCACATGGAACATTTTCCAGGATAGATCATGTACTTGGGCACAAAAGAAGCCTCAACAATTTTAAGAAGATAGATGTTATCTCAAGCATCTTTACTACCACAATGCCATGAAACTAGAATCAATTACAGAGAAACAAAGGAGAAAAAAGGGAAGCATGGTGATTAAAAACGTGCTATTCAAAAATGGGTCAATGATGAAATCAAAGTTGAAGTTAAAATGTACCTTGAGACAAATGAAAATGAAAACACAACCACACAAAATTTATGGGACACAGCAAAGGCGGTGGTAAGAGGGAAGTTTATAGCGATACAGGCCTTCCTCAAAAAAGAAGAACAATCTCAAACAATCTAACCCACCAGCTAAAAGAATTAGAAAAAGAAGAGCAAAAAAACCCCCAAAAGTAAGGAGAAGGAAGGAAATAATAAAGATCAGGGAGGAAATAAATAAAATAGAGATTAATAAAACAATAGAAAAAGTCAATCAAACCAAAAGCTGGGTTTTTGAAAGAGTAAATAAAAACCTCTGGCCAAACTCACAAAGAAAAAAGATAGAGCACAAATAAGCAAAATAAGGAAGGAAAATGGAGAAATTACAACAAATAACATAGAAATACAGAATATCATATGAGAATATTATGAAAAACTATACGAAATGAAAATGGGTAACGTAGAGGAGATGGACGAGTTTCTGGAAACATACAATCCACCAAGACTGAATCAAGAAGAAACTGACCACTTAAACCGATCACTAGAAATGAAATCAAATTAGCAGTAGAAAAACCTCCCTACAAATAAAAGTCCAGGAGCGGATGGCTTCACTGGGGAATTCTACCAAACATACAAAGAAGAACTTGGTACCAGTCTTTCTCAAACTCTTCCAGAAGATTGAGAAAGAGGGAACACTCCCAAACTCATTCTATGAAGCCACCATCACCCTAATACCAAAACCAGGCAGACACCACCAAAAAAGAGAACTACAGACCAGAGTCACTGATGAACATAGATACAAAAATCCTCACCAAAGTATTAGCAAATAGAATCCAACAGCACATAAAAAAGATTATACATCCTGATCAAGTGGTGTTCACCCCAGGGACACAAGGGTGGTTCAACATATGTAAATCAATCAATGTAATACATCACATCAACAAGAGAAAGGACAAAAATCACATGATCATCTCAATCGATGCAGAAAAAGCATTTGATAACATTCAACACCCATTTATGATAAAAACTCTCACCAAAGTGGGCATAGAGGGAACATATCTCAACATAATAAAAGCTATAGCCAGCATAGTACTCAACGGTGAAAAACTCAAAAGCTTCCCACTAAAATCTGGGACAAGACAAGGATGCCCACTATCACCACTCCTATTCAACATAGTCTTGGAAGTCCTAGCCACACCAATCAGGCAAGAGAGAGGGAAAAAAGGGATCCAAATTGGAAAAGAAGAGGTAAAAGTGTCACTATATGCCAATGACATGATACTATATATAGAAAACCTTAAAAGGTCCACACAAAACCTACTAGAACTATTCGAAGAATTCAGCAAGGTAACAGGTTACAAGATTAACATTCAAAAATCAGTTGCATTTCTTTACACTAATGATGAATCAACAGACGAAGAAAGTAAAGAAACAATCCCCTTTAAAATAGCACCCAAAGTAGTAAAATACCTAGGAATAAATCTAACCAAGGAGGTGAAAGACTTATACATGAAAAACTATAAGTCATTGATGAAAGAAATTAAAGAAGACTTAAAAAAATGGAAAGATATCCCATGCTCTTGGATTGCAAGAATCAATATTGTTAAAATGGTCATTCTGCCCAATGCAATCTACAGACTTAATGGAATCCTTATCAAATTACCCAGGACATATTTCACAGAACTAGAATAAATCATAAAAAAATTTATATGGAACCACAAAAGACCTAAAAATTCCAAAACATTACTGAAGAAAAAGAGGCTGGAGGAATAACTCTCCCAGACTTTAGTCAATACTACAGAGCTACAGTAATCAAAACAGCATGGTATTGGTACAAAAACAGACATGTGGGCCAATGGAACAGAATAGAGAGCCCAGAAATGAATCCACAAACTTTTGGCCAACTAATCTTTGACAAAGGAGGCAAGAATATACAATGGAATAAAGACAGTCTCTTCCGCAAATGGTGTTGGGAATACTGGACAGCAGCATTTAAACAAAAGAAGCTAGAACACTCCCTTACACCATACACAAAAATAAACTCAAAATGGATCAAAGACTTAAACATAAGACAGATACAATAAAACTCCTAGAAGAAACTATAGGCAAAACATTATCTGACATACATCTCAAAAATGCTCTCCTAGGGCAGTCTACCCAAGCAATAGAAATAAAAGCAAGAATAAACAAATGGGACCTAATTAAACTTACAAGCTTCTGCACAGCAAAGGAGACCATTTGTAAAACAAAACAACAACGTACAGAATAGGAGAAAATTTTTGCAAATGAAACCAACAAATGCTTGATCTCCAGAATATATAAGCAGCTCATACGACTCAATAAGAAAAAAATAAACAACCCAGTCCAAAAATTGGCAAAAGACCTAAACAAGCAATTCTCCAAGGAAGAAATACAAATGACCAATAGGCACATGAAAAAAATGCTCGGTATCACTATTATCAGAGAAATACAAATCAAAACTACGATGAGGTATCACCTCACACCAGTCAGAATGGCCGTCATTCAAAAATCCACAAATGACAAATGCTGGAGAGGCTGTGGAGAAAGGGGAACCCTCCTACACTGCTGGTGGGAATGCAGTTTGGTGCAGCCACTGTGGAAAACAGTGTGGAGATTCCTCAAAAGACTAGGAATAGACTTACCATATGACTCAGCAATCCCGCTCCTGGGCATATATCCAGAAGGAACACTACTTCAAAATGACACCTGCACCCCAATGTTCATAGCAGCACTATTTACAATAGCCAAGACATGGAAACAGCCTAAATGTCCATTGACAGATGACTGAATAAAGAAGAGATGGTATATTTATACAATGGAATACTATTCAGCCATAAAAACTGACAACATAATGCTATCTGCAGCAACATGGATGTTTCTGGAGAATGTCATTCTAAGTGAAGTAAGCCAGAAAGAGAAAGAAAAATACCATATGAGATTGCTCGTATGTGGAATCTAAAAAAAAAAAAAAATCCTGAATACAAAACAAAAACAGATTCATAGACTCAGAATAGACACTTGTGGTTGCCAAGGGGGCAGGCAGTGGGAAGGGACAAATTGGGATTTCAAATGTAGAATAGATAAACACGATTATACTGTATAGCACAGGGAAATGTATACAAGATCTTGTGGTAGCTCACAGTGAAAAAAAAATGGGACAATGAATATATGCATGTTCAGGTATAACTGAAAAATTGTGCTCTACACTGGAATTTGACACAACATTGTAAAATGGCTATAACTCAATTAAAAAAAAGTTAAAAAAAAACAGAAAAGATTTATCCTGTAAAAAGCATACGCAACAAAATCAACATTTCATTTCTCATGAGAAAGCGTGAAAGTCAGATCAGTGGGATCACACATTCAAAGTGCTAAAATAAAAAGGCTGTTGATCAAGAATTCTATAACCAACAAATGTATCCTCCAAACTAAGTACAAATTAAAGAACTCCTTTCTAACAGATTTGCCCTGTAAGAAATACAAAAGGGAGTCTTTCAGGCTGAAATGCTAGACAGTAGGTAGTAAAGAAATTAAATAAGTAATTGTAAAGGCAGTGTAAACGTATTTTCATCTGTAGTTCTTTTCTTCTGCTATCTGATTTAAAGGCAACTGCATAAAACAATAATTATAAAACTATGCTGATGGCCTTATAATGTTTAAATATATAATTTTTATGACAATAATACCACAAAAGATGGGGGTGGGTGGGAATGGAGTTATAGTACAACAAAGTTTTGTATATCTACTAAAATTAAGTTGCTAGTAATCTAAACTACATTGTCTTAAATTAAGATGTTAATTGCAATCCTCTAAACAACCACTGAGAAAAAAACTAAAAAAATATATGATGAAAGAATAAACAAATTAAAGTGGTGTACTAGAAAATATGCATTTAATAGTAAGATGGCTATCATCAATAAGACAGGCAATAACAGTTGTTGACGGGGAGATGGAGAAACTGGGACCCTTGTGCATTGCTGGAGGGAATGTAAAATAGTGTAGCCACTTTGAAAAACAGTTTGGCATTTCCTCAAAAATGGAAACACCGAATTACCATATGATCCAGCAATGCCACTCTTAGTTATAAACTTAAGAGAATTGAAAGCATACATCCACACAAAAATTTATACAGGAATGTTCCTAGAAATATTAGTTGTAAACAGTGAAAAAGGGGAAACAACCCAAATGTGAAACAACTGCTGAGTGGAAAAACTAAAGGTGGTACATCCATACAGTTGAATACTCTTCTGCCTTAAAGTGAAGGAAGGACAGACAGATTGTAGAATGTGGATGAACCTCAGAACAGTATGCTAAGTGAGTGAAGCCAGCCACAAAAGGCCACATAGTGTATGATTATATTTATGTGAAATGTCCTAGATAGACAAGTCCATACAGACAGAAAGTAGACTAGTGGTTTGCACAGACTGGCAGCGAGGATAACAGAGAGTCAGTGGTAACGAGTACCCGGTTTCTGTCAGGGTGGTGAGTGTCCTAACATTAGAGAGCAGCGATGATGCAGAACTTTGTCAATATACTAAAAACCAGTGAACTATACTATTTTAAAGGGTAAATTTTGTGGTGAGTGAATAGTAGCTCAACAAAGCTATTATTAGGGAAAAAAAAAAACCGAAACAGAAAATAAAGGATGTTGTTATTATAAGCTCATGAGTTTTTTCCAATGCTTCACTTTACCAAATTGAAAATTGTTTTATAACTGCCTAATATAAGTGACGTGATGAATAGCTATGCTAAAAAAGGTGAAGATTAAAGTACCCCAGAAAGGTGAAGAAAGTTCTACCTTGGTAACAGTAATAATAGGATCTCCTTCATGGACTTAACTTCATGCTTGACAGAGAAGAAGCACTCATTAAAAATTGGGTTATGTGGGAAAATTATGGTGAAAAAAGTAGAATACGATGTATTTTTCTTCAAAAAATTATGGAGATCACTGCTGTCTGAATCAGTGGATTTAAGAAAATATTTATAAATTTCTTTGTAGGGAATGGGGGGTGGGGGGTGTAGCTCAGTGGTAGACTGCTTGCTTGCTGTGCCCAGGGTCCTGGGTTCAATCCCTACCGCCTCCATTAAGGGGTAAAACAATTCTTCCGTATAACAAGATCGGAGATCACTATGATAAAGGATTGAAGGGAGAAGAGACAAGAAATACATATACACATACATACATACATAATTTTTAAAAATTTCTTTGGGAAAATTGTTTTAATTGGTATTTTCATATCAGTATAGGACTGGGACTTTGTTTGTATAATTTTTTTTTTAATACTTGCAGGGGAGGTAATTGGGTTTATTTCTTTTTGATGGAGGTACTGGGGATTGAACCCAGGGCCTTGATGCATGCTAAGCAAGCAGTCTACCACTGAGCTATGCCGTCCCCCCGGGATGGCAAGTTTGAAGTGAGAGTGCTACCTTCTTCTCTGCCAGAGGTTATTTCAAAGCTGTTGCTTTTCATTCTGCAGGTGCTTGTGGCGGGTTCCTGCAGACAGGAGATGCTCCAGTCTTTCTTTACTCGCCAGGCTGGCCTGAGAGCTACAGCAATGGCATGGACTGTATGTGGCTTATCCAGGCTCCTGATTCGACTGTGGAGCTCAACATCCTTTCCCTGGACATTGAATCTCACAGTACATGCAACTATGATAAACTTGTGATAAGAGATGGTGAGAAACATTTAAAAAACAAAATACAACCCAAACCTACCAAGTTTCAACCCTGATGCATATTTAGTTACATTCGATTATAATCATACTTGTTTCCTGCCTCCATCCATTTTGCATGGAATTTCACAGATATTATGGTCAATGAGAGCATCAAATATTAGAATTGATTACCATTTCTGTAGAATATAAGGAACCTACTAAATTGCCTGTAGCAAAATAACCCACACGCTACCCACTGTATCAGAGAGAGCATTCCATTCCCAAGAGGAAGTGCTACCTGTGGCTTAAGTAGGAAATAATAGTCTGAGTTTTCTAATAGAATTTATATTACATTATATAATTCCAATATTTAATACTAGTCAGTGCTGCTTACTTGTTCAAAGGCTTGATATTTTAGAACTATAGCTTTAAGATCCAAGTGTGAAAAGTATTTGTAATTGCAATGTATTAAATTTTCTATGTCTACGGCATCTCAGGCCAGAATGGGTAGAATTCAGGGCTAATATTTTTTTCATCTTTCCCTCTATACGCAGGTGTGGTATTGTTATGCAATAAGTGAGGGAAATGAATAATGCTTAAATGCAAGATGCACAGAACATCTTGCTTCAGTTTGCATGGAATCGGGGAGGACAGAGAGACCATACCCTCCAATCAGTGCTTCTTACAGTGTGGTCCCCAGACCAGCCGCATCAGCATCACTTGAGAACTTGTTAGAAATGCAAGTTCTATGCCCTACCCCAGGCCAACTAAGCCAGAAATTCTCAGGATGGGTCCCAGATCTGTCTCCTGTTAAGGCCAAGATTTGAGGGTAAGAGGGCAAGGCAGGATAGGGGAAAGCGTAGAGTCAGATCCTGTCTTTCTTTAAAATTTTTAAATTCTGTTCACTTTACATTAAATTTCAATTTTTTAAATATTGCACTAAAATATTTTTATCTCGATTTCTGAGGTCTTTGGCACCTCCTTAAATTTTGTCCCCAATGTCAGGGTCTCCCTCGCCTGACTCTAGTCCTTGCCTCCAGCTGATGGCCTCTAAGTTGGAGAACCACTACTCTATGTGACAGATACTGCAACCTCAATGCCTACCTGGACAGCAGGTAACACCCAGTGAGGCACTAACCCAGAGAGCAGAATTAAAGGGGCCATTACTAGGGATGCAGGCTTAGTGTTATGGATCTTATTTCCCAAGAGATGCTAGAAGTATGGAATTTTCTATGAATTTCCAATTTTGTCAATTAATTAGAAATGCTTCAGAGCAAGTTTTTTTTTTTTTTTTGGACAAAATAAACATGTTTGCTTTTGGCCCACAGGTTACTAATGCGTAAGTTCTTGTCTCCCTTATCCTATCAACCCTAGGCCCCCACTAAGTATAGTGAGAAAAATCAAATGGTAGAGGTGTTTGTTTTCCTTCTGTAGAGACTGGGCGCTAAGTAAAGATTCAAGTGACTCATACAAGCATGACTAGATGGTAAACCATAACTCCTGACTTTTTCCTATCAACAATCAGCTATCAGCACATTGCCCAGAGGAACCATCACTGAGGAATAAAATATACACATATGAAATAAATAGCAACATATAATAAACTTTAAAATTTTGTGACACTGATAGTTAGAGAAAATGTCCACAGAAATGATTTGGGGTGAAAGGTGCAACAAAAGAGCATAATGAAGATAATAAATGCAAAAAAAATTACAGATAAACTTTTGAGTTGTAAAGAATGAAGTTTTCAGGGGTCAGAAACCCTCCGAAGAATGCCTTTCTAAGCATCTTGTATTTGTAGCTGTGCCATTACATTTGACAACTTGTCTTCTAAACTAGTTAATAATGAGTTTTAGGTTGTGGTCAGTGTCAAAAAGGAATCATTTTGCTGGTTGAGTGAAAGGGCAAATTTCCTCATGTCTCATATTCTATTTTTGTTTTTGTAAGATTGAAATTCATTAATTCTCTGCCTCCAGGGAAAAAAAACATATTTTCCCTGCCAAGGAATCCAAGTCTGTTAATAATCTCCTTTGCTCCATTCAGGCTTTGACTGAGACAGTTGTTTTGACCCAAATTTATATCAAGAGAAACCAAAGAAAAAAGGGCCACGGGGTGACACAGCCCCCATTTGTGTCTCTGGAGCAGCACACTGCTGACGGTGTCTTTTCTCATTCTCCACACATGGTCAGAAGTGTGTTCTTTTAATGGCAAAACAAAGAACAGAAAAATGATAAGTGAAAAAAGAAAAAAGGAAAACCCTCTGGAGGTGAAGACACACTTCTGGGCAAATGACCTTATAACCTTAGAACTAAGGCTGAAGAACCAAACTTCTTCTTCTTTTTTTTTTTTTTTTTAAGATACTTGACCTTCAGCAGTCAAGCAATCAGAATAGTTTAGATCAGTGTCTAATGCACACATGAACACTGGTCCTCAATTACTTCCCAATTGCGTGTCCTCTTCATTTTGAATTTTAGTGCCAGGGAGAATTGTCAGCCGTGTTTTGTTTTGTTTTGTTTTGTTTTGTCTTGTTTTTGGAAAGGCAGTGGGAACTGGCAAAGAAGTTGTTATTAAAAAGGTAAAGAAAAAGGCAGATGGCATCATTACAAACTGGAGCCAGAATGATGTAAGCCCTACAGTGTCCCTGTATTTGATAATCCCACTGTCTCCCACCAATGTGGTGTTCTGAGAGTAATGTGTGAGCCGCCTGGGCTGGGTTGCAAATGATGGTAGAACAGATTCTTAAGACATTGTGTTTTCACACTGATATTTCCTTTCTTTGTAGGAGACAATAGCTTGGCCCAGGAGCTAGCAGTTCTTTGTGGCAGAGAGATCCCTGGACCCATCCGGTCTACTGGAGAGTACATGGTGATCCAGTTCACCTCGGACTTCAGTATAACCAGGGCGGGCTTTAATGCATCCTTTCACAAGAGTAATATGTTGTCATAGTTTGTTCTAGTTAGTCTCATCTCATCTCATCCCATCCCATCTCATCTCATCATCTCTTGCTCTCTACCTAATACACTCTGCTGATTTCTCAATGCCAGGACACATGTTATAAGTAAGTCAGAGCACACAGGTCTTTGCCCCACTGCTGGGTGGCTATCCTGAGATCAGATACTGAGTCCTAATCAAAAAAACTGACCAGGTTGTACAGAAAGATCCTCCGCCTTCAGTTCTCTGGGTGGGACATCTTCTATTTATAGTAGGCACAAGAGTAAGATGTTTAAAACAATATTTCAGCCTAGCTGATGGCTGGACCCAGAAGACAGTACACATCCATAATGCATCAAAGGAGCAGTAAGTCAGAGTTATCCTCCATCTGAGAAATAATAGTCAAAGTAATAGAGGAGGCATCTTCATAAATCCCTTAGTTGAAATTATTCATTTAAAGGTTGGCAGGAAGAGTTTGTTGCTCTTGAAATATGAGTTCGGTGAGTCCAAGAATGTGCATAGTATATAAGGGGCTGTCAGGGGTAGTATGATTGAGACTTTCAAAACTCGACAAAATGTGAAGTCCAATAATAATTTTTAAACCCAAACTGGATAAAAGTTAAAGAAGTAGCCCACAGAATGGGAAATAGTGGAAGACTCTCATATTTTTAACTGAAAAAAAAATGCAACTTTAAAGTAGATTATCAATCTTGACATGAAAAATTAATGTTTTCTCCTCAATTCTGTATGCTTTTTCCAGAGCAGAGAGCAATTGAAGGTAAATGATTTTCCTCACAGTCAAGGGAGACCAGCTGCATGGTGGTTTCAGAGAATGGGCTTTGAAATTAGACAGACCTAGGATAAATGTCCGCCTCTGCATTTTAACTACTTATGTGATCTAATGAGCTGGTCAGTCCCTGACAACTGGCAAAAGAGTGCCCACTTCACCCACTCTTTTCTCGACTCCAACCTCTCCCATAGTTCTCATATGTACCAGTGACAGCTCGTGATGTATATGGTTATCATGTGGGAAACTAACTCTTGACTCCCACCATGTTTTACCTCCCCATCCCACCAAACTTGCTCATTCCACACTCTTCTCAATTCTAGTAAATGGAAAGGACATTCTTCTAGTTTTTTTAAGCCAGAAAGGTTGGCATCATCTGTGACTCTTCTCTTCTGGCTTCATAAATCCTATTTATCCACAAATCGCAATGGTCCTACCCTCACAGTGTATCTAGATGCCAACCACTTCTCACCATTTCTACTGCTGCCATCCTGGTCCAGGCATCTGTCATCCCTCCTTAGACTCAAGAAATCACCCCCTGTTGGACCGCTTGCTTTTGCTTTTCCATGCCCCCTTCCCTTACAGTTTAAGTATTACAGACGGATTGATTCTTTTAAAACCGAAGTCAGATCATGCCATTCTGATGCTCAGAGCCCTTCAGTATCTTCCTCTTCTTTATCAAAATAAGTCCTTTCAGTTTCCTGCATGACCTACCCTGCTACCTTTGGCCCACTCCATTCTGATGTACCTACCACTCACCCATCAAGCCTTTACAACAACTGTTTACTGGACTGCAATGCTCTTCTCTCGAACTCTCATACATCTTGATTCCCCATTTCAGTCAACTCTCTGCTCGGATGTTACCCCGACAACGTGGCCTTCTCTAACTGCCCCAGGCGACAGAGATCCATTCTCCCTCTCCCCTTTCATTTTTCTTTGTAGAACTTATCACTGTCTCACATCTGATATATGTGTTTAGTGTATACCTTACTCATCTATAGAGTAAGCTTCATGCAAGTAAGTGATTGATCTCTGTTGCTGACTTTTGTATCCCAATCTTAGTAACAAAACCAAAATGAGTACCCGGTCTCGTGTGCTCCATCAGTGCTTGTGCCAATTGTTTCCAGCACTTTGGTCCCAGTGAGTTTCAACCCGCATTTCTATTGCGTACGCTTTGAAAATTTTCAAGAAAAACAGAAAAAGCATAAAAACCCAGTGGTGAATGTTATTTCAGTGTGCTATCTTTGCTTCTTCCTGGGAAGGTTGTGGTGGATATCTGCATGCAGACAGAGGGATTATCACATCACCCAAGTATCCAGAGACCTACACACCCAACCTCAACTGCTCCTGGCACGTCCAGGTTCAGAGTGGTCTGACCATCGCCGTCCACTTTGAGCAGCCCTTCCAGATTCCAAGTAGAGACTCTTCTTGCAACCAGGGGGATTACTTGGTGGTAGGTCTTGCTTGCTACTTTTATCTTTTCTTTTTGTTTAATCGAAGTATAGTCAGTATACAATGTTGTGACAATTTCTGGTGGACCGCGTGTTTGCTACTTTTCCAAATTCCTTTCTCAGCACACATCATTCACAAAACAAAATGAGACAAGTGGTAATAATAGTACCTATCTCAAGGGCTGTTCAGGTTAAATTAGATACTGTACGTAATGTATTTGGACACGTGCCTGGCCTATAATAAGTGCTTAATAACAGACTGTTGTAAATGACTAAAAAAAGAGAGAGAGAGAGAGAAAGCAAAATGAGGTTTTCCTCCTAGGACATAAATTGATAGAACTTCTCTACCTCATCTTTATCAATATGAAGGAAATTATGCAGTTTTTAATTTGTCTTTCCAGCTAAAAAATGGACCTGACATCTCTTCTCCACCCTTGGGTCCCCATGGAGGAAATGGTCGTTTTTGTGGCAATCGCCCTTCGTCCACTCTGTTCACCTCAGACAATCAAATGTTTGTTCGGTTTATTTCTGACAGTAGCAATGAAGGGCAAGGATTTAAGATCACGTATGAGGCAAAGAGTTTAGGTGAGTATTTCCACTGAGAAGAATGTCTGTACTTTCCCTGCAATTTCTTGGTCTTCCTTGTTTAACTAGATTGGGGGAAAAATATGGAAAAAATTTTTTTTCTGAACTAAGAGTAACAATGTTAATTAGAATAGACACTGATTACTGAGTACTTACTTTATGCTTGATACATTTGCTATGTCATCATAACTACTTTTTAAGGAAGAAATCATTGTCCCCATTCTCCAGATAAGGAAGATGAGGCTTAGATTTTTCCAAGGCCACATATCAAGAGAATGCACAAAATGAACGTCTCCATGAGTATAATTTAAGCTGATCTTGGTGATCCCCTGAAATTCGTTAGACTTTTGTTACAAAATGTCTAATGATAAGTTTACATTCAGTTACAGAAACGTAAGAATGATAATTACATTGTTTTGTAATCATTTGTATGCTTCTTTTTAAATGAACACATAATCCTCTGTTTCTGTTATTACCCATTTAATTATATATTGCAGTAGCGATCTTTACTTAATTTAACTTCATTATGCTTTCTTGTAATTATACTGAATTCTATGGTAATGATTTAATTTTTGTGACATTTTAGACAATGTTTAATTGAACAAATAAGTAAACAAGCATAGCTTGGAAAAGGAGAGTGGTGTCAGTGGAGAGTAAGTCTTTGTCCCTTGAAAATTAGATAATTTGGGTTTCAGGATAATTCTATGACCTCAATCTCAGACTCCTAAATATATTTCAAAATACACATTAACCTAAATGAAGCCGTATGTTTAATGGCACGTTCTCCAAAATATAAGAATTTAAAATGTCAGCAGAACATCTTCGTTTGGGGAAAGGAGAGGAAATAAGTCTCCAGCAACTGACACAGAAAATCGCCTAATACCTTGAGTGGATTCCATGATGACAAGGAATGTACTTTCATCACTTCCTGGCACCAGAGCTCTGGTGCTTGGAAGGAGCCGTTAACAACACAGCTTTGTGACACCAGCACCTTTACTTTATAGACCGTGGGTTTCTGGTCCCTCCCTATCTCCGCGCTGAGTTTTGCTGCTATGTTATGAATGGGAAGGATTTCCCCTGGTACTGAGTCTTTACAGAGTTAAGTGCCTCGTGTCTAGTGAGCAGACTTTAGCCCACTCTACGGAACCCCACTTTTCCATCTGTACCCAGATGCAGTCAGTCTTGAATTCTATTTTTAAAGTTAACATTTAGTGGGGATTCATATACACTAAGGGTCTCTTTGCAAACGCTGTATCTCTTTATTGCTTTGTGGACTTCCTATTCATGCAAGAATGGTATGGTCATTACCTTCTCCTGATCTTTCTGCCTTGATATGAGACTTAAAAGTCTTTTGATTTCAAAACTTCTTGTGATATGATCAGTCTTGCTCTTCCCAGCTTTCTGAGTCAACAATTTTCCCTGCCTACAGGCAGCCTTCTGCTTCTCCATCTTTCTTTCCACCACACCTCTCCCGTTTCTCAGCTTTTGACACACGTTCTTCAGTGAACAACTTTTGGCATCACATTAGCCGAGTTCTCCAAAGATACTCCTTCAGAATGGTTGGTTGAGACTTCTGTGTTCCTGTGCTCGATGCTTCTTTTCTCTCACCTGGTTAATTAGCTTTTTCATTAATTAATCGAACACTTACAGAGTGCTTCACACAGTGCAAACTACCAGGTCTGCCAGGGAGTTCAATGCAGAGGAGGAGACAGATGAGCAAATGCACAATTAGGATGTGGTACGATGAGCGCTCTAAGGAGGGGTCTGTTGGGAGCTATGGATCAGAGAAGCTGCCCAGGGGAAGGAGACAGGGGTTTGCCAATCAGTGAAGATGAGATGTGACAGCATGTAAAGTCTCAATAGTTATCCAATAATAAGGCATTCCCCAGAATTTGCTACTGTGAGAGAAGAGATGCAGGAGGAGGTGATGAAGCAGGCAGGCATCGCAGTACTGGGGGCGGCACCGCAAGGCGCTGAGATGTTAACTGAAAGGCAGTGGGGAGATTAAAACTGCAGGATAAATGGAAGGAGTAAATAGAGCAAGTCCCTGTGGAGACAGAGTGGACTGGGAGACAGGCCAGAGATACAGGAAGTGTAAAGGAGGGCAGAGATGCAGGTGAGTTTGTTAAGCATGGTAACGTGTAAGGGGTGAAAAGTTGAGGGAGTTCTCATCTGACTTCTACTTTCTAAGGAGAATTCGGAGCAGTGTGCTGAGACGAGCGAGAGAGAGGAGAGGGAAGGGCTTGGGGAGCGCAGCCGGCTTGTACAGCAGACAGCTGTTGTCACCCACACGGTAGAATGGGGGGGTTGCTGGGCTGCGCCGAAAGTGGGGAACGTGCATTTGTTGTGGCACCGATTTCCATGAACGGTTTGGATGGAATACAACTGTGGAACTGGGACTGTGCAGTAAGAGTCTGACGGAAAAGACTAGGAACGCGGGAGACCGTCAAAGGAACTTGCAGTCCAGGGTTTCAGAGATGAAGGCGTTCTGGGTAATGACACAATTCAGGATATGATCATGAGTGGCTGAATGACAATGGAAAGAACTGTCCATGGATTCAGCAGATCCCGTATCTGTGAGGCTGTTACTGAACGGGTTAACTTCATTGGCATTGTCAGTACCCAGACTATTCTTGCTTGGTTTGCTTGCTGAGATTGCAAAAAAAAATTTATTGATAAAAGGAAAATATTTTTATATAACACTTTGGTCTTTCAGAGAAAGTATTAAAAGCTCATTTTATCTTCTCGATAAAACTGGCTAATAAAATTTCTCGTGCCATTCACCCCTTGCTCTTCAAATGCATCGAAATCCTGAAGAAACATAAGGAGTGAATGCCCACAGAGTTGTACAAATGTATATCTGCTGAGTCTTTTAAACATCACTGTGTTGACCTGAGTGGTCAGTGGGCAGTTATAAGTGCTGGTGCATTTCCATGTTTGTTGAAGTGGTGGATACATCATGGTACGTCCATGATGTTCTACTGCAGACACCGTGCACCACAGTCATTTGGTTGGCTTTAAGGATGAGTGAAATTTCCAACGAGAATCTATAGTTTGGCAAATTAAAAAGAGTCACATGTGGTAGCCCCTTTGATAGCAAATTCAGAATGTGTTTGCTTAAAAAGAAAAGGAGGTTAATTCCAGATGAAAGGAAATCGAGATTGGCAATACAGATAAGGAGACTTTTCAAGATAAAGGTGGTAGTTGCCTGTGTCCTCTTTCTCCAGACTGTGGACTGATTTAACTGTGTTTCCTGACAGCCTGTGGGGGCAATATCTACATCCATGATGCCGATTCTGCTGGATACGTGACCTCCCCCAACCACCCGGACCATTATCCCCAGCACGCTGACTGCGTTTGGCTCCTAGCTGTTCCTCCTGGAAAGCTCATAAGACTGCAGTTTGAAGACCAATTCAATATTGAAGTGTCACCCAAGTAGGTCACCTCTGTTTAATTTTTCTCCTACCCCAGAGTTAGGACTTTTTAGCTGTCACGTCTCAGAACAATTTCCTTCTTCTTTTCTGAGCAGCATATACTGCAAAGGAAGTCAAGGGATGGGGAAGGGAAACGCTTAATGCCTTGAGCCTGTAAACCGAGCCTGCCAGCCACCCTCCGGTCAGCTGAGCAGATGGTATAAACAGACACTGTCCCTCATGACCCTATGCATATCCTCCAAGAGACACTGAGGGCGGCTGTTTGAGATTTGTGTTATCCGTTCTTCCTCCTACAGGAAAAATAGAGTCAAATGGATATTTGCCCAGCATCACTCAGTGTCATACATGATAAAATACCTGTTTAACAAATGGAAACTTGTGGCACCAGGGACCACCAGTGTCAGAAACAGGACTAAAGCAAGTAGAAATACAATTTCCCAATCTCCATTTAGTAAGAGAGTTAGTCTTACTGTGTTGTACACAAATGGATTAATTATGGAGACTGAGAAAAAAAAATCTGTATTTTTCTCTCTGTTAAATGAAAGTGTGTATACATTTTCACGAGTCCATGCATGGGGCAAAACTTAGGTCCAAGAGCTTTTGCTTAACCAGTTGTGGGCCTGATGTAATGCCACTCCCCCCCTCACTGAGCATTAATTTGCTGGTTGACTTTCTCAAGAAATATTGGGTAAATACTTCCCCTTTTATGGACACAGAAGGTTCCGGCTGAGGCTCTCCATTAACCTAAGCTGCAGAGCTGTCAAGAAAGCGTTCATCTTTGTCATGTGGAGTGTGTCATAGCATCATGTGAAACAAAATGTTTTGGGTTTTGAAATTCCTAGGGGTTGATTTAAGAATGACTCTTACATTTATAAGACTGGCAGAGGGTATGGAAGGTGAGTAAATAATTCTTCACTCTGGTACCCGTAAACCCCATCCTTTGGAGCTTCCAACTGGGGTGCATTCTGATTAGGAAACATACACAGCATTCTGAAGTGACATGCTCCTTCCACTGCCTCTGTCATCGTGTCCACGCTGTGCTGTGTACATCACGCCACCAAAACGATGATTTAATAATGCCCTTGGAGAAAGTTAGTGGAGTCTTTATTATCAGAATATGTCAAAGCAATCAGCTTTATAAATTCAACAGAATTCTCTTTCCACTTTAGCTGTACGTCCAGTTACCTTGAGTTGCGAGATGGAGCTGATTCCAATGCACCAGTACTTTCCAAGTTTTGTGGAACATCTTTGCCTGCCAGTCAGTTGTCCTCAGGAGACGTGATGTATTTGAGATTCCGGTCTGACAACAGCCCCACTCATGTGGGATTCAAGGCCAAGTATTCTATAGGTAACAACATCTTTACATTCAGTAAGAAAAGTAGTGACCGAATGATTACATTAAAACTTAAAAAAAAAAAATCATGTCTTTTTAAAGAAGTCTTTCTATCTGCCTGATTTTAACAATTATTTTGATGATAGGAATAAAGCATGTAAATGTTTAAGACTACACAGTCATTTATCAATTATAATTTTTACTGTAATTTCCATTTTAAAACACTCTTTTTAGTAAACCTGAGTATTTTGTATTTTCCCCTAGCTTGTTAGTGAAAAAACACATTCAGTTAAATCAAATTCTTGTTTCTTGTCATGAAATATACATGACTCTAAATAGTAAAACTCCTTAGTAATCAAATAGCTATTTTTAGAACAGTGACTCTGACCTCAACATTAGTAAATAATTGAGAAGTTTTCTACCTAAATCTCTAGTGCCAAATCATTCACTCAGTGTTTTGATTTCCTTTCAGTAAAAAAGAGCAACAAATAGGCATATTGAAGATTCACAACCATGTGGTCACAATTACACAGAATCTAGTATCTGGTGGGTCTGAACACTCACCAAATACATTTAACAGGCAAAACTCGAAAAACCTAGTCGTAACAATATTCAGCCTACACCACAGGTCGTTTTACAGCCTGAGGCAAATTGCATAAAATTCAATCCCGCTATCACATCAGCTGATAAGACATAATTGAACAGTACTTTTCAGGGCCCTAAGAAACCCATTACTGCAGTAACACAGTTATTTTTTTTTTAAACCCTGTAATAGAATATTTCTGGTTTTTTGCAGCCCAGTGTGGGGGGACAGTGACGGGGCAGAGTGGTGTGATTGAAAGCAACGGATACCCAACACTTCCATATGCGGACAACTTATTCTGTGACTGGCATCTCCAGGGCCCCTTGGGACATTATCTCACCCTCCGTTTTGAAGACTTTAATCTTCAGAATTCCTCTGGCTGCGAAAGAGACTTTGTAGAGATCTGGGAAAACCATACCTCTGGTCAGTGAACTATGTCTGCTGCCTTTTGAGGGGCTGTCTATTTTCACATGTCACTCATTCAGCCTCTGAAATTTCCTCACTTCCAAGAAAGGCAAGACTGGTTTTTTTGCAGAGAAGTACAGATCCATCTGCTCTGGCAGGTGCCAGCTTTTCTCTCCCCTGACTCTTACCCATAAAACAGTGATGTCCAAACCCCAGGTGTCATTGTATGGCTTATCCTGGTGTTAGTGGATGGAGGGGCCCCCACATTGGAAAGCCTATCAGGCAGGTAGGTCCTTGCCCATGGCTGAGAAAGAATTCTTAATAGAGGCAGAAGGACAAAGTGAAAAAAAAGAGCTGCTTTTATTGCTCAGAGAAAGAAGGCAAAGAAAACATTTGAGCAGGAAGATGTCAACCAGGTAGCTGGTTCAGACAGTTCCAGCCCCCAGTCCCGGGCCCCGGGGTCTTTTACTGGAAGCCTCTGCCATTATGGTCTTCATTACAGTGATGCCAATTATCTTCTATTATGGGCTATTCTATTCTATTATGGGCTCGTCCCTCCTGTGGAGCTCAGCGCTGAAACAGAAACTACAGGGGGAGAAACAGAACAAAGAAGGAGATACTGGGGTGTGTCCTTGCATTAATGCAGCAGTTGTGGAACATAAATCATCCTGTGGTAAGACTGTGTCCCTGGAATTAAGGAGCCAGCTGTGGCATAGGAGAAGTGCCCTGCCTTTCAGCAGCCTGGCACTTCCCTTCCTCTTGTTAATCAGCCAGGGTCATCATCCCCTCTCTCCCAGGGACCCCGTGGAGACAGCGCTGTATGGGGAAGGCAGCCTCTCCCTGCGGAGACCTTCCAGGGCCACACACAGATATTCAAGGGGCATCCCGGAGGGTCAGGAGAGGAAAGGGTGATAGATCCTGGAAATAAGATGAGATGGACGCTGGTCACTGTCACTTCAGACCATTTCACTCACCAAGCAAGCAAGTCTTCCCCTGGTGCTGACGCCCTTGGCCCTAATTGGCTGCATCTATCTGAATATATTGATTTTTATTCATGTTTGACCTGCTTCTCTTGACAGAGGTCACCACTTCTTCCTGGGCAGAGTCTTAGCTTTTATTATATCCTTTTTACGGGTGGAACACCTCAAGTAGAGGTTAAGTGAAGTCAACCAGCTGGACATGTACCTACTTCATTATTTGACTCTCACAGGTCATTTACTGGGCAGATTCTGTGGCGACACCATCCCCAACAGCATAGACACTTCGGGCAACGTTGCTTTGGTCAGATTTGTCACAGACAGCTCTCTCTCTGCCTCAGGATTCAGACTACGGTTTGATGCCAGCGTGGAAGGTAAGTTCATTGTTTCATTAAAAATAAATAACACTTATTTATAGATACACTCAGACATCTATATTATTGAGCATCTACACTAGGTGGACACTTGCTAAGCACTGGTGTTACATTAGCTGCACAAAAACACCACAACCCTTGTCTTCTTGGACCTTTGTAGTTTACTGGAGAGGCTGACATTAATCAAATAGTCACACCAGTAAGTGAAAAATCACAACTTCGATCAACGCTGCAAAGAAAAGGAGCTAATGCTAATATAAGGTGATGAGAACTGTATTACATTACTCACCTTAAGAGAGCCCATCCTCGGTGCTCCAGTCACTCAGAATTTTCAGTCCATGTTCCCCAATAGACTGAGGTGACATGAAGATTTTGTCTGAAAAAATTAGATGATTACTTTAGCCTTCTGATTTTTTTTCTAACTCTTAACACATGCATTGGTCTCTCCTATTTCTTGGGCCGTGATGATAAAATGCTGTCAGTGAACAATCGTTCATGGAAGCAGATATTAAACATTAAATATCAGAGACAGAAGGTGAATACAAATGTTCCCCGTAAGTCCTCACATACATACAGTGATAAATCAGAGCGATAATTTTGTCTAGTGGGACAATTAAAAAAAAAGGTTTGCTTTTGAGAATATTCCTTATAGAAGGGTCATTTTGATTGGATTGAGAGTTTTCTTGTTTTTTTTTTTTAACCCCTCCTTCAGAGTGTGGTGGGGATCTACGGGGCCCTACTGGAACATTTACTTCACCCAACTACCTGAACCCAAATCCTCATGGCTGGATGTGTGAGTGGAGAATCACTGTACAGGAGGGAAGGCGGGTCACCCTAACTTTTAACAACCTGAGGCTGGAAGCCCGTCCATTCTGCAGTAGTGAGCATGTGATGGTAAGTGGCCCCTGCAGTCACGGATGTTATAGTCCATTGTTGAAGGAGTTTATTGACCCATAAATCATAGTCAGAAAACTAGGTTAGGAATACTCTCCTCTGAGCAGCTGTATCTTCCACAAATTCTAAGTATTTTAGATAGAACAAAATCACCGTAAGTGTTGCCAGAATATTTGTAAAAGCTGTTTTAAGAGACTGTTAGTGTGACCGAAGGCAAATTCGTGTGCCTGATGCACCATGAGGCCAAACAAACCAAAACATCAGTGTTTGGAACAGAGGAAGGTTTATTGCAGGGCTGAGCAGGGGGAACCGGGTGGCTCATCCCAAAAAACTTGGAACTCCCTGAAGGGTTTCGGCAAAGCATATTTAAAGACCAGCTGTGGGAGGGGGTTGCAGGGTATGTGATCAGCCCCTGCACAGTTCTCTGGTTGATTGATGCTGAGGTATCAGAGCGATCAACACTATCAGCCCCTAGGCGCCAGAATGCCTGGGGGCTGTGCATCCTCAATCATCAAGTAGTTAATTTCTTCCCTTTGGTGGTAGTTTTAAGCATCTGAAAAACTCAGTAAATATACATGAGGTACTTCAGACAGGAGCTACAGCCGAGGATATAGGGGAGGGGTCTGTCCCGGGAAGGCTTCGTGGGGTCCTGCTCGATTACATTAGTTGTCACAACCTGCGTCAGGTTCGTAGGTCGGATAAATTTTAAGAGCAAATGATCACTACACACAGCAAAACTGGGTAAACAGAAAAAAGTTAAGCCTGTGGGTAGCACACAGCTGAATGGGACCAGGGTCACAGGACAAGCCCCCACCAAAAGTTTTAAGCAGGTGAGTGGTCCTGCGTAATGACTGTTCCCTGCCAGGGATACCAGGTGACTCTTCTGGGAGACCTGCTGCCTGCCCTGCAAGTTGCCAAGCTCAGACTTTGAGATATACTCCCAGAATTCTTAGCATCCTTTAGCAAAAGAAAGCAAATGAGACCCGTGAGCGTTAACTGTGAAATAGCAGATAGATGTAGAGAGAGATGCGTATATGCAGTGTTAACTGTATTTAACAATAGATTAATATTAGTATATTTCTCCACCCAATTGCCCTTTCTTCAGTCTTTGTTATCTCAGTGAATAACTGTGCCAGACTTTGGGTTGCTCAAGTCAGAAGCCTTGATGTCTGCTTTGGAGTCCTTTGTCTCACACCTTACACTGCATCCATGAGCAAGTCTCATTGGCTGTATCTTTAAAAGTGATCCAGAATCTAACTCCTTCTCAATACATCTACTGCTACCACCATCAGCACTCACTCAGATTTACTTTCATGACTCCCAGCTGCTCAGCCTACTGCCACCCTTGTCTCTCTGCATCTCAACACAGCAGCCAGAGTGAATCAGAACGTGTTGCTCTCCTGGAAAATTCTCTAAGGACCTCTCATCTCACTCAGAGGGAAATCCCAAATCTTCACAAGGGTCCAACCAACCTTGTATTATCTACCGCCCCTTCCTTCTCCTACCTGTGCGTCTTATCCCAAATTCCCCTCCTCTGCTGCTCACTAGGACCCACCACACTGGTCTCCTCTCTCTTCCTGGAATATGCTGGATGCTCCCACCACTCACTTCCCAGGTACCGTTGCCTCTGTCTGGAATGCTCCTCCTGGATGGCTGCCTGGTTCACTCCCTCAGTTCACTCAGGGCTCTGCTCAAATGACTTGATCCATGAAGCCCTCCCCAAGTACCTACAATGAATAGACCCCCGCCCGACACTGGTCTGCCCCTTTCCCTGCATTGTTGGCTCCACAGTGCTTGTCACCAGTCGATATTCTGCGTGTGTATTTGTTTGCCTGTGTATTGTCGGCCCCCCCGACGAGCATGTGCACTCCACTGGGACACGCGCTTAGCTCCCTGCTGAATTCCCAGTGCCTGGCACGTGACGGACACAGCAGTTGTTGAATGAATCAACAGAAGGGCTATCATTGTCCTTTTCAAAACCAAGCCAATTTTTTTCAGTTTCATTGTCTCCTACTGGGCAGTAAATTTCAAAACTATGAAACATCTCTGTATGTTGCTGTCGCTTTGTATTGTCCTAAAATGATCATATTCAAGCTTCGAATTTTTTCTCCCTAGTTCTAATATCTGAAGGACTGAAATGTTGTCTTTTATCAGATACTGAAAATTGCAGAACCTGGTGTGTTTTCTTTTATTTGGAAAATAGGAAGTTTTGGACTAAGCTTGCTTATTTTAAAGGAATATTTTTTTCCTATTGTTGAATGAGTAATAGACAAGAATGAAGTAGAAAAAATTAACCACTCCCGCTATACCATATTTTGATACATTTTCTTATTTTTCTTGGCAATTATAATATTATGTACTTTTAAATGACATTATGTAGTTGTAATCATGTGACAAATTCATTTGTATACTAATTTTCATCCATTTTTCTTATTATAAATATAATGGATGCTATTGAAAGGTGTTTGGAGAGTTCAGAAAACAAAAACTATAAAAATATTTGGAATCCTACACGGCCATTACTAAAATTTTGATGTATATGCGAACAATTTTTTTTCCTTTGAGATCGTACTGAAATATGGTCATGAGGATCTTACCAGCAGAATATCCAATGCCCTACAGGAAAGATAATCTGAAAAGTCATAGCTTCCGAATTCAAATAATAAAATTCACTGCATCAGCCACAAATTCTGAATCGTGTCTTCCTTGTTGCTTCCCCATCTCTGAATCATAGATACCAAAGGCACCCATTTTCAATTCTTTCAGCTACTTCTCTTTGTATTTATGTCATTATTTCAAAATACTATTCCTGTTCTGCTGCTTTACTTTTCCTGTTTTAGACATCATCTATCCACGTCCAACTGTGGAAGATGAGGATTTAGCTGTCTTCAAAAACCACCCCACCTCCACCACAAATGCACACGGGGGTATGAGCGGTTCACTTCCTCCCCCAACTTCCTCCCCAGATACTTCTGTCACAGATGGGTTTAAACTGTTACTCAGTGTTTACACGATTATGTTTATGGAAACATCACTCCCACGGAAGCCAGTGTACTCTGGTAGTGTTTGCTTTTGTCTCTCCAATAGCCATAATTGTGTCCTTTTTACACTTTCATGGTTTTTCTTGGTTTTCTGTGTATCTATCACTCAGTCTTCCACGCAATTTACACTCTAGGCGTTCATCCCCACCTTACATGATAAAGCACATCTATCAGTTTCACTCATTTTCCTTAACGAAGTTCTTCCTTTAACCTCTGCCCATCAGCTGTATGCCTGATACCCGCTGTCATGTTCAGTTTTCTTTTCCTTATCAAATTTGCAAGCCCCTTCATTCCTCCTCTGGGCTGGATACCTGGCTTTATCATATGCACACTTTTCTTTCTTGGTTAATTTCCTCTTTTTAGTGAGGCGTGTGCTCTTGTGGCTCCCCAAGGGCATGGGTGACAAAGTTTTTGAGGACGTGAATACTTGTAATTATCCTTATTTTACCCTCATCTTTGCATATATTATATATTAAAACATCATATAGTCAATATATTTGCATGCATATATGAATATATTAATTTTAATCATTTGAAGCTCTCTGTTGCTTCTTTGTGAGTCAATTTCCTTCAGATTCCTGTTTCTTATTTACTTATATTGGTCTCTGGCTTTTACATTGGACGCTTCCCTAAATGGTGACCCTGGACTGTTCATTCATGTTTAAGGATGAAGTGTGAAAAGGCTGATGGGAAGCTCTGTATGCATGGCTGGGGCTGTCCACTTGTGGGCTTCATGGGAGGTGACGGGCGGTGGAGACCTAACTATGGAATTAGGGGAAACTACAAATGTCATATTACAGGTCTGTTCTCCTGGGAAGGTTAAAACTCCATCAAAGGATCACTTTCAGAATAGATTTCTTTTCTTAATCTTTAATACAATCCCCACATTCCTTTTCTCTGAAATCTATTTTTATAGGTTCAATGTTTATTGTGTTTCCTCTTCATTCTGCCCCAAACAAGGGGCTGTGGTTTGCCCTTTGCTTAGCTTTTATTTACTTGAGAACTTGTCTGAAAGAAAGGAAGGAAGGAAGGAAGGGAAGGAGGGAGGGAGGAAGGAGGGGAGGAAGGGACATTTCCTAAGATTTGCAGGCTGTGTGAAGGCAGGTTTGAGTCCACAGCTTCCAGACTAATAGCTTATCCAGGTGGCCCGACCACACAGTTCCTCCAAACCCAGCTGCCTATCTCACTCTCTTCCCAGATGGAGAAGAAAACCTAAACCATCCTGCGTGCACTACAGTAAGACCGGAGTCTGATTTCATTCCTGCTTGTAGCCGATGTTAGAGCATGTCCTGAATCTCATATACCCACTTCCTACCCCGCTGTTTTCAGGGAGTTGGAGTTTCTGCTTACAAACAGGAGTAGAGGAGGACCTTGGAAACAGCCCTCTTATTGCTTCTAAAAGGGTGAAGGCCATTGACCATGGCATCCCACGTAGTCTGTTAGCCTTGTAGTCGCTCAGGACCCCTTCGGATTCTGGCGACGCAATGCCCACTCCTGTTTTCAGTGTTACTGAGGTACATGTCACCTTCTGTTTCTTTATGCATTACTTTGTGATTTGGAATCAGAGGGTTAATTTGATTTCCAATTTTATTATCACTGGCTCTTTGAACTTCAGCAAGTTGCATAATCTTTCTAAATTCTAGTGTCTCAATCTAGAAAACAGGGATAAGGGTATATATGTCTGAGAGGTCATTTTGCTAATCAGATAAGGTGAGCCAAGTGGGTTATTAGCAGAGTCTGCTGTTTTGTCTGTGCTCAGGAAACGGTAAGAAAAGCTGTGTCTGGTCCTATGAGCTAGAAGACATTTTAAACCAGAAGCCCCCAAAGAGCTAAATTTAATGATCAATTATGGTAAACAAAAAACTTACATTTTTCGTTGTGGAATAAATTATCCTTCTCCATAGCTTTTAGTGTCAAACTCTGCCTCATTATTGCTAATTGTGAGCCATTCAAATCCTTTTTAAGAACAGGAATATCAATCACTCACTCAGTCATTATAGTTTAGTCACTTCTGGGTCTTTCTTGAGCTGTGCTAAAATATTCCCTTGGCTTTGTACAGAGGTAGAAGGATATTTTGCCAATTATCCTAACTATGTGCATACCTAGAGTTGTTTAATATTTCCCTGTCAACAATGCTCTAATCCATTTTAAAAATTTCAAACTAGTAAGAAAATTGAAGCTTTGAATCCATAAGTAATTAGGAAAGAACTATGGTACTGAGATTGAGGTTGAGTTTTAAAATTACTTTTCAAGGCATTTGAAAATATTTGAGTTATTCTGTACTTCAAATCATCAGAGACTAACGTTTAAACCCTCTTTCCAAATATCAAAGGTCCTGGTGTGTTGTAAAGAAAAGCTGTGCCCCTGGTGAACTCTGTGAACTAAGATGCGTGCGTGTTAGCATAGTGACTTTACATTTTGAGCAGTTTCCGGTTGCAGAGAGCACAGCAGTTTTTCATTTGTCACCACATGGCAGGAAGGCACGACTGCAGTATTTCTATTTTAGGGCATTGACCCTGAGGCCACAAAATGTGCTCCGGATAATGTGGTGACTTGTGGCACTGGGCTGAGCGCCCATGTTGTGAATGAATTCATTTCAGCGCAGTTTCATTAAAAGGAAGCATCTCTGGGCTGGGAACATCGCCTCCTAGGAATACTCAATAAGATCGAGTATGTGTCTAAAGGTTTAAACTATTTTTTCCCAACAGGTGTTTAACGGCATTAGAAGTAACTCACCACAGCTAGAGAAATTGTGCAGTAGTGTGAACGGCAGCAATGAGATCAAATCTTCAGGAAATACAATGAAGGTCATTTATTTCACAGATGGGTCCAGGCCATATGGAGGCTTCACTGCCTCCTACACATCCAGCGAAGATGCAGGTAATTTAGGATGTTATAAATACACCTGTTTTATCCCGGGCACTGCAGCTGCCCCACAGACACTGCCAACCACAGCAGAGCCATCCATTGTCCCTTCAGAGATGAAAGTTACCCCAGGATCTTCCAAAGAAGACGGACATAACCAGATAGAAACCCCATGCTGGGGAAAAAAAAAAAAAAAAAACAACCAAAAGACAAATGACCTCTAGTTTAGGAAAAGAAAACTGCTATTGTGAATTAGCACCTTGACAAATGCTGTTAGAAGAGCTTCTAGCTCACCTCCACACAATGTCGCCATTACCGTTGGTTGCCAGTTCCATAGTCCTTGGTCCATTCTTTTGTGCTGGAAGAGACCATCTCCCTCTTGGAAGGTAACTTACTCCCACAGAGTAACTACTTTATTTGAAAACAGATTTTATTGTTTCTTAGTCATTCATCCATCCATCCATGTACAGATTTCCAGCACACATGAATGGGGGTTCACATATGATGTGTAGAGTATTTGAAATTAAGCAAAATATGGCCTTTCCAATCTAAATATCCTACTTTCTGGATTGGTGTTATTATCTAAGAGCTTTAAAATTTAGGAAGAGTAGAACTGCATATTTAAAAAAAGCATTTAAGTTATTTCATTGACACAAGGAGCATTCGTTCTCTGTTAAAGGGGGCAAATTCATTGGAACACCAATGTTATATTAGCTGTTTGATCCAATTAAATTCTCAGGTCAAGGGGAAGAGTGTTAATCAGAAGTCACTAAGACCACTGTTATGTATAGATATTGCTCTAAATTAAATATTAATGAATGGTAGGCGCACTTAGGAGATACTGATGCACAGCTAAACCCCACCCACCTAATCTACACCTACAGGGAAATAAAGAAGCTGCTTGTTTTTGCAGATCTTTCTTTCTAAACCCACAGGAACTTCTCCTACAGTTGGCATGCATGAGCCAGCCCTTCACCCACAACGCTGACATCAGCTAGAAAAATAAATGGAAGCAAAAAAAAGCTGCCGTGGTTATTGTAGTTACTGTTTCTGTATTGTTCCTGTCTTTGTTACAGCATGAATCTTACTACTACTTTCTCCATTTCATTGCCTTCTGTTTTCTAGTGTGCGGTGGGTCCCTTACAAATGTCCCTGAGGGGAACTTTACTTCTCCAGGCTATGATGGTGTCAGTAATTATTCAAGCAACCTAAACTGTGAATGGACCCTCAGCAATCCAAATCAGGAAAACTCCTCCATTTACATTCATTTTGCGGATTTTTACCTAGAAAGTCACCAAGACTGTCAATCTGATGTCCTTGAGTTCCGAGTAGGTGAGTTCAATCAAGGAACACATTCTAGCATTCATCTACAGCATTCTCCTTATGCCTGGAGACCACCCACAATGAAGGAAGTCAAATGGCTATACTATGTGTGCACAGGAACCCGAAGAACATCAAGCAGACAAAGCCATCATCCCATGTGTGTCCAGCTGAGGAACACACCCCATAAACAGGGAATGAGACAGATCAGTATTTACAGCTAGACCCTGTGTCTCTACTGATGTGATTTACCCCAGAGAGATTCTGGTTTGACTTTGCTCTCTTAATGAATTCAGGTGGTCCCTTCAATTCTCATCTACTCTAGACTTGTTACTTGAGAGACTAGAATGTAGCATTCTACATTCAGAATGTGTTGGTGGTTTCCTGAATTTACAGGATTCACAAAAGAGGCCATGGAAGTCTCCCTAAGCCTTAGATATCTAAAGAAGTATTGCAATGTGCTAGATGGAGAGGCATATGGAAGCTATTTAGGGAATTATCCCCAAAGCAGTCAAGTTTGTCTTTGTTTTCATAATAGAAATGGATTGACTGTACCCAGTAAACTATAGTTCTCTTACGAATTTTTTTAAAATCTGCATTCAGGAATGATAACTCAATTTTAGTTCTTTCCAATAGTAGAGGCATGAGTTATCCATTGAATGCTCCAAAGTAACATTGAAGATCTCTTATGCTGTCCAAGGTTCACTGAGTTCCTAGTTATTGCAAAATTTCAAGACAAGGAGGCTGAAAGCAGTGGAGGTTAGTAGAGTTGGCAGTGGCAGTCTACCACGGCAACTACAGAAGCTGATGCTTGCTTTGAGAGCATAGAGGACAGAATTTTCTAGAAAAAGATTTTGATAAAGTTTGTGGTCACAGACCACCTGCCTCAGCAGAAGAATCATCTGGGCTTTCTGAGGTAAATGAACCTAGAAAAGGCTTAGGAGGGACACGGACTTCGTAGTTTGGGAATGTTCTCCATGTGGTTCTGATAAATGCTCACCACTTCTGCCTGGTTCAAAACCACTGGCTGACAGACTCAAGCAGAACAGCTGTATATAAAATTTTGTTCAATGAAATACAGTCATTTTTGAGACAGAATACTGTGTTTGTTGACTTATGAGATCAGTGATGTTGTCTGACAGACTAAGCAGGGAGGAGAGAGTGTGAGCTATAAATGTTAATCAAATTACTGCAGAGAGTCATCTACCTAAAAATAGCTAGCTCCAAATCTGATATTCTTGGCCTGAGTACTGAATAGCCCATTCTATTTATTTTATTTATGTATTTTTATTTAAACTTTTAATTAATTAATTTATTTTTCTTGGGAGGAGGTAATTAGGTTTATTTACTTAATTATTAATATTTTTTTAAATGGGGACACGGGATTGAACCCAGGACCTTGTGCATGCTAAGCATGTGCTTTACCACTTGATCTGTACCCTCCCCCCAATTCATTTTAGCTGAGTAAATAAAGTGAAGAAATCATTAAAATTTTAGGTAATCAGCAATTTTATCTTGCTAATATATTTTGTCACTATTGACATATTTCTTACTCCCTAAAAATAAAAAGCATACCCCAATTTTTAAATTAGTTGTATCTGTTTAGATACGCTAAAAATAATGATGAAAACACAAATTGAAACAAAATGGCATCTACAATAGAGAAAGAGGTCCATATAAAAAAAAATTTTTTTTTGCCCTGTTGGAGGCACTCTTTCCTTTGCAATTGGGAAAGACAGAAAGGCAATCTGTGAAATATTTGCTACTAAACCAGAATTTAAATGTGTGTCAATGAATACCTCAGATTTTTTTTAATTATTTGTTCCTACTGAATTCAATGACTATATTTTCCAAAAGATACATACATAATGGCACTTGGTGTGTTATTCTGTTCAGGTAATGCTGACGGGCTTCTGATGTGGAGGCTCTGCGGTTCTTCACAACCTGCAATACCATTGGTCATACCTTATCCTCAGGTGTGGATACACTTTGTGACCAATGAGCGTGTAGAACATGTTGGATTCCATGCACGATACTCCTTTACAGGTAGGACTTATGATAAGCTCTCCTACTTTGGCAATAAAATAATACATACATTTTAATGACATTTCCCACAATGATCTCACGTATATTTTGTTACATTTATTTTTGGACAGCTATCAGGGCTGATTTTACTGGTAATACCAATGAGACATTTAAAATTATACTTTCTAACCGGTTGTTGCCTGTCACTAGGAATTTCTAAATTTTAATACATTGATCTATAGCCCAGAGATCTGCCTATATTCTTATTGGCTTGAGTATTTCATCGAGAGATTATCTCTGGTTTTTCTATATAAACAATCATATCTTTTGCAAATTGATAGCACTTTTTTCTTTCAAACCCAATTCTTGATTTCTTTTTTCCAGTCTTATTTCACTAGCTGAGGCCACCATCGTAATGTCAAATGCAAGGGATGATGGCATCTTGTTTCTGACCTTAATGTGAATGCCTGTGACATTTCCTTGTTAGATATATTGGTTATTCTTAGGTTTTCAAGAAATACTTCTTATCACATCAGAAAAAAAATTCTCTTTAATTCGAAGTGTGCAAAAGGTTTTTTTTTTTCACTGTAAGATTTTGTCAAATAATTTTTTGGCATCTTTTGGGATGATCTAATTTTTTCCTACTTTAATATGTTAATGTAATAAATTGCACTGAAAGATTTTTCTCTTGTTAAACCATCCTTTCACTTCTGGATAAACCTTGCTTGGTCATGATGTGTATTTTGGACATATTACTGAACATAATTTGCTAAGGTTTTGTGCTGGATTTGCACCTGTGACATTCAGTTTGTACCTGAAAGTTCAGCTCCAGACCAGCAGTACCCCTCCTTTCTGCTTATCTGGACCATTAGAATTTTTCTAGTCCATTTTCACTCACAAGGCAGTCCTTTTAGATTTCCAACTTTATCCAAAAGCCTCAACTCCAGCCCTTGCTTTTGTGGAAGTCTGAGGCCATATGTTTTCTTTTTGCCTGATCATCAAAACCTCAAACCATATCTTGGTTCCATATCTTAGACTGACACACTTTGAATTTGAGATAACCCCCTCAGAATTTGAGTGCATTTATTGTTTATAGACTTTGAAGATTTCCTTTCTTTCCCTTAAGTTTGGCTCTGAAGCAAATACATGTTGGCTATAATTTGATCTTGTATTTCTTTGTGTTATGAACGGTTGGTTGGAGAAAGGAGAGAGATTGATTATCTACTCAGTCAACCATGTTGCCAGCGGGTTTTTCTTTATCAGATTGAAAAGAAAAGAGTCAGACTTCAGGAAGCAGTATTATTTGTGTGGAACACCAGACCACACTATACTTGAGAACTATGTCCATTTTTCAACTTGCTATGCCAATGTGTACTTGGATAACTGACTGCAATATATAGTGCTTATTGTCAAGTGACTAAGTCTTTAGTTATGGGACTTGGTCATATTCTTCAAGCTTATGTTTATTTTCACTGGCCTAGCTTTTTCCAAGAAAGACCATGTTATTTACTTTGCCCTTAGTGTATTTACTGTCAGTTACATGCTCATCTAATTCTTCTCCATTTATGGTTCAGATGATCTTCCTTCTCCTTTGTATCCAACTTGAGTCCGTCTTCACTATGTGATTCTGTTTAACTAACACTCTGTGGGATTCTGTTTATTTCTAATCTTTCATCCAGTTTTACTTTGCTTTCATCCAAATGTCACCTATTTATTCATTCAGTGTCCTTTTTTAAAAAAATCATAAAGTACAATGGCTATAAGTAGTATTTACTTTGGCTTTGCAGAATTGGGTGGGGCTTTTTTCCCCTGTCTTACTTAGAAGGTTACAAATCTAATTTCAGACTGTGGCGGCATACAGATAGGTGACAGTGGAGTGATCTCAAGCCCCAACTATCCGGCCTCTTACGACAGCCTGACCCACTGTTCTTGGTTGCTGGAAGCCCCGCCCGGCCACACCATCACTGTGAGTTCTGATGACTGGGTGAAACACTTCTGAAACTGTAGGACCAAAGCACCATGCTCTGTGGAAGCAGTGTTCTGTTAATAAGCAAGTGATTAGATGAGGCTCTGATCCTGCCATCATATCTTCTCCCTCAAAATTCTCTGATCCGAGTATATGCATGGGCATCTACAAGTTTATAGTTAATGAGGAATGGAATCTTTTTCAAACACAGGAGAAGCCATGTAGAGAAGATGATTTCCCCATCCAGAGAGAGATGGATTCGTATTCTTGCGATGAGTTGCCCCCCAAGTCCAGGGGACTGACCATGACCCTTATGACTCCAGTTCTGGGAGAAATTACCCCTTCTCAAAATTTCCAAGAGAAACTTCAATAAGAAAAATGAGAGGAGGGCAGGGGAGAATGAACTAAGAGACAGAAATAGTTACATGTATATTCATGTAAGACTGAAAAATTGTGCTCTGCACCAGAAATTGACACAACGTTGTAAACTGACTATAACTCAATAAAATAAAATAAAAAAAGAAATACAAAATTATTCAAATTAAAACAAAATGAAAGGATTTGTCAGGATTTTAACCAACTATATAGAACTAAGCTCTCTTACTATTCAGACTGCCTCATTCCTTCTCTTTTCTCCTGCAGCTAACATTTAGAGATTTTGACATCGAAGCCCATGCAACCTGTGCCTGGGACTCTGTCACTGTCAGGAATGGGGGCTCTCCTGGATCGCCTGTAATAGGACACTACTGTGGAAGTTCAAACCCCAGGACGATCCAGTCCGGGTCCAACCAGCTGGTGGTGATTTTTAACACAGACCATTCGGTGCAAAATGGTGGATTTTATGCTACATGGAGTACAGAGACTTTAGGTAAAAGAACATTCTCTGCACTTACTGTCTTTTTCACTGCTGTATTTTGAAAATTGATTAATCCTGCAAGTATACATTTTGTACCAACTCTGTCTCAGACGCAATTCTCAATATTTGCGCTTGCCATCTCGGATAGCAACCTTGGAAGGAAAACACAACGTCAGTACACATTTTCTCCACTTGCTTAGGATAAATGGGTTGATAATTTTTGCAGGACATGTAGCTTATCATCCGTAGACTCAAGATTTGAATAAAAACAGTGGAGCCAAGAAACTTGGATCTGAATCATTCACCACAATGCTTCTCTGGGCAAAAGGGCATGGCACAACTAAAGAGTGACAAATATCAGAAAATATGTGTTGCAAAATTCCAGTTATAAAATAAGTAAGTCCCAGGGTTGTGATGTACAGCAGAGTGACTCTAGTTAACAATACTGTGTTGTGTATGTGAAAGTTGCTAAGATTAGAGGAGATCTTAAAAGTTCTCATCAGTTGAAAAAAAATTGTAACTGTGTGGTGATTGATGTTAACTAGACTTACTATAATCATTTCATACTATGTACCTATATCAAACCATTTTGCTGTATACCTAAAGCTAATAATGTTATGTGACAATTATATTTCAATAATACATATCTCAGTAAGTGGGGGAAAGAAGAAAATATGTGTTGGAATCACAAGTAGTTTAAAATATTTAGAGCTTGGAGGCAGAGTGCTGGGTGGTGAGCTGAGGGCAGGAAAACCAGTAGTCCACATCATGAAGACCCTTGGATTCTGTATTGTCCCTTGAGCAACAGAGAGCTAATGAAGAATTTTGAGCATCAAAGTGACAGGATAAGCTCTGTGGTTTAGAACGGATGCTCTGTATGTGGCAAAACAGCATAGATTTGATTTCAGAAGATTAGTTGTTGTGCATGGAAGCCATGCACTTCATGGAAATGCCCAGAAAATGTTATGACTCACATTGGATACTTTTTTGTCAGGATCTTGTTACTGCCTTGCAGTATCACACAGGGCAATTCTTTCTAGAAGAGTCTGAGTTATTGAGAAGATCCTTGTGGAATGAGTCAGACTGTCCCTTCATGAACCACTGGCTGCTATTGAAATCAGAGGAGAGTTTTAGATGAACCACTGGTTTTCCAAGGGTTTAAAAACAAAAGATACAGGGAATACTCCTTAACTTCGTTCTGTTTGGAGTCCATGTTTTTTCTTTTGTCCTAAGTACCTATCTTAACATTATATAAAAATATTCTAGATTTTGCTTTCTTTCAATCCCTGTAATTCATTTTCCATCTATCCAGCCTTTCAATACGAATGAACCAGGTTGCTTAATGGAAGATTTTGCCCTCCTCAAAATCATTTTCTCCTGTCCAGCATGTTAGAATTAAATTGCAAATGAGTGTAGACTTGTTTTCTCATGTGTTAGTGGTAATAAAATACAAAACTTGGAGTTTCTGGTACAGAAATTCCACACAGTCTCAATGGGAGGGAAAAATACTGCTATTGTTCGAAGACAGGATAGAAATCTGTCTTCTTTATGGCATGGTCTCAGGTGAGTTCAGTGTAAACATAACAAAACTAACAGCTGAAACTTCCTGTGGCCTCAGGGACCCTGCGTTTACTGAGAGTTCTTGTAGACCTACCCTGAAGTCAGAGACTCATAGGCACTGAAAAGCTACACTAAAATCTCACGTTTAGAAATGTGTCTCCTCCAGAAGTCTGGGGTTACCAAAACTGTCATTGTCATCACACACTGATGACTTTTTTCACGACAATTTTTCAGGTTGTGGTGGAATACTTCATTCGGATAATGGCACCATCAGGTCCCCTCACTGGCCTCAGAATTTTCCCGAGAACAGCAGGTGTTCCTGGACAGTCATTACTCACCAAAGTAAACACTTGGAGATCAGCTTTGACAACAACTTCCTAATCCCCAGTGGTGACGGGCAGTGTCAGAACAGCTTTGTGAAGGTCAGTGCGCTTGTTTATTTAATTGGAGCCGAGCTGGTTTCAGGAACATAAATGTTTAGATTAGAAATGACTCATTGCCTCTCCAAGTAAAAAAAGGACAATTCTGCTGCTTGGATTGCTCAAATGAAAAAGAGAGAAACCTCCACCATTAGGAGTTCAAATCTGAACCACAGTGCCCTTTGCCCTGTGAACTTCATTTGCTAATACATAAACAAAGATCTTTAATTTAGGAGGGTGTCTGGCCTTATGAAATTCTCATGAGCATCTATAGTTCTTTCTCTCTTTCTTTTCTTTTTCTGTTCTAATGGACCCTTAAGGACAAAATGAATGAAAGTTACCATGACAGGCAGCAGAGCATCCTATAAAAATTTCAGAAAGCTGGACATGTATTTAGTGCCAGTCTCCACCTTTAGCCTTAAACACCCATAAGTCGAAAAGACAAGGAGGGACCCACATAAAATGATGGCCGGGGGCAGTCAGTCAGGCTCTCTTCCTTTAAAGTTAGAAATGTGGCTCCTGTGGCACTTACATCCCCTTTCAGTGACTTACGCCATGACTGTATCATAAATTCATTCCATCTGTGCTATTTTGCATCTTATATGTTATATCTCTAAGAGGCTCTATGCCTTTGAGTGGAAAGAACATTGGCCTTTGGTTCCCATTAGCCTGGACCCCACATCACTTGCATTTACACCTACATGTTCCTCTATGAGCTGATTAAACATTTGGGCTTTGAATTACTCAGCCATAAAATGAAGAGAATAATTCCTAGTTTAGTGGGACTGTTTTAAGCATGAGAAGTAATGGGACAGAATAACAGAAACAGTGCTCAGTACTTGGAACATAAAACCACCTAACGAGTAGAAACAGCTTGTATTGGTCAGTGTTGGTATTATTTAACATGACCTCTCAAATTATGTTTTACATCTAACTCATCCATGCACGCTGCTTAAATAAAAATCCCAGACTTACATATGATACACATATACTAGAACTCAGTGAATGAACACTTTCCCTAATTGCTTTTTTCATGACACAAATAAATTCTCTCTCTCATGGACTAACATCAAATGTACAGATGTAGGTAAAGTCTCGCAAGATCTTCAGTTGTAAAATGGAATCTGAAAAGTAATTTAGGCTTATTTCTCCTCTGGATCAAATGGAAATCCCTCTGACATCAGGCAAGGCCAGCACCACTGGCAGGTGGGATCAGTTTGGAGCTCTGCCAAAACTAAGTGGCCTGGGAGATGCCCTCTTGTTTTTCTCCTGCCAGCCTGAGACTCCTGTTTTTGCCAAGAGATACTGAGGTGGGTGAGCAAAACCAGTGAGAGGGGCCTGGCTACTGAAATTAACCCTTAACCTCACACCTTATACAAAAAGGAACTCAAAATAGACCATGAACTGATAGGTAAAATACACAGCTATAAACTTCCAGAGGGAAAAAAGAGCAGAAAATCTTTGGGACCTAAATATAGATGAAAAGTTCTTAGACTGAACATCAAAAGAATAATCCATGAAAGAGAAAATTAATACATTTTACCTCATCAAAATGAAAAATCCTTTGCTCTGTGAAAGCCTCTATGAAGAGATGAAAAGAAAACCTAGAAACTGGGAGAAAAGATTTCCAAACACTTGCCCTGATCACAGACTAATATATAAAATATAGACGGAACTCTCACACCCAACAGTAAAAATAAGGAGTCCCATTAGAATATGGGCAGAAGGTATGAACTGATATTTTACCAAAGAGGATATTTGGGTGGGAAATAAACATATGAAGGTGCTCAGCATCCCTAGCCCTTAGGAAAGATAAGAACTAAAAACACAGTGAGATAT
Organism: Camelus dromedarius; assembly: GCF_036321535.1. Classification (NCBI taxonomy): domain Eukaryota; kingdom Metazoa; phylum Chordata; class Mammalia; order Artiodactyla; family Camelidae; genus Camelus; species Camelus dromedarius. Next base: position 15,384,379 of record NC_087461.1, read on the forward strand.
TGCTGCACACCTGTCAGAATGCAAAACACAGTGACAACACCAAATCCTGGCAAGGATGCAGAGCAGCTGTACCACTTTTTCATCACTGGTGGGAACTTAGAATGGCCCAGCCCCTTTGAAAAATAGTTTGGCAGTTTCTTATGCTTTTTCTGCATCTATTGAGATGATCATGTGATTTTTGGCCTTTCTTTTGTTGATGTGGTGTGTCACATGGATTGATTTGCGTATGTTGAACCATCCTCCTGCCCCTGGGATGAATCCAACTTGATTGTAGTGTATGATCTTTTTTATGTGTTGTTGGATTCTATTTGCTAATGTTTTGTTGAGAAGTTTTGCATCTGTGTTCATCAAAGATACTGGCCTGTCATTTTCCTTTTTGGTAGTGTCCTTGTCTGGTTTTGGTATCAGGGTGATGGTGGCTTCATAGAATGAGTTTGGGAGTGTTCCTTCCTCTTCAATCTTTTGGAAGAGTTTGAGAAGGATCAGTGTGAGTTCTTGTTTGTATGTTTGGTGGAATTCCCCAGTGAAGCCATCTGATCTGGGCAGTTTCTTATAAAACTACACATACACCTACCATAAGATCTAGCCATTGCACCCTAGGCATTTATCCCAGTCATGCAAACTGTGTCTACACAAAAACCTGTATACAAATGTTCATAGCAGTTTTATTGGCAATACATAAAAACTGGAATCAGTGAAAATGTCCTTCAGTGGGTGAATGGTTCAATGAACTCTGGTGCATGCATACCGTGGAGTACAACTCGCCAGTTAAAAACAAACTCTTGATGTTACCAAAGACAAGCTCACATGCCCGCTGCACCATGAGGCCAAACAAACTGAAACATTGAAGTTTGGAGCTGAGAAGGTTTATTGCAGGGCCAAACAAGGAGGATGGGGTGGCTCATGCCTAAGAAAACCCCAAACTCCCCAAAGGATTTCATCAAAGCATATTTAAAGGCCAGGTGAGAGAGAGGAGTCCCAGGGTATGTGATCAGCTCGTGCACAATTCTCTGGTTGGTTGATTGATGTGGAAGTAACAGGGCAGTCAATACCATCAACCCCCAGGCACCAAAAGGTCTGGGGACAATGCACCCTCGATCATCAAGTAGTTAATTTCTTCCCTTTGGTGATGGTTTTAAGTATCTGAAAAACTCAGTAAATATAAATGGGATACTATTATCTGGGTGCCTCAGGGAGGAGCTGCAGCAGAGGATATGGGGAGGGGTCTGACCATGGAAGACCCCACAGGGTCCTCCTTGGTTATACTGACAGGCTAACAATTTGAAAAAATCACCAAGGAGTTATTCCAAGTGAAGAAAGCCAATCCCAAAAGGTTACATACTCTACTGCTCCATTTATGTAATATTTTTGAAATGACAGTATTCAGAAGTGGAGGACAGACTGCCAGAGGTTAGGAAGATGGAGATGTAGAAAGGAATCGTGTGTGGTTATAACAGAGCAAGTCTAGGGAGCCTTGGCATTGGAGGTGTTCATTATCTTGAATGTGGTGGTGTGTAACTGGGCTATAACCGGATACACACATACACACGTGTGAACACAAGTATAACTGGGGAACTGATCAGATGCAGGCACTGTGCCAATGTCAACATCCTGGTTAGGATATTATACTATAGTTTTGCAAGATATCGATATTGGAGGAAACTGGGAAATGTGTACAAGGGATTTCTTTATATCTTACAACTGCATGTGAATCTGCTGGTACTCAATAAATGTTATTTTTTTTAGAAAATTGTTTGAGTGGTAAGATGTCACATGTAGCCAGGTTGAACTGTACCAACTTTAAGAAAAGTCAAAAAGTTTTTGACAATTTTGTCACATTTTGTAGATCCAGTATCATTTAAATTAGTTCTAGGTTGGATAGCCAATGAAATGTGTTCTTGACTGATGAGCTGGCAATGGATATTTAATAACTCTTTACCATTATTATCATTATAACACCTATGTTCTTGGGCCAAAAAGAAGCCATGTCAGACCCATAATTAATGACTTCAGGAAAGTGTAAGCCCTTGAGGATTCTTGAAGCCCTTAATTGAAGAACTTGAGATTCTTTCTTAAAAGTTTTAGCTCATTTCACTTTGCCTTTTTTAGTGATATTTGTGAAAATAGGAATATATGTAGCTAGCTCTCTCTCAGTCCTGTTTATAATTTTACAAAATGTGGGTAGAAAACTTCCATATACTGTTTCCATGGATAGTTAAGGGGACATTTCTTTCCCAACTTTTTTTTTTTTTATCTTAGCTATTTGGCAGAATAGCTTCACATGTGTTTTCGGTAGCTGCAGCCCCAGGCACCTCCTGTATCTAATAAACGGCAAATATAATTTGTCTTCAGTAAAATCCAGTAAGCTGGATATGCAGTGTTTGACAGTCAGTTGAAATGATACAGCTTTAAAGAGCCGAGAGTAAATCAGCGCTCTGAATCAGTGCTACCTCACGCCCGTTCCTGTAGGGCTAATTTGCTAATAGAAACATGTTTCACAGCTGGATGTGTTTATTGCTTTGTTTGAGGAATATTCCTGCAAATGCTATGTTTGGAATGAGTCATTTGATATGAATAGTCTAGTAAGGCTAATCCAAACCCAGTTACCTTCTTGCCTTTTTGGACCAGATAATTCTTAGTTGGGGGTGGGGGGGAGGTTGGGGAGGGGCATCATAGGATGTTTAGCAGCGTCCCTGGCCCCTACCCACTACATGCCACCCCCCACCCCAAATGTGACAATCAGAAATGCCTCCAGACATCACCAAATGCCCCTGGAGAGGGCAAAATTGCACCCGGTTGAGTCTCACTGGTTAAATATGTTTAATAGCCTTTTCCGTGATCATGTGCATTCACTACCTAATATCAGTATTTTTCTTGAGTGACTCAGCACTTTCCATGCCTGATCTCCTGTCTGAACTACTGCAGACTCCCAGCATCCTCTCCTCTCCTCCTCTTCCCCTTGAGCCTGCCCCTCCCAGCGGCTCCTGCCAGAGACATGGCCAGGATCTCTGACCTGCCACGGCGCCTGCACAGAGTCCGCAGCCTGGCTCCTCACTCACTTTCTGGCCTCTTTGCACTAGACCTGCCCCTTCCTGCCACTGGGCTCACCTCCCCCCAGGTCAGGTAAAGCCCCTTCTTATATCCTCTCCACAGCTCTACAACAGCTCCCTTTTGCACTTCAACATGTGCAAAATGATTAATGCACTATGTGCACTATGATTAATGTCCTTCCCTAGACCAGTTAGGATTGGTTTGACTTGGAATTTTGAAACTCATGATTTATTCCCCAGCAACTGTTTTTCAAATGAGCGTATTGGTTGCTTCTTTTAAAGTGACCAGACCCAGACCACCTGGTCTTCAGTGAATTGCACGGTGACTGAATCTCATCCTTTCTTCAAAATGAACCTTAAAAATTCAACACTACCAGGAAGTCTTCCATGATTTATCTCAGTTCATGGTAATTACATGTAGACTTGAAATTCATGTCTGCTTTCTTCATGCTTTACAAATATATTAATCTCCATGGGCTTCTGGCTTGGTAAATGTCCTCTACTTGCAGTCCAGAGTTTGCCAGCCACCCAGGACAAATGGTAGACCCCACGGTATTATCCATGCTGGTCTGTCTCCCTTGCACCCAGCAAGCTCAGCTAGATCAGGTCAACTAGGAGAAGGCAAGAGGATTGGTAGTGGGTAGTGATTGATTTAAAAAAAAAATCATTGCCTAGCTACACAAAAGTGAACACAATCTCCTTGACAGAATCAAGAGCGGGCTGTGCTGTAAACAAGCAGCTTAAAGAAATGATTCTCAAAAGAAAATATTGCAGATTTGCATGTGTTGTATTTACTGCTAAGTTTAGGTCTGTATACACCTGAGTACCATTATTTTCCAGCCTAAGCACATTTAAACACTGATGGGAAAACCAGGAGCACTAAGTCATGTTTGTGGCTCTGCCAGGTATGGGCGGGAGCGCAGGAGGCCGACAGGGCCCTGATGGCCACGAGCTGTGGGAACGTGGCTCCCGGTGCCATCGTCACTCCAGGAAACGCATTCACTGCCGTGTTCCAGTCTCAGGAGGCCCCGGCTCAGGGCTTCTCTGCATCCTTCATGAGCCGTAAGTAGCACTAAAAACCAAACAGAGAGGTCCTTCAAAGGGTGTGGCTGCCACAGGCAGGCGTGGGGAGGAGAGGTGTGGGGTCTGCTCCAGGGTTGGCTGGAGCTGAGGGTTCCAGGAGAAGAGCCTGGGCAGGTCACCTAATCCTGAAAGTGCACCCTTTCTGCAAAATCAGCAAGAATGGAACTGAATTTAACCCTAGGTCAGGAAAGAAGTGTCTGAAATTAGCCCTACAATCCACAGTGGGGCAGGAGTTGGGCAGAAGCCGGCGGTAATCACTAGACAGTCACTGTGCCCAGCCTGTACCCACTGCCTACCTGCAACCGAGTCACCTGGCACTGTAAAAGCACGCTGAGTCGTGGGCCTCACCCCAAGCCTTTCTGAATTCAGATTTTCCCTGCCTAGGGCCTTATGTGGTTAGTTCTCACCCAGCTAATTGCCATGCTCAGTCAACCTTGGGAGTCACTTTTTTCAGGATTTTCCCTTCCTTCTGTGATGACTACTCACAAATTAGATTAGCAAGACATGGAACAGTTTTCAAGTCTGAGAAATAATGGTGTGTGTGCCTGTTGGCCGAATGAAATCAAATAGCTGCTAACTGCAAACCACTGCTTAGGGAAAAGCTTGGTGAAAGGAATTAGAGGAAACAGTGCAGAGAACAGGTATTTCCGACATGAGTAAGAGTGGGGTGTAACGGAAGTAACACAAGACAACCCCAGACCTAATTTGAGGTCTTCACTTGGTTTGTTGTATCTGCGAATGTGTGTGTTTTAATATCAGTTTAAAAGGATACTGTTATTTCCCTCAGTGATAGGTAGGGAGTGTGTGGATTAACTAGTTAGTAGTTACATGAAAACAAATGTCATTTTAGTGGTAAAGTTAGTTCTCTTTATTTCTAACACCAGGATCCATGTGAGAATTTGAGATATGGTATGTATGTATGATGGAATACTACTTAGCCATAGAGAATAAAATTTTGCCATTTGCAACAACGGGGATGGACTTAGAGGGTATTATGTTAAGTGAAATAAGTCAGACAGAGAAAGACAAATACTGTATGATATCACTTATACAGGGAACCTAAAAAATACAACAAACTAGTGAATATAACAAAAAAAGAAACAGATACAGAGGACTAAGTAGTGGTTACCAGGGGGAGGGGCAACATAGCGGTAGGGGACCAAGAGATACAAACTACTGTGTATAAAATAAGCGACAAGGACATGTTGTACAACACAGGGAATATAGCCAATATTTCATAAAACTACAAGTGGAGCATGAGCTTTAAAAAATGTGAATCACTTTATTGTACACTTGTAACTTATACAATAATGTACATTAACTCTACTTCAATAAAAAATGAAAAAATTTAAAGAGTTGGGACTAATAAATTCAACCATTTTTAAAAAGAAGGTATTGTTTTTATGGCCAGATAGCAATAGCAATGAAAATAGCATATCTTTCTATAGTACATTTTAAGGGTGGGGAAGGTATAGCTCAGTGGTAGAGTGCATGCTTAGCGTGCACAAGGTCCTGGGTTCAATCCCCAGTACCTCCATTAAAATAAATGAGTGAGTAAATAAACCTAATTACCTCCCCCCAAAACCAAACAAAAAAGCAAAACAAAACAAAAAAAATTAATTAAATATTTTTAAAAACAAAACAAAAAATAAAACTTCTTAGTGTACTGATCTGGTACAAATCAAGTTTCATCAGTTTTATTTCTTTAGCTACATGAACCCTATTCAATCTTTGCTAAGTCATCCCTTCTTTAGTGTCTTAAAATTAAGTGATTTGCAATGGATTTGTGGTAAAATCCACTGAGGCCAAAACTCTGCATCATTTTCTCAAAATATTCAATGTTCTCAATTTGCTTGGATATTTGTTTTTAAATCAGAGCTCCATTCTCTTAGTTATTTCTTCCTCTTGGAGTATCTCAGGAAATATGTCTCTAGAGAGTTTAGGAAATTTGAGGCTTTCCTTCACTGATAAAAAGATACTATATGTGAGAACAAATGTTCTCGTGACCCATTTTTCTTCCCCTGTAGTATGTGGAAGGACGTTCACTAACCCTTCAGATTACATCGTTTCTCCAAACTATCCAAAACAATATGACAACAACATGAACTGCACCTACATCATAGAAGCCGATCCTCTGTCCGTGGTCCTCTTGACTTTTGTGTCTTTCCATCTAGAAGGTAAGTTTATTCTTATGTAAACTACAGTTGCTTCTTAAATGAACGTGTGGGAAGTAGAGGCAGAGATAGTCTAAAAATCACCATTTAAAGAAAATATTAAAAATGTTACAGTGGAGTTGATGTAAGTGTGATTAAAATTCCATCCAATGTTTTAAGAACATATACACCATCCTGCATATTCCACTCAGAGGTGAAAAAAATAACCCAAGAGCTTTAAGAACAGAAGCATCATATAAATGGCTTAAAGTAAGTTGAAATCTACTATATGTTAATTACAGTCTCTAATTTATTCATTTGTGTTTATTCTACGTATGTAAATGTGCCTACACAAAGTCACATGCACACACACTAAACTAACTGAGTCAGTCAGTGCTCCATAAATGTTGATAGGTGAATGAATTGATAAAATGAATAAATATCTGTTCTAATCTCATTAAATATAACCATGGGACACCGTTTCATCTCCTTTTTCATCTCCATCAATCGCACGGGGATTGAGAAACCCTAACCTCAGTGCCCCTTTGAGTTCATTCCCTGGCTTTTGGAAATGGACTCTTGGCAAAGGGTACAGGGGAGCTGCTGGTTTGGGCCGGGCTCTGACTACAATAAACACAACGTGACATCTAAGGAGAGGTACCCCACTGCAGAAAAGAGATCCCTTCAAGTAGACAGGCATTTTCAACTGCTCAGTCACATTAGTATTTTTTACAAATTAATTTCCTGGTTTTAAATCACAATTAATCTGTACATTTATCAGGCTTCCTCTGTATAATCAAACTTTCTGTTTGGGTTAGTCTCCCATGGCAGTGAAAAGTTAAACTTCACAAAGTATTCTACAGTATTCAGCACCTGGGAAATTTATGCTTCATAAAAACAGAAATGACATGTCAGTGCTGTGCATTGATAAATTATACCAAGCCTCTCTCAGTTGATCCTTTTTCTATGACCTCCTTTTCCTGCATCTCTATAAGTTGTGGTTTTTTGCACAGGTTGGCTAGAAAATGCCAAGTATGGGTTGATGAATGTCACCATAAAAATGGACTATGGAGTAAAATAGAATTTTTCCAGCATTTATTAGCACAAAATTCCAGTAATATAAAAAAAAGTTCATGATATATAAAGTATTAGGGGAAGGTAAAACAGTTTATATAAAAGATCCAATTTTTTTAATTTAAAATAACCTGTGTGAATAAAATTTGTAAAGCTCTTAAGCAGCATGTAGAGTCGCTACTACCGAGTTATAGGTTTGTAGGTGATATTTATTTTCTTTATCCCTTTTCTATTATTTCTGTAATTGAAGGAAAGTTATTTGAATAAAAGAGGAAAAACATGTGGCTTCGGTTGTGCATTTGTATGAACATTTGTTCTCATTAAATTGCAGAAGCACAAGAATGTCATGTGCCTATATCATTTAGAAAAGGAAGTACTGGTAAATATACTGTATAATAAAAGTCCTGCCAATGCCAAAGTACCAATGGTATATGTATTATTACAAGGGAACCTGTCCTGACCCCAAAGAGCAGCTCCCTGAGTTTAGCAGACTAGGTGTGACTAGAGGGGTGAGTATACTGTGAATGACCTGATGGGGGGTGGGGTGTGTGCTGGGAGAAGCGGACACAATTCTAGGATGCATCTCAGTGCCATGTTGGCCACTTACTTACATGGCTTTGTCCAAATTACTTAATCTTTCTGATAATCACTGTAATTTTTAAAAACTATAAAATGGTAGTTATGAAAGTCAAATCATGTCTATAGACACATACTTTGTGAACCCTCATTCATCAGAGTGGCCATTGCTTGGTTATTTTTGCTGCCACCAGTCAGGATCTTCAGACACACCCTTGTACAAGTCACCTGAGAACAGATAGTTGGTTTTGCCAGATTAAGTGATTTCCCTTTTACGAATGGATTTGCTAATTTTTACCCAGTTAAAGAGACTGTTGTTTTTTTTTTTATAAGATGATATCCTTATGATGATGTCTTGTGACATTTCCAGTGTTACAAGCACTCGGCATTTTCAAACAGCTAAGAGAGTAATTTCTGGCTTAGATTTATTGAATTGTGATGATTCCCAAAAAGGGCAACATTAATCAGATTTATTTTGTAATTGGATTCTTATTAGTAATCATATTACCTCCCACCTCTTCTAAGCGAGTCTGAGGAATTCATGTACGGTGCATCGTGATAAAACTGAGAATTGCTCTCAGGAAAAATCACAGCTTTTTTGGTGGGAGCCTTGGTCTTCCCAGGCCAGAGAATGGTTTCTGAGGGATGGTCCAAATGACTAGGCATTTCTCAGCCCAAGCTGGCCAGCAGAGTCCGCATTGACCTGGGTGGAGATGAAGGGTCTGGATCTGCTCTTTGGGTGGGCCACTGGCACAAAAGGTGGATCTGTCAAGAAAAAAATGAGCTGTCCCGGGCTACAAAATACTATGGGGAAACACACTTGCCCATACATTGTATCTGCTAAACCCCGACAGCTGGTGAGGAAAGGTTTTACCCTTCAGGCTAGTGAACTGGTTACTGAGCTACACGCTGGTGTCCTGGGGAAGTTACAAATGTTCGGTGACCTACTTTCCATTAAAATAAGTTGCTCTAAAAGTGTGTTCTGGTATTTTGTCTTGGCCTAAGTTTCTTTTTCTCTTTATTATTACATTTCCAATACTACTCATTCCACCAGCTACAGACTCCTCTTCTTTTCCATATAATCACTACTGAACTGTAAAAATTCCAGGGAAAGTAATCAAAAGTCATGGAAGACATTTCCATTTGAGCATTTACAAGACTTTTTAAAAAAATGTTATCTCAAGACTAAAATGGCTCTTGGCCCTTTTAACAGTGTCTCCAAAACTTGAAAAATAAAATAGAGATTAGACAAATTCAAAATGTTGTTTTGGTCAAAAATGAAACACCAGAAACAGACAAAAGCCGACAACAGACCATGAGGGCGAATCCATCAATGTTTGGACTTATTTTGGAATCAGATGTTATCAAATGAATACTTATTTTATTTTCTCAAATATTGAACAGCCTAAAAGTATATTTTTCTGTTTTCACTATTCATGTGGACAAGTAGATGCCTCCAAGTTGTTGGGAAGTTTATAGGCTTTTTTTTTTTAACTTTATAGATAAAGAAAAAACACTTAGCAGATGAGATAACCTAAGGCAAGCCAGTGCCTTCAGTGCCTTAATTTTCCTATCATTAAAATTAGGTAATAACATTGACTCACCTTGGTAATAATGAGGGCTTTACAAATTTTTAACTAGAAAAATCCTACCTCTAGACAAATTGTAAACTCGGTTTTTCTCAGATCTGGAGCATCTCTTGATTAAGAATTGGATAGAGAGCAGTGCTTTAGCACAGAAAATGGGGAGGACCAATGCAGATGCTTTTTGCTTACTGTCCTCTAGAGACGGCCTTCAAGGTCCCCCTGAATTCTCCCTCATTCACTTAGAAGTCCTAGTTTACAGGCTATACCTAATAAAAAAAAGAAGAAACTTTACTTTTAGATTTTTCCTTTTGCCCTTTTTCCACCAAAAAGCACGACAATTAGTTTCGGCAGTTTTAGTTCCCATTTCCCCTCCATTTAATCTAAGGGGTTTTTTTGTTTGTTTTTTGTTATTTTTTTTAAGTGGCATTATCCAGCTACTCACAATTTCTTTGCTTTGCTTTCTCAGTTGTTTCTCAAGAAATCAGAACATAGGCCCGTTTCACAATACATTATGTTAGAAAGCATTGGGCAATGATTCTTGTGAAATAGTTCCTATTGGTATTTTCCTCAAATTGGCCAAGCCCCAGAGGAGACGGTTTAGTTATGTGGGATTCTTTGCTTGCCTGTGTTTCAAGACAGCCTTCACGCTCTATGGAGCTTAGTCTAACCTACCGCCCTCTTCTCCCTCCCACAAACCATTCCTCCATTGAGGAATGTCAGGGCTACTGGGAGCTGCCCCCGGATTCACATCCCTTTTCCAAGAGCCCTTGGCTGTTTTACTGAAAAGACTTTATCTTATCTGCAATATGAAACTATTTCAACCAAAAGGATTTTTCACTATTTCTAGTCTTCTTTGGCACCTCTCCCTTTCTATCTGTGACTCTGAAGGAAAATTGCAGTCTAAATCTAAATTACACAAGTTTATGTTTATTTGCTGAGTTCCTCATCCTTGGTTTCCTTTCAGTTCTCTCGAAGTTCTTGGAATCATGATGAAATCCAGAACTGAACATTGCTCTCTGTAATAAAGCCCAGAAGAATGGGATAAAAAAATTATATTTCAGTACATTGGCTAGAGCCTTACCCATTTCAAATAATAAATGTATTTTAAGGTTTTTCAGAAGGATGGAAAATAGTCAGAAAAACAAGTCATGGAGAATTGTTTTGCACCTCAGAGATTTGAATAGTAAATATCCCCCAAATCCTTTCCTGAAGACAGTATTAAGAATGAGTGTAGGTCCTTGTCCCCTGACACGGGCTCTTGTCCGTGGAGACAGCATCATTCAGCTTCCACGTACTGCTCTCCCTGACAGGTTCTCTGATTGAATGCCACCTCTTGGTCAGCTCAACTTTGATATCCATTTTGCTCCTTGAAGAACCTTTTTTAAACCTTGACTAAATTCTTTTCTCTCCCTAGAAGACCATCATCCTAGCTGCATTTAACTGTATTCTACTTGAGAATTTTGTGTATATTTTGGTTATATATTCAATTGGTTCCCCTATGATTATGGGAAGGTGTTTAATATCATTATTTTCTCATGTCTGTGGTCTTTGTCACCAAGTGTCTTCTCATTGAAGAATCAGACTGATGTCTTTGAGCTAATGCAGTGAGGTGATATGTAGAACTTGAGAAAAAGATGTACATGGTTGAATTACTTGATGTCTGCTGACATATTTATATCTCATTTCCTTGTATATTACCTTGTTAATGCTAACTTTGATATGTTCTTAGACTTCAGGTAACTTTAAAAATTATGATATTATGTAATACTTGATTTCTTATGGATGGAATTTGGAAGAGCATCCTACCTTAAAAAAATGACTACTGGGAAGGACACAAGGATGTTTTAATCATTAAGCAACTTGCCAAATATGATAAATTTCACAATTTTTGAGCCAGGCTTTAAGAATGAGCAGATTGTCTTGAACGGTTTGCTCAGTTATTTGATGATCTGTTGTCATCTACAAAAATATTATAATCCCCTCTCAACTTCCTCTGCCCCTCCTTATTGTTGAATACAGGCCTTTTGTAAACAGCTAGTGAGTTTTGGTTATGTCTCAGTATAGATATACAACTGCTATTTCATGAATGAACTTTCTGTAATTGAACTAGTTCCTTTCAGTTTTGAAACATAATCAAGTATGACACACTTTCCCTTATCTTTCATAGCCTTTCCATAATTTTCTAATACAATCACCATTGTAATAGTCTATATCATTGAAGATTTGAAAAATTAACTCTTTAATACTTAAAGGATATCTCCAAGGCAGGCCATTTGACCCATGTAGAGCTGAGATTTTAATCTAGTGTCAACAATATTTCCTTTCATTCTATGATTTTGCTTTTATGACTTTATATATTATTGCTGGCTAAAGATATTTTTATAGTTCATAATATTCTTTGAATCTCAAACTCACCCCCATTGAATGTTTCATTTTCCAGTGGAGCTTTTGTTTTTTCCAAACAAATCTGTTTTTTTTTTTTAATAAGACAAGGTTATAATTATTGTACAAAACTTGGCAGTATTTAAAGCATGGGTCTGAATTTAATGTATTTCTTTTTTGTCCTATTTTTCCAACATTATATTTCTTCTGATTACATGGTAATGTCATTGAAGTAAAATCTTTCATATTTTTAACTTGTAGATTTATGCCCAATTAGAAGCATTTCTATTCCAAGACTTTCAAAAGAAGGAATTCTTTGGGGTTAATTTAATAAATATATCTTGAATTGATAACCTCATAATTTCTTCAAGATGTATAGAAGCATAGCTAAAAAGCCAAATGTGTTCCTAAAATGACTTAAGATTTAAAGGCATAGATATTTTCTGATAAAAAATACCAATTTTTCTCTAAGATAATATACCCAGAAAGGGGAGAAGGTTTTTGATGTACCCATATGTAAAAAAGAAAATGTGTACATCAAGATTCTTTCAGTTAAAAGTGGTAGAGTGTCTTCAAGTTTGCTTTGACATAGAGTTTATAGGAAGGACAGTGAGTTATCTCATCTCATCAAAGGAAGGTATAAAAATAAGAACGGGAACAATAGACTTCTGGAACAAGCAGAAGCAGTAACAAGAAGCCTTCGGAACCCTGTCTTTTCTCCTCTGTTCTCTTTCTGCGTGTCAACTTCATTTTCCCTTGTTACAGCCCGGCTTCCTACCGCAGTCAGGAGAGCAACTGCTGATGTTTTCGAGTTGAACATACTTGGCTCCTACTATTAACTCCCTTCTACTCAGTTACAGTTTGAACACATCTGGTTGGCCAAGATTGGGTCTGACATCCTACCTCGGAGTAATCAGTCAATCTATCAGCAGTGCTCAGGATGGTGGGGTTCTATTAAAAACAAAAACAAAAACAAAAACAAAAACAAAAACCAGCCATGATTATGATTAGGATAATCCATACTGCATCCATTAGGAGTTTTATGGCACAATTAACAGGAAACCGAATCCAGCCTGGCTTAAACCTAAAAGAGTAATACATTGGTTTTACTTCTAGAAGACCTCAAAGTTGAGTGGGCCTCATATCTGCTTAGTCTAGCACTTGAGTTATGTCATCAGATGTATTTCTATTCTCACTCTGTGCTACTCCAGTGTAGCTGGCTGGCTTCTCTCCTGGCTGGAGGGTAGCTGCCCTTACACTGGGGCTCGTGTGCCCCTCACGCACATCCAGGAAGAGAGAGGATGTCCATCCAGTGGCATGCTGGAGATGGCTTGTACCATCTTGCAAGGGTCAACCGTGCTCTCTATTCCAAATTCTGCATTTAATTACCTTATGTTAGTAGCTTGAAATTGGCTATCCTAGGAGTATTTACACTACCGAAATTAGCAAATGCTGCAGATCAGGACTTTTTTCCTTCCTTCAGAGGGTTGCTTGTTACATTTACCAGCACACCACTGTCTATTCCAGATCTCAAGAGTCTTGAAGTTTGCTCTCTAATTGGATTGGCTTAGGTCACATGCCCACCCTTGAACCAAGATCTAGTGCCAGGAGACTTGAAATTATAAAGTAAATATATACCATGGTTCCTTTAATTTAGAAGAGTATTCTAATAGCAAATAGACAGTCTGATATTAGACTCCATTATATCATAGTTATGTGTTTATATAATGTAATGTAGTTTTGGTCAGTTCCAATGGGGAATTTTAAGTAGGTAAAATGTACCTTTGTGTGTGTGTGTGTGTGTGTGTGTAGGTGTTAGATACATGTTCAAGTTAGCATCTAGAAGAGATAAAAAATGTTTTTTTTTTGTCATTGAGAACATGAAAAGTATTCCACATCATTAGTCATCAGAACAAAGTAAATTACATACCATGATGTACAATTCCACACTCAACAGAGTGAATAAAATTAAAAAGACTGACAATATCAAATGATGGCAAGCTTGCAGAATGACTGAAAGCGTCATACATTCTTGATGAGAAGATGTAATCACTTGGAAGAATTTGATTGGCAGCTTCTTATGGAATTAAATATACAGCTAATTTATGGCCCAGCTTTTCGACTCCTAGGTATTTACCCAAGAGAAATGAAAGCTTATGACTATTCTAATATCTAGAATATAAAAGAACTCTTACAACTCAACAACAAAAAACATATAACCCAGTTTAAAAATGGCAAAGGATTTGAATAGACATTTCTTCAGAGATGCACAAGTGGCCAATGAGCACATGCAAAGATACTCAGCATTGTTAGTCATAGGGAAACGCAAATCAAAACCACAGTGGGCTACCACTTCATACTCACTAGGATGGCTAAATTAAAAAGACAGACAATAGTAAGTGTTGACGAGGATGTAGGAAGTTAGCACACTCTTGCTGGTTCTGATTGCTGATATGGTGCTAAAATGGTGCAGCCTATTTGGCTGATAGGTCCTCCAAACGTTAAACATAGAGTTACCATATAAGTCAGCAATTCTGCTCCTACTTATTTACCCAAGAGATTGAAAACATACATCCACACAAATCCTTGTACATGAACACCTCTAGCAGCACCATTCATAATAACCAAAAGATAGAAACAAACCAAACGTCCATCAACTCCTGACTGGATAAACAAAATGTGGTTTATCCATACAATGGAATATTATTGAGCTTGGAATGAATGAAATGTTGATGTGTGCTACAACATGGATGAACGTCAAAAAAACAGCATGTTAAGTAAAAGCATCCAGTCACAAAAGGCCCGATGTATGATCCTGTTTATGTGAAATGTCCAGAGTAGACAAATCCACAAAGACTAAAAGTAGGTGAGTGGTTCCCTGGACTTGGAGGGCAGTCAAGAGGCAAGGGGAATAGGGCGTGACTGTTAATGAGCACAGGGTTTCCCTACAGGGTGATGAAAATGTAGAATTGAGGAAACATCAGATACCTAATGTGCTGTGGAGATGTGAATTGGCAATAACACTTTTCCAGAGGACTTGGATAAGCCTGAAAAAGAATCTCACCTTAGTACCAGTAACTCAACTTCTAAAAAATGTATTTAATGAAATGAGAAACTTCTGCAAATATTTATATATGAGAATATTTGTTTCAATAGTATTTTTAGTCATAAAAAAGTGGAAAAGATAGAAATATTGAGCAGATTAACTGAACATAGCATGGCTCATCTGTATTTTCAGATTTGACAGATGCATTAAATTCAATGTTTCAAATGAATATTTAACCACATAAAATGCATGATGTTATTTTATGTTAATAAAACTTAGATTACGAAAGACCGTTCTCAAGATGATCCGAATTAATGTTTCAATAGTATAATTCACCCACAAAAATGACTGGGTAATTTGTAGTAATAAAAGATTTTAATTCTTTTGTTTATTCTGTTTTGTATTTCTCTTTGGAATGGGTTGGAGTCCATCTGTTTTATAATTAGAGAACAAAACAATGATACGTATTTTATGGTCATGAAACTCTAGTTAATATTGTTTGTGTGAACATTTATAACAGTTCTTTTATAAAGATTAAGGAATTCCTAGTTGCCTCTTGATGGTAGGAGTCCTTTGTCTGCATATAAGCTTCAAGTTACAGCAGGGTTTCTCAGCAGCAGAACGATTGGCATTTCGGGCTGGGTGATTTTCTTTGTAGTGGGAAGGCAGGGGATCAAGGGCCGCCCTGAGTGTTATAGCATGTTTAGCAGCATCCCTGGCCGCTACCCACTCCTGGCTAGCAGCACACCCCAGCATGACAGCAAACAAAGTCTTCAGTTATTGCCAAATCTCCCTAGGAAGCACAGTTGTCCCCAGTTTATAATCACCAAATTAAAGGAGCCAATTTTTAAGGAAGAAAATTCTGCATTGTTTCTAAATAGGATTTATCTGTTCTGAAGTTCAACCTGTTTTCTCATACCTGTGCATGTTTTGCAACTAGGGTAAACATTGTTTTCATCAGGAAACCAGGTTAAACAGCATTTACCCAAATGGCTGTTGATTCTCATTTTAATTTCTATGTAAATTGCATGAATCTTCCTGACGTTTGTGTTTGATTGTTTCTGTTGCTTCTGATCATTATTTACGTTGCTGCTGGTTGTCCCATGCTTTGTACAGCTCGCTCCACCGTAACAGGAAGCTGTGACAATGACGGCGTGCACATTATTAAGGGTTATAACTTATCTTCTACGCCTCTGGCGACGCTCTGTGGGGATGAGATCCTGTCTCCTGTTACCGTCTCTGGTCCAGTGCTGCTTAACTTCTACTCGAATGCACACACCCCGGATTTTGGATTCAAGTTTTCCTATAGGATAACCCGTGAGTGGCCAGAATGATGTAGTTTGGGATTTTCTTTTTTTCTTGATCAATTCCCACAAGGTGTTTTCATTGTGCTTCACACATCACCAACTTGAAGATGCCGAGACTTTAAGAGAAAAAATTATTAATTTGGTGCACGGTCCAAGAATGCTTAAATATTTTCTTTTTTAAAAAAAAATGGGGAGGCCCTCTTCCATGAGCTTTGGCAGGAGTTTTGTTGTAATAATTTAAGTTAGAATGAATGTTCCTGCTCTCTTCATTTTGTTTGTACATTGCAAAAGGTGACTTTTTGGCCTGCACTGTCCAGATGCATATTTCATTTTCCCAAGACACTTTACTCATGTGAAAAGCAATATTTTATACATTTAGAAAAAATATAAGAGAATATTTTTATGATCTTCTGGTGAGGAAAAAATTTTTTAGCAATATGCAAAAAGCACAAGTCCTAAAGGAAAAGATTAATGTATTCAACTGTTACAATTTGCGAATTCTCTACATCAAAAGCAAAGTAAGAAGACAGGTCATAGATTGTACAAAGACCTTTGTAGCTACCAAGACCTTTTCATTCTTTGTAGACAGCTTGATCAACGCTTGTTTAAAAATCATAAGATTCTATTCCCTATTTCAGCGGAAAAATCTGAATTATTTGTAAACACAATAAAGGGAGGCTTCTGTTGCTTTAAGATAAATAATTAATATCTCTCTTGGGGAAAAAGGTACAGTGGTCAGTAATATGTTAAAATTCTTTTTCTCTGTGATGAGTCGTAATTGTTCTCTGCGTGTCCCCGGTCCTGTTGCAGCCTGTGGCGGCGTGTTCAACCTCTCCACTGGAATCGTCAAGAGCCCTTCCTACTCCTATTCTGACTACCCTAACGACATGCGCTGTGTGTACACCATCACCGTCAGAGATGACAGAGTGATTCAGCTCAAGTACGTTGAGGGACCATTGCCTTCTTAAGAAAGTCATTTCAGCTCTACTTACAGAAAAGATACTCCTTTAATGATGCAGAGCACTGATTCTCATCCATGGTGTATGTGGGAATCTGGAGGAAGGGAGAGAGTATATGGTATGGTCTATCCTGGAAGCCTGGGAAATGGGCCCCCTGCTCTCCACACAAGCCAAAAGAGATTCAAGGGAAAAACAGGCACTCCACCAGTTAAAAACAATTGTTGTGATTTTCCAGCATTTTCAAAGAAATTTTGTGTAATGGGGTGTAACATTACAAGCCTATCTTGAAATCAGAGGGTGTGGGGAGGGCCAGAGAAAGCAGTTTCCACTTCCTGGGCACTTATTGCATCCAAGGAACGTTAATGAAAACACCCACCGTTCTTGTATTTAATTCTTAGAACAGTCATAGGAGGTATATCTTATTAATCTCACTTTATGGATGAGAAAACTGAGGCTGAGAAGTATCAAATAACTTTCCCAAAGTGACACACTATTTAATGAACCGTCAAAATCAGAATTCATATCAGATTTCCTCCCCAAACCGTGTGCTGAGAACTTCCCTGTGCTCTCTCTCAAAGGGTACATTTTCTAACCACTTAAGAAATTCATTTTTATTTGTGTATCGGAACACCTCTAAACTGGTGTTACATGAGGTGTCTTACATCGTCAATAAAACCCGTCCTTGATCCTGCCTCCTTCCAACAAGACTGATTACGGGAAAGCAGCCTCCTGTTCTCCTGCGTGGTAACGTTCAAAATTGCTGTCATCTAAGATGAGCTAGTTCTAGCTCCTGTGTTTCAGTGATGAAGAGCATGTGGTAGAAAACCCTGAAAGTTGGTGTAGTTTATGGCAATGCAGCATTTTTTTAATAGAAGTTTAAGAGGCTAGGACCCCTCCTCCCTCCTATATGTCTGTCATCACCTTCTCTCCCCCGAAATCATCAACTCTCTGCAGTTGATCTCTGGGGACCTCCCATGTCACATGGGTCCTTGGACTGTAACAGGTCTCATCAAGCCTGATTTGGTTCCTTTATCAGACCATAAGTGGTCTGCAGGCTGGACCTTGAAGAACCTGCAGGTCCCACCTGGGACTGTTTGTAAAGAAGCTGTGCCCCAAAGCCTAAAAGCCCTTTAAGTCCAGGGAACAAAAGAACCAACAAAAACTGCTGGATGGCCGGGAGCAGGAGGCCTGTGAAGGGAAGCTGAGGGCTGGTTGCTGTCATTTGCTATTGTGGCCCAATATTTGGTTCTTACATGGGTAGGATTGTAGCACATACTATCATGTATGTTTAGATACATGCTTTTTGTTTCCTGCCTGGGCCCTGGGGCTCACCACGGTCAAAGTTCACAGCAGCATGTTTGGAGAATTATTTACTATATTCGTTCTAGGAGCCTACGTTCTATGAAACAGGTACTATTCTAGGCACCACAAAAGTTGTAGACAATCATAAAACATGAATCCTTTTACCAAGGCTCTCAAAATATGCTGGCCTCTTATCTTGATCCCTCTTTGTGGATTTGTGTTGTGGGCACTAAATGTGTTGTCTATAGAGAGTAAAACTGACTGTAATGTTTTTGGAAACCAACTAGCTATGGTTCAACCTCTTCTTTTACAAGAACGTTAGATGTTACATGTGGTTAAAGAAATTAAGAAATTTTTCATCTTGATTTTTGTCATTTTGAAAACATTTGACCAACCAAAACCTGTTTTAAAAATATTGTATCATTTTTTCTTAAGCTTCTTAAAAGAAATACTTTAATCATGAGTTATTTTCAAATCATTCTATATTGTATGTTATTTCTTACAAAGGCTAGCAAAAATACCAAAAAAAAAAAAAAAAAAAAAAAGAAAGAAAAACCAAAAAATAGCTGAGAAGGAAGACCCTACAGTAATGATGACAGGATATCAAATAATTTAAGCAGTTCAAGAAAAATGAACTATAAAATACCTACCCTAAAATCCTTAAGAAAAGCCATGTAGGAAGGCCTGCTTGTTTGGGAACTCTGGGAATAATTACAAATAGTGACAAAACAGAGGGCCTGGATTGAAATACTGTGTTAGACCATAAAAGAAAAGTCAGAGATGTATCTGTCAGGATAGGTTTTAAATGGTAACAAACAAGCCCAAGGCACAGTAGCTTAACTCAACATGTTTATTTCTCACTTGTATGAGTGTGTGGAGTGTGGCCTGACGGGAGGCTTCTCCTATCATGGTCACTTGGCCACCCAGGTTGATGGAAATGCCTTTCTCTGTTTCCTTCCACACTCAGCGCTGCAGTAGAAGGCAGTGTGGCTGATTGAGTAGCAGTTTTTAAAACATCTTCCAAAAGTAATACACATGACTCCTGCTTACATTTCTGGGGTAACAGCATGTCTCAGGGCCATGTCAAATCTCCAGAGGTACAAGAGGGCAGTCCTAGCACATGTCATGAAGGCTGAGAGCTGTGGAGACCACAGCAATCTGAAGTGTGAATTTCTGAATTTATAGTAATTCCGTGAGACTCAAGAGAATTTAGTTCATTCTTTTCTACCATTGATTTCTTACATTTTTTATTTCTTTTATGAAGAATAACATTTCATATTCCTGGTTTTCACAATCACAATAATGATGATCATTTGTTGTTTTTTGTTGTTTTTGTTTTTGTTTTTGTTTTTGTTTTTTTTGATCATCTAGTATATGCCAGATACCATAGTTTGGTCTTTATATCTTGTTTTTTGTTTGTTTGTTTTTTGTTTTTTATATTTTTTATTGAATAATAGTCATTTTACCATATTGTGTCAAATTCTAGTGTAGATCACAATTTTTCAGTTATACATAAACATATATATATTCATTGTCACATTTTTTTTTTTGCTATGTGCTACCACAAGATCTTGTATATATTTCCCTGTGCTATACAGTATAATCTTGTTTATCTATTCTACATTTTGAACTCCCAGTCTGTCCCTTCCCACCCACTACCCCCTTGGCAACCACAAGTTTGTATTCTATGTCTATGAGTCTGTTTCTGTTTTGTATTTCTGGTTTTTTTTTTTTTGTTTTTTTTTTTGATTCCACATATGAGTGATCTCATATGGTATTTTTCTTTCTCTTTCTGGCTTACTTCACTTAGAGTGACATTCTCCAGGAACATCCATGTTGTTGCAAATGGCATTATGTTGTCGGTTTTTATGGCTGAGTACTATTCCATTGTATAAATATACCACATCTTCTTTATCCAGTCACCTGTTGATGGACATTTAGGCTGTTTCCATGTTTTGGCTATTGTAAATAGTGCTGCTATGAACATTGGGGTGCAGGTGTCATCCTGAAGTAGATTTCCTTCTGGATACAAGCCCAGGAGTGGGATTCCTGGGTCATATGGTAAGTCTATTCCTAGTCTTTTGAGGAATCTCCACACTGTTTTCCATAGTGGCTGCACCAAACTGCATTCCCACCAGCAGTGTAGGAGGGTTCCCCTTTCTCCACAGCCTCTCCAGCATTTGTCATTTGTGGATTTTTGAATGACGGCCATTCTGACTGGTGTGAGGTGATACCTCATTGTAGTTTTGATTTGCATTTCTCTGATAATTAGTGATATTGAGCATTTTTTCATGTGCTTTTTGATCATTTGTATGTCTTCCTTGGAGAATTACTTGTTTAGGTCTTCTGCCCATTTTTGGATTGGGTTGTTTATTTTTTTCTTATTGAGTCGTATGAGCTGCTTATATATTCTGGAGATCAAGCCTTTGTCAGTTTCACTTGCAAAAATTTTCTCCCATTCCGTAGGTTTTCTTCTTGTTTTATTTCTGGTTTCCTTTGCTGTGCAGAAGCTTGTAAGTTTCATTAGGTCCCATTTGTTTATTCTTGCTTTTATTTCTTCTAGGAGAAAATTTTTGAGATGTATGTCAGATAACGTTTTGCCTATGTTTTCCTCTAGGAGGTTTATTGTATCTTGTCTTATGTTTAAGTCTTTAATCCATTTTGAGTTGATTTTTGTATATGGTGTAAGGGAGTGTTCTAGCTTCATTGTTTTACATGCTGCTGTCCAGTTTTCCCAACACCATTTGCTGAAGAGACTGTCTTTATTCCAATGTATATTCTTGCCTCCTTTGTCAAAGATGAGTTGACCAAAAGTTTGTGGGTTCATTTCTGGGCTCTCTATTCTGTTCCATTGGTCTATATGTCTGTTTTGGTGCCAATACCATGCTGTCTTGATGACTGTAGCTCTATAGTATTGTCTGAAGTCTGGGAGAGTTATTCCTCCAGCCTCTTTCTTTCTCTTCAGTAATGCTTTGGCAATTCTAGGTCTTTGATGGTTCCATATGAATTTTATTATGATTTTTTCTAGTTCTGTGAAATATGTCCTGGGTAATTGGATAGGGATTGCATTAAATCTGTAGATTGCCTTGGGCAGTGTGACCATTTTAACAATATTGATTCTTCCAATCCAAGAGCATGGAATATCTTTCCATTTTTTAAAGTCTTCTTTAATTTCCTTCATCAATGGTTTATAGTCTTCTGTGTATAATTCTTTCACCTCCTTGGTTAGATTTATTCCCAGATATTTTATTACTTTGGGTGCTATTTTACAGGGGATTGTTTCTTTACTTTCTTCTTCTGTTGATTTATCATTAGTGTAAAGAAATGCAACTGATTTTTGAACGTTAATTTTGTAACCTGCTACCTTGCTGAATTCTTCAATCAGCTCTAGTAGCTTTTGTGTGGACCTTTTAGGGTTTTCTATATATAGTAACATGTCATCAGCATATAATGACACTTTTACCTCTTCTTTTCCAATTTGGATCCCTTTTATTTCTTTCTCTTGCCTGACTGCTGTGGCTAGGACTTCCAGGACTATGTTGAATAGGAGTGGTGATAGTGGGCATCCTTGTCTTGTCCCAGATTTTAGTGGGAAGCTTTTGAGTTTTTCACCGTTGAGTACTATGCTGGCTGTAGGTTTGTCATATATAGCTTTTATTATGTTGAGATATGTTCCCTCTATACCCACTTTGGCGAGAGTTTTTTATCATAAATGGGTGTTGAATTTTATCAAATGCTTTTTCTGCATCGATGGAGATGATCATGTGGTTTTTGTCCTTTCTCTTGTTGATGTGATGTATTACTCTGATTGATTTGCGTATGTTGAACCAGCCTTGTGTCCCTGGGATGAACCCCACTTGGTCATGATGTATAATCTTTTTTGTGTTGTTGGATTCTATTTGCTAAAATTTTGGTGAGGATTTTGGCGTCTATGTTCATCAGTGATATTGGCCTATAATTCTCTTTTTTCGTAGTGTCTTTGCCTGGTTTTGGTATCAGGGTGATGGTGGCTTCATAGAATGCGTTTGGGAGTATTCCCTCCTTTTCAATCGTCTGGAAGAGTTTGAGAAGGACTGATATGAGTTCTTCTTTGTATGTTTGGTAGAATTCCCCGGTGAAGCTGTCCGGTCCTGGACTTTTATTTGTAGGGAGGTTTTTAATTGCTATTTCTATTTCCTTTCTAGTGATCGGATTGTTCAAGTGTTCAGATTCTTCTTGATTCAGTTTTGGTGGGCAGTATGTTTCCAGAAACTTGTCCATCTCCTCTAGGTTATCCAGTTTGGTTCCATATAGTTTTTCATAATATTCTCGTATGATATTCTGTATTTCTATTTTGTTTGTTGTAATTTCTCCATTTTCCTTTCTTATTTTGCTAATTTGTGCTCTCTCTTTTTTCTTCTTTGTGAGTTTGGCCAGAGGCTTGTCGATTTTATTTACTTTTTCAAAAAACCAGCTTTTGGTTTGGTTGATTTTTTCTATGGTCTTGTTAATCTCTATTGTATTTAATTCCTCTCTGATCTTTATTATTTCCTTCCTTCTGCTGCTTTTTGGGGCTTTTTGTTCTTCTTTTTCTAATTCATTCAGGTGGTGGGTTAAATTGTTTATTTGAGATTGTTCTTCTTTTTTGAGGAAGGCCTGTATCGCTATAAACTTCCCTCTTAGCACTGCCTTTGCTGTGTCCCATAGGTTTTGAGTGGTTGTGCTTTCATTATCATTTGTCTCAAGGTATTTTTTAATTTCAGCTTTGATTTCCTCATTGATCCATTGTTTTTTCAATAACATATTGTTTAATCTCCATGCTTTCCTTTTTTTCTCCTTTGTTTCTCTGTTGTTGATTTCCAGTTTCATGGCATTGTGGTCAGTAAAGATGCTTGAGATAATTTCTATCTTCTTAAAATTGTTGAGGTTTCTTTTGTGCCCAAGTACATGATCGATCCTGGAAAATGTTCCATGTGCACTTGAAAAGAATGTATATCCTATTTTTGGGGGGTGTAATGCTCTGAAAATATCCACCAAATCTAGTTTTTCTATTGTAGTATTTAATTTCTCTGTTGCCTTGTTTATTTTCTGTCTGGAAGATCTGTCTAGTGATGTTAATGCAGTGTTAAAATCTCTAACTATGGTTGTATTCCCATCAATATCCCCCTTTATCTCTGTTAGTAATCCTTGTATGTACTTAGGTGCTCCTATATTGGGTGCATATATATTAACGAGTGTAATATCCTCATCTTGTATCACTCCTTTAATCATTATAAAATGTCCTTCTTTATCTTTCTTTATGGCCTTTGTTTTAAAGTCTATTTTGTCTGAAATCAGTACTGCAACACCTGCTTTTTTGGCTTTTCCATTTGCATAGAATATCCTTTTCCATCCTTTCACTCTCAATCTATATGTGTCCTTCTCCCTAAAGTGGGTCTCTTGTATGCAGCATATTGAAGGTTCTTGCTTTATTATCCAGTCTGCCACTCTGTGTCTTTTGACTGGAGCATTTAGTCCATTAACATTTACAGTAATTAATGATAGATGTGTGTTTATTGCCATTTTGAACTTATCTTTGCAGTTGAATTGGTATATCCTCTTTGTTCCTTTCTTCTTCCTTTTGTGGTTTGGTAATTTTCCTTTGTATTATCATGGATTTTATTTAATTTTTGTGACTCCTTTGTAAATTTTTGGCTTGTGGTTACCCTTTTTTGTAAATCTGTCAACCCATTACTATAACTGTTTTTATTAAACTGATAGTAACATGATCTCAAACCCATCCTACTGTTAAAAAAATTTAAAAAAGAAAGAAAAAAATATTCTATATTTCCCTGCCTCCCTCTCCCACTCTCAGTGATTTGTATGTCTTCTTTTATAATTTCATGTTTACTTTATTTGTAATTCATGAGTTATCACCTTTCCAGTTGTGTGTTTCTCATTTCTGTAGCATCCTGCTGCTTTTCTATTTAGAATAGCCCTTTCAATATTTCTTTTAGCATGGGTTTAGTGTTGCTAAACTCCTGCAGCTTTTTTTTTTGTCTGTGAAACTCTTTATTTCTCCTTCTATCCTCAAGGATAGCCTTGCTGGATAAAGGATCCTAGGCTGCATCTTTTTTTCATTCAGGGCTTTGAATATATCTTGCCACTCCCTTCTGGCCTGTAGTGTTTGTGTAGAGAAATCAGCTGAGAGCCTTATGGGGGTTCCCTTGTAACTTACTCTTTGCTTTTCTCTTGCTGCCTTTAGAATCATTTCTTTATCTTTGACTCTGGCCATCTTGATTATGATATGTCTTGGTGTGGGTTTATTTGGGTTCTTCCTGTTTGGGACCCTCTGAGCTTCCTGTACTTGGATATCTGTTTCCTTCTTTAAGTTTGGGAAGTTTTCAGTCATGATTTCTTCAAAAACCTTTTCAATCCCCTTTGATCTTCTCCTTCTGGGACCCCTATTATGTGAATATTGGGACGCTTTATATTATCTCATAGGTCCCTTATGCTATTTTCATTAATTTTTATTTGCTTCTCTTGTAGTTCTTCTGAATGGGTGCTTTCTATTGCCCTGTCTTCTAGATCACTAATTCGTTCCTCTGCATTATCTAGTCGGCTTTGCACAGCTATTAGATCATTCCTCATCTCTGTCAATGAGTTTACCCATTCTACTTGGCTCTTCTTTATAGCTTCAATTTCATTTTTGACATATTTTATATCTCTAAACACTATCTCTTTTAATTCCTTCAGCAATTTGATCACTCCTTTTTTGAAATCTTGATCTAGTAGGCTATAGATGTCTATTTCGTTGATCTTTCTTTCAGGGGATTTCTCTTGTTCTTTTAATTGGGAAAGGTTTTTCTGCTTCTTCATCTTGCTCATACCTCTTTGGCACTGTGGTTTATGGAGTATCAGTTGTTTACTTTGGTCCTTAAGGATTTTATCTATCTGATGCCTATTTAGGAATAGAACTTAGGGAAAAAAGAAAAAAAAAATAAGAGAGAGAGAGAATTTTAAAAGAAGGGAGAAAGAGGGTTTGAAAACAGTGTATAATGAATAATAGAAGAGTGAGTTGAAAGCAGAGTATTAATCGGGTTGAGACGTCCTTTTGAAACCTTTACCAAAAAAGGGGGGGGGGGTAGATGAATAGATGTATTTGAAACCTGTGTCTAATCAATAGCAGGACATCAAAACCCAAGAGAAATAGAAATGAATTAAGAAGTAAAGATTAAGAGAGTAATAGAAAATAGAACAGGTAAAAACAGATTTAAAAAAAAAGGGGGGGGGTTGTCGGTGTTCTCCTGGAGTCTGTGTGCTTTTAATGTGAAGTCTTTATGTCTTCGTCCTGTTTTGGAAGCTCAGCTTGCTGTTTTCAGAGGCCCTCCATTGGCGCCCTCTTCTGTGCTGCTCCCAGCACCTGTCAGCAAGCCCATTGCGCCTCCTCCTAACACTGGGTCAGGTGCAGCTCTCTGATGTGGGCGGGCGGGTCGCTGCCCCTCCGGATGCCGCAGTCAGATGTTGCAGACTGGCCAGGTAGGAAGGCGGGTCGTGCCCCCTCCCAGCACCTCGGTCAGGGGCTGTGTTCCTGCCCGAAAGGCGAGGGGCCGCTCTCGCTCTACCTGCGCCGCCGCCTGTAGCTCCGCTGCTCTGTGCGGCTGCGCGCTCCACGTTGGTCGGCGCTCCGCCCTGGTTGGCGCTCCGCGGGTGGGCTCAGGGAAGACCGAGGGACAGCCCTGTCCCTGCTCCGAGCCAAAACCCAGCTCCTTGTTTGTCTTTGTGGAACAAGTTCTCTGAGGGACCAGGATGGAAGGATCTTATCTGCCCCGGGCTGCAGGCCAGTCTCAGTCTGGCCTTTGAGGCTGCTAAGCCCTTCGGTGCGGATGCAGGTTTCGCCCCCGCCGCCGCCTGAGTGCTCAGCGCGGAGGATATGGCGGCTGTGCCTGAGCCCCGCCTCTCTTCCCCCGAAAACTTTCCGCTGGTTTTCAGAGATGGGGGTGTGCACCCTTCCCCCGAGAGCACATCAACCTTGCTGTTTTATGGAGGGCCCAGGTTGTTCTGCCCTGTGCACCCACAGCCACGGCGCGCAGCCCCTTGCGTTCCCCCGGGGCTGTCTCCGTGCAGCCACTTCCGTCCTCCGCCCGGCTTGTGCAGCCTGGCCCTGCCTGCGGCTGCCGGCCCGCGTCTCAGGCTGGGTGTCGGGGGGACGCTCTGTGCCCGTTTAACTTAGTTCTGTTAGTCAAGGGCTGCTCTGTACAGATCCGAGCCTGGGCGGCTCCCCCTCCGTCCCGCTGGCCTCTCAGTTGGAGAGGGGAGACCCAGCGAGCGAGCGCCAGTCCTCCTTTGCCGCTCCCTCCCCGCGGGACCCGTCCCGCGCTGCTTTGCCTTTTGTTCTTTCTTTTTTCCTTTTCTCCTACCAGATTTTTGGCGTCTTTATCTTTTGAAGAGGGCGATGTTCTGTCGGAGTTCCACAGGTGCTCTGGTTGGCTGAGTGGGTCTGTAGATGTGGGTCTTGGTGTATTTGTGGGAGAGGGTGACCTGCGAGCGTCCTTCTACTCCGCCATCTTCTCCGTCTTCTGGTCTTTATATTTTGTTGCACTTAACCTTAAAATAAACTCCATTTTAAAAGAAGGAAACAGACTGTGGGAACGAGAATGGAGCTATGATTCTAAAATCAGTTTTTCTTTTACTCTATTGTGTTAGCATCCTTCCTGTAAAGAATAGGATAATGGTATCACTGGATCTCACAAAATAACAAGGGAAGAGAGTAAACACCATATTTTTAAGGAGACTGGAAAATTGAAGTGTTGCTAAATGATAAATAAATATCAGTTTGACTTGTCAAAACTTAATGTCAAATATACTTTATATGTCCTTGACTGTAAATTCTGGAAGTCCTGGACTGTATCTTACTCATCTTTGTAGTCTCAGTACTTACCACACTTTTTGACATATTTTAGTCAGTCAAAAAGTTTTGGTTAAACTTTTGAACTGATCAGTAAAATAGTATATTATTTCTAATATTTCCTATCAAGTGAATCTTAGATGCTCTGCTGTTAGCTTTTGTCTTGTCTTTTTTTTTTTTTTTAAAATAAGAACTAAAGCTACAATTTAATGGAATCCAAACGGAAAACATCAGTATTCACAAGGTTCATTTCACAGGTTCAGTGATTTTGATGTGGTTCCCTCCGCCTTCTGCTCCCAAGACTACCTGGCAATTTATGATGGTTCTAACATCAGTGATCGCCTTCTTGGCAAGTTCTGTGGTTCTCAGCTTCCACCAAACGTGAAGAGCAGCAATAATACGATGTTCCTGGTGTTCAAGACGGATTCATCTCAAACAGCAAGAGGTTGGAAGATAACCTTCCGGGAGACACTGGGTAAGAATTTTGGACATGTTAATCTGTTTTTTGTGACTTTTACTTTTCTGCTTTGTTTAATTTTTTTTCACCTGTTTAAGTTGTGCTTCATTTAAGTTGAGGGAAATGAGTCACATAAAATTTTGATTTTAAAAATTACATATGATGTATCTTGAGTTAAAAAAAAAATCGCTCAACAAATGTTTCTCTCTAGTATTTGAAGTGTCTACACCACCATCTCAAATGAGACCTCAGCCTCATTTTATCACCTGTGGAAATGATAGGAGTTAAGCCTAAAGGTTGCAAGTGCCAGATCAAGAAAGAAGATGTTGTAGCCTATGTTGACTTTATCCTCAAAATGGTGAAGAGTCTGAGAGAATTTTAAGTAAAGACTGCATGGCCAGACTGGACTTCTGGAAAGATCATAGTGGTAGTAGGGTAGAGGAATTCTTGGTGGACCCCATAACCTCAGAAGAAAGAAACTTATCACAGAACTCCAGACAGAAGAAGTTATAGGCTCAAACTAATTAGTGGGAATAAAGATAGAAGGAGGGATAGAAATCTCAGAGATACGCAGAAGGTAGAATACACTAGAAGGTAGAATACACTAAAGTTGGGAACTTGATGATTTTTCCATGACATGGGTTGAGGATGAGTGCTTATGGGTAAGTTGTTGGGTAGTGGTGCCTTAGGAGGCTAAGATTTAGGGAAGAAATATTATATATGGTTTTGTTACCAAGTCCAAACTCATTCTGCTCGCCACACAACAGGCCAGTAAATCAGAAGATGAGGTGTTGGTGCAAGGAATAGCGACTTTATTTGGAAAGCCGGCTGACCGAGAAGATGGCAGACTAATGTCCTCGAGAACCCTCTTCCCCAAGTCAGAGTTCAGGTTCCTTTTATACTAAAAAGGGGAGGAGGTATGGCTGGTTGTTGCAGACTTCTTGGTGTAGAAATTCTTTGTTCTTGGAATTCTTTGTTCTTGTAGCTATCCATGTGGGTCAGGTCATGGTGCCCGTGTAAAACCTCCAACAAAACAAATGCTTTTTTCTATTCTGCAAATTGTTATCTTTATATGAGTAAAAAAATATTAATATCCTTAAGGGTCAGAGCCTTGAGAATAGGCTCTCCTGTATATTTCAGACTATAGGCATCATTCTTTTACAAAAGGTGCAGAGCTAGCAAGATTGAGCCTAGGAAACAGGGTGCAGGGTTAAAGCCAAAGAAACGGGTCTAATATGGAATCAGATTTGTTCTTTTCTACTACAATTTGGAGCATTTCAGATTGAAGGGCCCATAAGATATCTAAATGGAGAAATATAGGAGGAAATTGAAGTTTGAGAAGTGATTTGGGCTGAAGGTAGTGATCTGGGAGTCATCCAGAGATGAAAGAAAAAGGTGAGAAGATAAATCAAAAATAGCACCCTAGTCTGTTCCTCCTGCTCCTGAGAAGTAATTATGTGTGTAAAATTAACTTAGAACTTTTGAATCATTTAAAATATAAGGCTAATCTGTTCTCTATCTGTACTAATCGCATCAGGGGCACCGTCTAAGATAATTGATATTTGGCTGTGGGAAGTGTTTTGATTCTTTCATTTGCCTATAGATGTAATTAGTGTTCTGAAAACAAACAGTTCACCAAATGAATCGCTTACTGTGAAGACTCAGAGAGACCTGGGAGGTTTTGTACAGTAAGACTCCTGACTCACAGTTGAAAGTCTTCCTTCCTCTTTCTGTGGTGCTGTGGATAATAACCTTTATCCCTCTGATCCAGGGCAGGGGCTTTCAACCACTGTACCCTTTGTATGTTACTTTTTCACGCCGTTACACATTTGCGTTTTGAAGGCTTCCCAATGAAAGGCAGACGTCGTGACAAATTGTATCAGAAAATCATTTTGCCAACTACCTTGCTTATCTGTATCAACAATAACTTGGAAACAAGTCTCATGGGCGGGCAGCAGTATTGCCTTAATAGAATTGCCTAAATGAAGTGGCCTACAAAACAGAGAAGGCTATTTTGAAAGAGAAATTTATTTTCCTCTGGAGATCTTTTTGTGCAAAGGAACTTGTCTATTCTTGCCTTTAGCACAGACTTTAGAATCAAGTGATACTTTCTTGCATTGCTTTTGGTAGCAGCTTTCGAGTTGTTTTTCCATTTCCTGATATAGTCTCACATGACCATTGAAATAACCCTAAAGCACTCCACACGGTTTTATCCTTGAAGCTTCCCCAGTTAGCCAGTGTTGTCTCACTTCGTTAATTACTATGTTATTCTGAGCTACAAAAAGGCATATTTTGGGGCTTAATGTGATTTTACTGAACTGAAGTAGCACAGAAGGAAAAATCTTACATCGATAAAGGCCCTGTTCATCCATGAGCATTGGACAGTCTCTATCAGTAACTATTTTCTTCTGGTCACTGTCAGAGAAAAGATGTGCATGTGGACAGCAGAAATGGGATCTCGTTACCTGTCAGCATGGTGCTACCCATGGCTTCATGAGGATGCATTCCACCTCTTTCCCATCTATACAGATACTATTGGCCACTTGAAAATATTTAAGAAGTAGTTTTATGTAATCTTTTTTTTAAATTGAGGCATAGTCAATTTATAATGTGTTAATTTCAGGTGTACAGCATAGTGATTCAGGTCTACATTATATATGTAGATTATATATATATACCTTTCATACTCTTTTTCATTATAGGTTATTACAAGATGTTGAATATAGTTCCCTGTGCTATACAGTAGGACCTTCCTGTTTATCTATTTTATATATAGTAGTTAGTATCTGCGAATCCTGAACTCCCTATTTATTGCTCCCCACCCGCTTCCACCCCTGGTAACCAAAAGTTTGCTTCCTATGTCTGTGACTCTGTTTCTGTTTTCTAAGTAAGTTCATTTGTCTCATTTTCTCAGATTCCACATATAAGCACTATCATATGGTATTTTTCCTTCTCTTTCTGACCTACTTCACTTAGTATGATGATCTCCAAGTCCATCCATGTTGCTGTAAATGGCATTATTTCACTCTTTTTTTTTTTTTTTTTATGACTGGGTGGTACTCGATTGTATAAATATACCATAACTTCTTTATCCAGTTATCTGTCGATGGACATTTAGGTTGCTTCCATGACTTGGCTGTTGTAAATAGTGTGGCTATGAACATTGGGGTGCATGTATCTTTTAGAATTAGAGTTTCCTCTGGATATATACCCAGGAGTGGGACTGCTAGATCATAGGGTAAATGTATTTTCAGTTTTTTAAGGAAACTTCATGCTATTTTTCATAATGGCTGAACTTATGTAATCTGTCATAGTATTTTTGTTTTCCTACTGAGAAATACATATCATAATTTTGTACTGTTTTGGTCTTACAAACCTTTCAACACCACATTCTGAATAACTTTTCAGTTTGGTTTGGTTTGATTTTTGTTGTTTATGGTCAGGAAAAGGGGAAGGAACCAATAAGACTAAATTGAATTCTAGACTTTATAAAATCTTTTAGATACAGTCCTGGATAAAAAAAAAAAACTTAGACTTAGCTGATAAAATGCACCTTTCACCTTCATCTCATTCATTTAAAAACTACACAGATAGATAAAGCAGCTTTTTGGAGGAGGCAGTGAGTATTTGTTTCCACCACTGTCAGTTTAGCCTGGAAAACAGCATTTTCACTGAGAAAATAATTGATGCCACAAGACCATTTTAGTCTATGACATCTCAGTTTCATTGATCTGGACCAAATAGTGGAGTTTTACAAATTTGTTATTTAGAGTACACATTTGATGATACTTTGTATACGTCGGCTTTAATTTTTCAGAAGTCAGTGAGGAGCCGGCTCTTATTATTAGGTGACTTCTCATGTGTTTGTTGTATTTGTATCACTAATGGGTCAGAACAAATTTGGGGGACACATCCCTTAGCTTGTCCCTAATTACTAACTGTGTAGTGAAATTGAGTCTTCTCTATTAATGGGACTTCTGCTAGGAAGGGCCACCTGCACGGGACATAGGTACAGAGAAAGCAAAGCAAGCACTTTACAGGAGCTGATACCCACCTGTAAGGTACACCTGCCTTCCCACTTTCCCCACGGACTCCTACCCTATGTGAATTATTGATCCCAAATGACTGATAACCAGCCAAGTGATCATCCTGGGCTTCTGGGGTCTTTGAAACTCTGAGATTATCTGCAGATCTGGGCATTTTTCTGGAGAGAGTGCACAGCTTTTACCCAATTGTCAGTGGTGTCCGTGATCCCATGAAGTTTAGAGAGCCATCGGCCCCATGGATTTGGCTGAAGTGTGCAAACTCCATGGTGCAGAACTGACATTTCTAAGTCCCCTGTGTTCTCTCAACCTCTGCTTGTTGAGTTCCTGCCCATCCTTTGCCACTGAGGGCTGCTTCAGCTGTGACTGCTCACCTGGGTCACTCCTGAAGCATTTCAGACTTGCAAACATGTTTTTAAGCCATCCCAGCCCCCCATTTCTTCTTACTGTGCTGGTCTCACACCAGAGTGCCACCCAGTCAGTCTGTTTATGACCTGCTCATCACATTAGGCACAAAGCCTCTAGATATAGGACTAGATCAGGGATTTACAGTACGTATATTGTCTGTGTTGGACCATAGTCACTAAACTATTTTTCTTAAATAAGGTCTTCAACTCTTCAGCAAAAAGTCAGGGTCAAAAACTGAACTTGGCCCAATTAGTTTTGAGGTTTGTAGCATTTGGATCAGTGAGTTGCCAAGGAGAGGGTGAAGAGTGTCCCCTTCAGGATGACATGTCCTAGAAGGACAAGGACATCGCCCTGGAGAAGATGTTAGTATCAGGGACAAGGATGTCAGGGACTAGCGATTCACTTCACCAGTGGCTGTACATTCTGGACACGTGACTGAAGTGCCCAGCCTCCCGTTGCCCCCAGCCCACGTGCTGAGTTTGAGGGCCACTCTGTCTTCCTCCACCCCAGGGCACTTGGCATATAGAGACCGAGTCAGGTGGCACTGAGGTCAGGCTCAGAGACCTTCACCATGAGAGAAAGGATAAAGCACCAAAGCACGTGTTCATCGGGGACAAAGGTGGGGACACGCCCAGGTGGGAAGAACTGCAGACCAGGAGCAGGTAGTCGAGACCAGTTGCGTTATTACATCATTGCCTAGTGAGATGCTTTAGAAAAGCCCTATGCATTTTTGAGCTCAACTTTTATTCACTAAAAGAAGGTCAGTTTGAATTATTACTATTTTCTATCTTTTAAGAATATGATGGGGATAACGTAGGTAATTTCTGTAAAGTTCCTTAGATGTCAGAGAGGAAGACAAATGTGTATTAAAAAGTAATACGGAAGTCCCGGATTTCTATAAGGCTCCATGACCGACCCTACCGTCTCTCTAAGGTGAAGGAGGGCGAGCAAAGGGTCATTATTATCAACAGGACCACTCTGTGGTGCAATGATTTTGTGTTCTTTCAAACTCACTGTGCTGTGAAATCTAACCAGCAAACCCTAAAGTATGTTTTCTAACTTAAAATCAAAAGCTACATTGCAGTAAATTATAATCCAGGTTCACCTCACCCTCAGTATGCAGTCATGGTTTATATAGTTCAGTGACTACTCAGGGTGGTAAACTGGATGACATTCATCCTGAGATAAATAGGAATACAGGATCAAACTCAACATTTGGGTCATGTGTGTCTGGTCTCTGGACTTTTACCTGCTACGTGAACATGTGGAAAATGTGTCTCAGACATGCTAAAGGAGGACAGCAGTGGTGGTGTTACCGAGTTACTCTGCTCACCACACGACAGGCCAATAAATCGGGAGATGAAGTGTTGGGGCAATGAATAGCAACTTTATTCGTAAAGCCAGCAGACCAAAAGGATGGTAGACTAATGTCTTGGAGAACCATCCTGCTCCAGTCAGAACACAGGCTCCTTTTATACAAAACAAAACAAAACAAACAGGGGAGGGGGTGATTGGTTGTTGCAAACATCTTGCTGCAGGAATTCTTTGTTCTTGCAGCTGTCCACGTGGGTCAGGTCATGGTGTCCCTGTAAACCTCCAACAAAACAAAGGTTATTTTCCACTCTGCAACTTGTCTTTATATAAGTGCAGAAGTGTTAATATCCTTAAAGGTCAGAGCCTTGAGAAAAGGCTCTCCTGTTTACCAGACAGGCTAAAGGCAACACTCATTTACAAAAGGTGCAGAGCTAGCAAGAATAAACCTAGAAAACAGGGCACAGTGGTTAAAGCCAAAGGAACAGATCCAATGTAGAGTCAGATTTGTTCTCCTCTATTACAGTGGGAAGAAGCTGAGCTGGTTGAATAAGAGTTTCCTTGTAAGAGGGGAGAGGGAAAGCAGGAGGGGCGGGGAGGACAGAGAAAGCTGATGACAGTCTCAAGCCCCAAAGATGGAAAATATGGTCACAACAAATGGAGAAAAACCTAACATCATATCAAATTCAGACTTTTGCTTCTAGTTATTTTAAAATGTCATAGTTTTGGTGTTAAGGTTGGACTTTGAGAGGCATTCTAAAGTCCTATAGCTAAACATTAAAAAAAAAAAACTTAAAAATATTTAACAACGCTAAAAATAGATGCGTCTGTGTCTCTGTGGTGCCTCTTAGAAGCCTGATTAAGCTGTCAGATGACATTACTTTCAAAAGTACAACTGCAATAAGATAATTGAATTATAAAGTGAATAATTCCGTAAGTCACTGCTCAGATAACCGGTAGTTTAGCAGTAATGGGAGTATTACTCGAAAGCAGTGTTGTTTGTCTGTTCTCTTAATGTCATTTGCTGCCTCTAATGAAGTCTGAGAATGAAATGAGCTGAAACTGTAAACCCATTTGCAGAAAAAACTAGACTAAGCTTATTTCTGCCCTTTTGAAGTCATGTGACTTTCACTGGTGATTAGGCTTCCCTTGGGAGATGATGCCAAAGACAAGGTTATCTGCAGTTTCTTCTTTGTGGGTTTTGTGAAAAAAGAGTTTTTTTGCTGAGCTGAGAATGTGAGAATATGATAAAGAAACCAACAAGTGCTTAGTTGACCAGAACCTTATGAAAGCAAGTAGGCAAGAGTAAAATTCCAGATAAGCCCACAGAAGAAGAAAAATTTTTATTAAAATATATTCTAGTATCAGTCTGTGATCTCACCCCCGCTTTCCTGAGTGACCAGATTGCTGCCCCTGGTCTTAAAAGGGTAGGGAGGTCATTGGGAAAGTGAAACCAGATGGCATTGTGGAGACCAAGCTAAGTGATAAAATTGAGTTAATGGTAAATTATAAGGTAATGCTCTGAAAAACCATTGAAATAAACAAGAAGCAGGGAAGCAGTTATTCTGCATAACCGAAACCATTCCGGCCCTCCTAAAAATGCAACCTATCAGACCACTGGATGTTTGGGGTTAAATTATAAGCATAGATTCCCTATAATAATTATCATCCTTACTCAGATGGACCTGGCTTTGATGCTTTGATGTGGCGTTTCCAGGAACAGGAAAGCAGACTGTCTTGTTTATGCCTGGTCAGCAATAAACATTGAAGAAAATTCTTTGCTTGTAAATCAGTTGTTTAGGGATAAAACATTATCAGGGACTATATTCTTCTCTTCCTTCCGATGTCTGAAAAATCTGTTAACTTTCTGTGGTAGCTTTTGTTCCAGCTCACTCCCAAGTGAGGCTGCCACGAATCCTCAAGGCATAAGGATAATGACCACTTGTCACTGAGCTTCTATGTGTCTGGAATTTTACAAAGCTTTAAATTGACTCTGCCTTTTAAAATCTAATATTCAGATATTAGATTTTTTTAAGTAACAGACCTAAAATTTGTCATTGCAAATTTTTAGCTAAACAAGTGTTTCCTATTAAAAAAAAAAAAAAAAAAAAACAAACAAAAAAAAACTACCCCATTTGGCAGTGTTTTAAATCTTTTGGTGGTATTTTTATTGTTGTTCTGCTGATTGTTTCTTCACAATCAACTAGGCCACAAGAGTCAACTAAATTAGTTTTGAAACAGGTTAATACATAGAACCAAAAAGTTGTTTCGTTAAAATATATAGATATAGTTATACACACATACATACACATGCACATATACATAATATGTGTTTATAACGTAGTAACAACTTTATAAATCAAGAAATATATTTAATCCCAAGAATTCCCCTTATAAACATAGACTAGAAAGCAAAGATCTACCCAGTAAGAACTAGCTATGTATTTTCTATGCATTCCTTCCTTGTTTACTTAACATTGTTGAATATGCAGATGATCGATGAGCCTTCCTTTGGGACACAGAGATGAATTCAACAATATCCCTGTTCTTGAGAAGCTCCCTCGAGAGCCAGAAAATAACTAAATTCTGGATTAAATGCTTTTGGCAGAAGTATGTGCCAAGGACAGTGGCAGCAGAAAAGAAGGGATCTGAGGTACTTTGGTGTTGAGTTAAAAGGAAAAAAAGTTCAGGAAAGTGTGACATAGAATGTGAACCGTGACTTGTGGTTAATGGTTCATAAATGTAGTGCATTCTCTGGAGACAGACTTTTTCCATTCAAACTCAGTTCTTATACATCCCAATGAGTTTGACCTTGAACAATTCCTTAACCTCTTGATTTTCTCATCTATCAAATGGTCCCACTAATAGTAACTACCTCATAGAGTTGTGGTGAAGATTAAACTGGAACATACCCTGACACTCATTTGGCATGCAGTATATCTTAGCAATAAATAGAACTAACTTGGAAGGCAGAGAAGGCATTCACTGGGAAAATAGGCACTTTATGGACAAGGAAGGTCATGTATGAAGCATCTCATTTCAGAAGTGACTGCACATGATTGTAATGCTTTGGGGTGTGTAAGGTGGAGAATGATAGGGGCTGAGAGAGAATAACAGGAGAGAGAGGCAAGGGGTCTCTGTGGGACGGCTCTATATCATGTGCAGAGAGGAACCATTAATTGGGGGCTGGAGAGTACTATAATCCACTCAGACTTGGTTTAGAAAGCCCATTCTAGCATCTGTGAGGAGGATGCTTTGAAGCAGGGGCTGCATTTTAGGCAGGGAAATATTGGGAAACATCGCAGGAGACGGGGTGATGCAATGTGAGAAAACAGAAGGGGGGTGAAAGGAGAAGCACTTAAGATGCAGAATCAATAGTCATCTTTGAACAAGTCAGTGGGGAAAAAGGAAGACATGGTGATCCTAAGTTTCCTGGACAATAACTTGTGATACATTCATCCAAGTATAAATTTACAGGAGAGGACCAGATCTCATAGGGGAAGATAATAATCTTTGGTTTTAGTATGGAGAACTTGGTGCCTTGAAGCCATCCAGCTTATGTTCAGTAGGGAGTCAGATATGAGGGTTAAAAGCTCAATAGAAAGTTCAGGGCTAAAGTTTTGCTCTTGTGCACTTTGAGGCAATGTCATGTGGCACAGATACATTTAAAGTTATTATATCTTCCGATGAATTGCTTCATATCATTCTGCAAGGTCCTTTTTTTAATGCTTCTTGTCTGAAAGTCTAGTGTTTCTGATTTAGTATGGTATCCCTAGCTTTCTTTCAGTATATGGTATATTTTTCAACCTCTCTATTTTCGACATTTCTCTACCCCAAAGAATTTATTTGGGTTTTGTTTGACTGTTTATTTTTCATTTGGAGAATTTACCATGTTTACATCTAATAAAATTACTAACATTATTGGATGTAAATAGACCACTGTATTATTTGTTTTCTGTTTGTCCCTTATGTTCAGAAGTTTAACTTTTTTTTGCCTTTTTTGAATTAAATGTTATTCTCTTTTAAAAGTCATTACTTATATATTCAGTTAGTCTTGGTTATTACCTTAGAGATTACAGTATTCATCCTTGACTCATTAGAATCTAATTTAAAACTAGTCCTTTTACCATATCATGATAAATGCAACATTTTAAATCCATTAACCCAATTCCTGTCTTTTGTGCTCTCAACATGAATTATTTCAACTCTACATGTCTTAAGCACATAAAACATTTTATTGTTTTATGCAACTAGTAATTCTGTATATTTACCATTTTTGTTGTCCTTTCCCCCTAAATTTCTATGGGTTCCATCTGGGATAAGTTTATTTCTTTTTGAAGAACTCGCTTTAGTGTGTTTTCATTTATTGCAATTCTTCTGGAAAAATGTTTTTTTTTTCTTCTTCTTTTGGTTTTTGCTTTTCTGAAAATGGCTTTATACTGTCTTTTGTGGGATTTTTCTTTGAATGTAGAATTCTAGTTTAGCAATTATTTTCTTTCAGCCCTTTCAGATGCTATTTCATTGTCATCTGTCTTCTGTCATCTTGGTTAGCATGTCATTATACAGTATTCTCTGTGCTCTCCGTACTTCGGGACCCCCTCACCATGGTCGTTCTGTTGTGGAATGTGGTTACTCTACAATGAGCTATCACTGTGTGTGTGTGTGTGTGTGTGTGTGTGTGTGTGTGTGTGTGTTTGTGTGTGTGTTAGCCATTCTGATAGATACATATTAATATCTTATTGTGATTTTAATTTGCATTTCCTAATAGTAAATTTTGTCTTTTTTTTGGTCATATGTATATCTTCTTTGGTGAAATATATGTTCATAACTTTTGCCCATTTTCTAATTGGATTGTTTTTTCACTATTGGGTTTTGAGAGTTTTTTCTGTATTTTTTCAGGTTTGTGGTTTGCAAATATTTTCTCCTAGCTCATAACTTGCCTTTTCATCCTCTTAACAGGGCCTTTCCTAGAAGAAAAGTTTTTAATTTTGATAAAGTCTAATATATCAATTTCTCCTTTTATATACAGTGTTTTAATAATAAGACTAAGAACTATTTACCTATCCTGAAGTCTCAAAGATTTTCTGCTTTGATTTCTTCTTTAAGTTTTATGGTTTTACATTTTTCACTTACGTTTATGACCCATTTTGAACTCATCTGTGTTTAAGCTCTGAGGTTTAGGTTGAAGTTAATTTTTTTTGCCTCTGGATGTCCAATGTATTGAAAAGACTATCCTTCCTCCATTGAATTGCTTTTGCATCTTTGTAAATAATCACTTGGACATATTTGTGTGGACCTATTTCTGGGTTCTCTGTTATTTTCCATTCACCTTTTTGTCCAACTCTCCACCAGTATCACAAAATCTGGATTACTGTGCCTGTATAGTAAGAGGTGGGCTGATCGCTTCCAATTTGTTATTCTTTGTCAACGTTGTTTTAGCTATTCAAGAGCCCATACCTTTCCATGTAAATTTTAAAATAAGTTGTTTTGTGCGTCAACAGAAAAAAATCTTGCAGGGGTCTTGATAGGAACTGCAATTAAAAATATGCATCAATTTGAGAATAGTTGACATCTTTACTATGTTGGGTCTTCCAGTCCATGAATACATATGTCTCAACATTTATTTAGGTCTTTATTTCTTTCACCACTTTGCAATCTTCAGCACACAAATTCTGTATATTTTTCATTAAGTTAATACCTAAGTATTTCATTTTCTTTTGGATAATTGTATTTTTAACTTTGATTTTTCACAAATTCATTGTTAGTATGTAGAAATGTGAATGATTTTGTGTATTATTCTTAAATCCTCAGTTCTTGCTGAATTCACTTGTTAGTTTTAGGAATTTTTATGTAGATTCCTTGGGATTTTCCGATCTGCAAATAGTGACAATTTTATTTCTTCCTCTCCAGTCTGTATTTTTTTTTTTCTTGTCTATTATAATGGCAGGAGTTTCTAATACTTTGTTGAATAAGAGTGGTGAGAAAAAATGTCTTTGCCTTGGTCCTGATCCCAGGAGGAAAGCATTTAGTTTTTCACCATTAAGTATCATGTTAGCTATAGGTTTTTTAAATATGTGCTTTATCAAGTTGAGACTATTCCCCTCTATTCCTATTTTGCTGAGAATTTGTCATGAATCTGTGTTGGGTCTTGTCAATTCCTCTTCCTGTCTAAAGTGATGTGATTATATCATTTTGTTTAATAAATCATTTTTAAAATTTCAAGTTTGGTGGGAATGATTTTCATGAAATGCCCTGGGACTATTAATGCATACATAAAGTGTTTTCAGTAATACCAAAATAATGCAAAATAAATTAAAAGATAATGATAAAATTCTCCTTATCTTAAGTTCTCTATATATTTCATTGCTCTTTTACTTGTGATTATAGCTACTGATTAGCTGCTGAAATTACCTTTCTTTTAGTAAGTTACCTTTCTTTTAGTAAATTACCTTTCTTTTTTAGTAAACTACCTATCTTAGTTCTATGCTTCCCAAGTATTACCAAACTAAGTACATACTCTGAGTTAAATTAGGCTGGGTCTCAAATTTGGGTAACTAAAGTGAGTCAAATGGAATGAAATTACTAAAAAAAAAAACAAAACAAAACAAAAAAAACCCCACAACTAAGGTTACGAAAACCATTAAGATTTTTTTTCTTGCACAACATAAATATACTTAAAAGATGGTGCATGTTTAAGGTTAGGGTAAAATAATAAACCCAACTCACTTTTAGCTAAAAAGAAACATCTGAACTTTTAAAATGGATTCACTGCTTGAAGGCAGTTATAAACTGCAGCTTTGAAGAATCACAGTAAGTTTTATTCAAAGAAAGGATTATGGAGCTCCCATTTCCCTAAGGCACCCGCTTGAAATGCGTTCGCATTCTGTTTCCTGTGCTTCAGTGTTGCTTCCTTCAGCTATAGCTCAGAGCCCCAGCTCACTGAGGAACAGGAGAATGCCTGAAGGCAGGCTGATCACTACCTGACAGTACAGCTAGCCATCCACCATCTGTCCAAGTAGTGCTTGTCCAGAGATAGAGAGACATCGTATCCAGAAGACCTCAATAAAATGTCAGCCCCCTGTAATGTCAGCTGCAGAAATGTCCCTTCTCAAGGTAATTATTTAGGAGTGTATCTAGCTCCACTGAAGCCTTCAAGATGTTTTCTCTTTTTGATAATACAGCTATTTCTTAACTATCATATTTTTTTTTCTGGCTTGAACTTAACTCTGAAGTGGGATAATTGAAGGGAAATAATTTAGGAATCAGTTACTGATTTTTAATTAAGTAGATCTCAACTCAGATCTCACTGCTTACTATGGGTTTATATTTCCAGTATTTCTTTAGCCAAACCTTTGCATTCTCTGAAGAAATAGCTCTTTTGTAGGAGGTGTTTCTAATTTGGTTGGAAGGTTAGAGTGACATCTTTGTTTTCAGACACAGGGAGTGTCGTTACGGGGTGCTTCTGACACAACTTGACTGATGAAGTAGGTGCTGATGGATGGGAGTTCGCTGGATGGTAGAAAAATGTGTAGTAACAAGGAAGATGATGGATGTATGATGCTAAAGAACACATCAAGGTTAAGGTCATACACTAGCTTAAAAAAGGAGTTTAAAAATTTCAGTGTAAACAAATACATGCAACTATTTCACAGAATTCTCTCTCGTTTTTCCCATGTATCCTGCTGTTGTTGAAATACAGAAATAGTAATGTGGCAATAGCACTTTTTGGTAAAGAACCCTTTTTTGTTAATATTCATCTTTATATTTCCCTAAAGACCTATGCTAACTTTTCCATTTTGCCATATTAAGAGAAGCACAGAGCAGTGGTGCTACATTTAAATATTAATGTGGGAGAACCAGAACAATTATAACCATTTCCTGTACCCACAAACACCAAAAGATGTTTACTCGTATAATACTATATTTACTTCAATTATTTTACTATGTATTCATATAGTATTATATTTACTCATATATTATTCATACATAATACAAATTATATAATTCACTCATATAATATTATATTTACTTTTATTATTTGACTGTTTTGGCCAGGATTATCTGATGATAATTTTAGCTCTCTGTTTTCTGTGTTCTGTGGGTATATTTTATAAATTAAGCAACGTGCTCTATTACAGTGTGATAACTTAAAAACACTACTTGTGTATTTGTCAGCTATTGCCACAATAATGTTGCATAATAAACCATTCAGAATTTGGTGACATATACCTAGAGCATTATTTTTATTGCTTATGGGTCAGCAGGCTGGTTTGTCTGCCTGTTCCAAGTTGCAGGTTGACTATGCTTGACTCCACTGTTCAGTCCAGGTTCAGGTCAGCTCGGAATGAATCCACTTTCTCTTTCCCCAGTGGTTTCCTAAGATATGAGCTCTTGGTGGATCATAGGAGCACCAAAGTCTAAGCTGGAAAGCACAAGCACATTTAAGGCTTCCTCCTACTTTATGACCACTAAATATTCCATCGTCTAACACA
This sequence comes from Camelus dromedarius, assembly GCF_036321535.1. NCBI lineage: Eukaryota > Metazoa > Chordata > Mammalia > Artiodactyla > Camelidae > Camelus > Camelus dromedarius. Next base: position 15,426,474 of record NC_087461.1, read on the forward strand.
AGTCCTATGGCCAAACCTAACATCAAGTGGTCAGGAAAACATACTCTGTTCATTCTAGGACACTGCAAAGAGGGGGGCTGAAGAATGAAGAACATGCATCCTGCCCCTCAGCCTATGCCAGCACATACCAACAACGTATGGATTCTTGCTCTGGGGTGTCCTGAAGGCAGGATGTCTTACGACATTAGTACAGCAGCAGCAGTAGTAGTATTGAGCGATTGGTGTGTATAATGGTACTCACTCCAACACAGTGGCCATGCTGCCCTTGTTAACTTATTAGTAACCATTACTATGCAAGTGGTGGTAAAACATGTAGCTTGAATGTTTAAAAATAGCATTTACTCTTTGGAGCTGATGTAGTCATAGGATGAAGGTTAGTAGTACGGTTGCCCTGCATACAAACAAACCTACAATTCTGCACTGCCCCTTGCTACCTCCAGCCCAGCGCATGGCCGTGTCCCTGCTGCCTGGTCTCGTGTCCTCCAGTCCCATCCCCTTCTGTGTAAATGCGACCACCGGAGGCACTTTTACATCAGACCTGGTGAGAAAGTGCATTCATTCTGACCCTACCGTTCCTCTGGCCAAAACCTTTTCGAGTGGCTCCCCGCTATCCACAGAATAAAGGCTAACAGGTCAGATTCTATACATGTGAATTCTTGTCCACTGAGCCTTTGGTTGCAAGGCTGCACTGCTGACGCCAACTCTGTTTCCACATGGTCTTGTCCTGTTTATCCTCTGAGATGCAGATCCAGTGTCACCTCCTCCTTGGATGTTCTAGAGCCTCATAGCCTAAAGGAAACTCCCCCTTCTGAAGGCAAAACTCCCAAGGCTTTCTTTCCTTGCCTCTTTTATGGCACCTGTCATTTTCTAAAATGTATCATTGTTTATCTGTAACACGTCACTGCTATTGTGTTGCCAGTGGATGCAACTGGTGTTCCAGGTTCTTGTCCCATCCCAGAAATAATTCAGAGACAAGATGTAGTGGTTAAAAAAGTAAAGTGAGGGTTTATTAAAGGATGGATAGTACACTTTCAAGGGGAGAGTGGGCAGACTCAGATGAGCGGCTGCCCTGTGTTTCTTTAGCAAATTGGTTGCATAGGATGTAAAAATGAATGAGCAGAATATTCATTGGGGAAGGAAGGGTTTGGGGTCATATTCCTTGATTATCATCCCAACTCCACCTTCCCAGAGGAAGAAGGGACTTTTGTCCTTATTTAGTCTGGATCGAAAGTATCATGGCGTCAGTGCACGATGGGTACTTCTAATCTGCAAGGACAATTTTATTGAAATGAGGGCATAATGAGCAAAAGGTTACATTCGGACACTGGAAATTCCTGCCTTTCCTCACCTTTCTTTGTCGGTCTCCAGGCCACTCATCACCCCAAAAGGTGTGACCCCTTATCAGCCCAAAGGTTCCTGCTTTCCTTTCTCTGCCCAGGAACCCCTGGTGCTTACATGATGCATAGTTTCCTGCATTTGGCCTGTGCCCTCTCCTTTCTGCCCAATTCCTGCCATTTGGTCTGTGTCCCCCTTTCTCTGCTCATCTGCCTGCTCTAACAATTGGACCACCATTCATCTTTTCCCATTGCCTTACTAAACATATTTCCTTGACGAGTAAAGCAACATTTAATAGATAAATAAATTTCTCAATTCATTAACACCCTTAGAAATTGTTTTTCCCTGATTTTGAATGTAAGTAAACTTTCGTGATTTCCCTCAGTAAAAGTCAGTCCACCCGAGAGTAAAAGCTGTGAGAATGCCAGTTCTTTCTTTACTTTGCAGGCTTGATTCATGGGAGCAGAGTGATCAGCATTGCTCTGGTTTCAGAATCATTTCTTCCTAGATGCCATCTATGGATGCATCAGGGACTGGGCCTTCGATAGTGTTCTGACTCCAGGAAAGATCTGACTGTGCAAGTTATCTGTAGTTTTACCAGAGCTAGGAGCTATGACAGGGTAGCCTGACCTACTAAATAAAGCACATATACTGAAAAAACACTGCGCATGTGATAGCCCTTGCATCCCAGGTCAGCTGCCATTGTTTGCCGTTCCTGACAAGAGCCAAGTCCTAAATCGTAGTGCCCCCTAATGTCAAAAGCAATCCTTTCACTGCCAACAGAGTAAATAGAACAAAACAAGTAGATGGAAGGCCAGTGTCAGTGAAGTTTAACTTTGGAACCCATCATGATCCATCTTGGTGTAGAATGCAAGCTTTATGAATACTGTTTGGGACCCCTGCTTCGTCTCTATTCCTGTGAGGGCTGTTTTGAGCTTCATTCATCCTCCTGTGTTTCCTTCAAAATTGTCAGTAAAGTTCTTCTTGCTTTGATGCTCTCACATCATTTCAAAGGCATCAGCTTAGACAGTGGAGTGGAGGAAATGAAATCCTGTGTTCTGAGGAGTTTGGCCCATATTTTTTTTTATACTAGAGCATTGAGAATATTATTTATCTCTGTTTTGTATTTTTATTCTGAATTTCAGCATTTTCATTTCAAAGTAGATATTTTTCACCAATAAAGTGCCTCTTTTTCAGCTTTCCCTTATTTTTGGAAAAGAAAAAAAAATCATATACAGAGTGTAGTTCAATCTAAAGTGGGTTGCACTGTTAAAATGCTTCTCAGCCTTTCTCTACCAAACTATTTAAATAAAAGATAGATCAAGCGCCAGTTCTCTTGGGATGTGGGTAAATGCTTCTTATATTCAGTTTTCAATCCGATAGTGTTCATAATAAAAGCAGAAGATAAAATAAAATGTGTTCACGGTTTCCAGTGGTTTTGTTATGCAAAAGACTTTGTTTGGTGTAAAACTGGATTTTTCAAGGATAGAAAAAGCTTCAATATATCACATCAGGGGTTCTAAAAATGCATGTAGAACCATAGCTGGGTGCCCACTTTTCTAGGCAACTGGATGTGAGGGAGTAGAGACTGATGGGTTGGTGATTGAAGATGAGCAAAGTGACGAAGACGCTAAGGCAAGTGTCAGCATTACTTGCACAAGCTCACCCAAGCCCAGTGAACCATCCAATAACGTGCACCAAAGGGTGACAGAGGAAAGAAACTGTATGATCTTTACAACCCTCCACATAAAATTGGAGAGCCTTTTTCTTTGCTTTGCAGAGTGATGTGTCTTTGTTTTAACCCAGGGCCTCAGCAAGGATGTGGTGGTTATCTCACAGGCTCAAATTATACCTTGGCCTCTCCTGATTCTGATTTGAACGGAAGATATGACAAGAATTTAAATTGTGTCTGGTTCATCATCGCACCTGTAAACAAGCTAATCAAACTCACCTTCAACACGTTTGCTCTGGAGGCCGCCACTACTTTGCAGAGATGCATTTATGATTATGTAAAGGTAAGGCTACCACGTTTCCTAACAGCATCTTCTAATCCGGACCTTTACATGGTGTCCTCCAGGTCATCCCACACAGGAATCCCTGAGAGTTGTGAGGACCACTCACTTTTAAAATGAACTGTTCTTCAATGATGCCACACAGTGTTACAGATTCTCTATCTTCACATCAAACTAATCTCTAATATGAATGACTCAAAAATTTTTGTGTGGCTTTTGACATTGTCTTTAAGATTTGCTGTTCCTCCAAGCCTTGTCAAAAGCCGATCTGTGGGTAGATGGGTTGCATGGAACGAGATACTCAAAGGATCTTTGGCAAAGTCTAAAATAAATGACAATGTCTATACGCAAATAGTCACCCCTTACTTCGTCTATATTTTGAAGTTTGTATATTTACTTCTTACTTTTAGATGTGAAAAATATCTTAGTTCTGAAGTCCTCCTAGAAATCAATCTCAAAACTTTTCTATTCGATTTTTAAACGACTCTTCGAATAAACAACTGTTTGATTTTTAAATGATTCATATTGAATCATTGTATCTATCAGGCTATATGAATTCATATTAAAATACTGCATAGCATCTATCAATATATACTACTATACTCTTGGGGGAAACAAGAAATATGTATTTCTGCTCATGAGGAACTTGAATTTGATTCCCAAATTAAGGGATGGCATGTGCAGATTAACACTAGGCAGTTCAGGATAGTCGCTATTTAAGTGCTAAGTGATGCACTGGATCCAGGCTTGAGGCCATGTGCGAGTTGAAAAGGGAGAATGGTACGTGGTGATCTGCCGTGAGCGAGAAAGACTTCGTAGAGTGAGGAGACACTTACTTAAGTCAGGAGGGAGGGCGTTGTAGGCAAGGTGAACACAGAGAAAAAGGCACAGGAGTTAGGATGCCTGTTCTTAAAAAGGTGAAGAGGCTGCTTTATCAGAATAGAATATTGGTCAGGAGAAGCAAGAAACAAGATTGCCTTCGTGGAGAAACACCCAGATTACAAAGGGTGTTGAAAGTCGAACTAATGGATTTAGATTTTAGGCAGCTGGAAATAAGGAGTCATTGCAGGTTTTCCAACGAGTGATGTGAAGAGAGCAGTGTTTAAGGTGGAAGACTCTGGAATCAGCACTTTGGGTGGAGGGTCAGTGGGAGAATCTGGAGTTAGGACCCCAGGTAGAAGTGACTGTTAGGTAAGGAGGGTGCAAAGATGCTGGAGGTGACAGGCTTGGTGTAAGAGAAAATTTTGAGTTCAGAAATGATCTTAAATTTTAAAGAAATGGGTTTTTAAAGAAAGGGAAGGAAAAGTCTTAGACAAACTATACATTTGAGCACTTTATTATAGACTGTCTTATATTTTCACTGTGAAAAGCACCAGGCTGGGAAGATCAAAAGAATGTCAGTACTATTAGGAGGCAGCCGTGGTTAAGGTACTGGTTCAGTTCGGTGACAGAGGGCAGACAAGTGAAATTTCCCCGGGAGCACAGAATGGCCCGGAGCTCCAGCACAGAGCACAGTTCTTAAATCAGGAGAAATGTGCTTTCTTTGAAAGAGATGGCATGGAGCTTGAAAGCCAGGCTCCCACTCAACTCCAGGAAAGGGACAATGGGAGGCAGCTGGAGATTTCAAAAGGAGCAGGATGAGAAGCAGATGGGTAATGGGGGGAAAAAAACCTTATAAGCCAGGAATAGTGCAGCTATCACTGCAGTCAAGGGAGAAAAGTCTTTTACCAAGGATGGATGGTCAATACTATTAAATTGTAAATTAGAGGCCAAGAAAGGATAAGATAAAGAAAAAACTCATTAGATTGGATGACAACCATTTAAATAAAGTTTGGGCACAGAAGCCAGATCAAGGGGGAGTTTGTGAAAGACTACAGATAACAGGAGATGTCAATTCGGGTTGAATTCTTCTCTTCTGAAATGAGACCAAAATGGCCAGGGCAGCAGGAAGCTGATGTTCAGGGCCATTTGAGTGCCACCCTGATTTTACAGAAAGGTCATATGCTTTCGAGATGGGTAACGTGGACTCAAACCCAACTTTGCCACCCCACAATTTCCCTATCTCCCTGACTCCCCATCACTTCATCTGTTGAAAAACAAAATTCACATAATCATGCTTACCTTGCAAGGTTGTTTGGAGGATAATGTATGCTAGAGTGTTTGGCATCAGACATATAACTTACAAACAAATTTATTTCTTTTCCCCCTCTTTGTGTAATTCCTGATGGGCATGAAGGCTGTGGAAACTCCTTTTCTTAAAACATTAAAAAGAACTGATTTATAGGTACATTATTATAAATGTAAATTCCTGTGGGATGTTTAGGGTGTGGCCCTGCCAGAAGGAGGGCTGGTTAAATTTATTCTCAAGATCCATTCCTATGAATGTGATTTGATAATGTCATTAAAACAACTAGTAATTTTCTAAGTTTCTTCAAGTCATTTAGGGCAGAAATAGCAATCAAAAACAAGGACTTATTCTTTAGCTACAATATAAAGTGTCCTTTTGAGAAAAAGAAATTCTGTTGAGATCTACTTTTGTTTTCCTTCATGGGAAAGCAATTTCCCTCAACTGGGAACGTTTTCAGCTTGTACTAAACTGGCAAATCGCAGAACAGTTCTTGGAATGTGAGGCCTGCAGGTATCTTTATTAAAGAGATTCTCTGTGATAAATGGGGCATTTGATTCATTTTAGATTGCTTCCTAGATGTTATCATCAAATCACTTTTTAGAAAAGTTAATTTAATTCTGTAGGTAGACATACCAGTGAAAACGTGTCAATTCCATTATTCACTCGTAATTATATCACTGTTGTTTTTGAAGTGGCTGACCTGGAAAGTTATTAAGGGGACCACAGTAAATAGGGAGGTGTGTATTTCACTGAGGGGTTGCTGTTGAAACTGACATCACATTGTTCTGTGAAGAGTCACGGGACACAATTCTGTGCTGGGCATGGTGCCTGGTAATAAAGATGTGGAGAATCAAAGATAAGGGTTTCTCCCAGAGCTGGAAAGGGGATGACACTGATATGTGAGCATATAAATTACTATACAACATGGAAAAACCAATAAATGTGAACAACATAGGAAGTAGAGCAGAAGAGGGTGTGAGTGACGTCACTCTGGGGTTCAGAAAGGCTCACTAGATGGGGTGGCTGTGTTGCCGAGACCAAACCCGTTCTGCTCGCTGCACGACAGGCCAATAAATCAGGAGACAAGGCGTTGGGACAAGGACTAGTGACTTTATTCGGAAAGCTGGCAGACCGAGAGGATGGCAGACTAATGTCTTGGAGAACCATCCTACTCTAGTCAGAATACAGGCTCCTTTTACACAAAAAACAAGGGAGGGGGTGTGGTTTGGTTGTTGCAAACTTCTTGCTGCAGGCATTCTTTGTTCTCGCAGCCATCCACCTGGGCCAGGTCATGGTGTCCTTGTAAACCTCCAACAAAACAAAGGTTATTCTCTGGTTTGCAACTTGCCATCTCCACATAAGTGCAGAAGTGCTAACATTGTTAAAGGTCAGAGCCCCGGAGAATAGGCTGTCCTGTATATTTCAGGCTAAAGGCAACATTATTTCACAAAAGGTGCAGAGCTAGCAAGACTGAGCCTAGAAAGCAGGGCACCGTGGTCAGGATTAAAGGAACAGATCCAATATGGAGTCAGATTCATTCTCCTCTATTACAGCTGAGCTGGATTTTGAGAGGCTGGCTACCACAGAGAAGTGGGTAAGGAGGAGCTGCAGGCTGCCTGGTGTATGCCCAGCTTCTTAACATCAGTTTAAGTTAGCTCATTCCTCTGCGGAGAGCAGTAAACACAGAGAGGGCTCAGGACTGTGACCATAAGCGACATTCCTCTGCTGGGAAACATGGAACTTGAAGACGGGTGATGGCTCCTTCCTAAATTTCCCATCCAATCAAATTTCTCAACCCAATCAGGGCCCCTTGGCATAGCCACTGTTTTCTGATGATTCTTTGACCATCCGAAATGAAAGTCATCAATGCCATAGGCTAACTATATACATAATATCAATTTATTATTATGTTAAATGCAGTGAAAAGGAGAAAGAAGAAGAAAGTATATAAAATAGTGTGTATTTCAATATGCAAATGTTCTGACACAGCTATGCTAAGTCGTTTGGGGAATAGCCAGATTTTTCTTTTACGTGGAGTCACGGAGAAGGTACTTCAAATGAAAATGGTAGGTTCTGTCTGCAGCTTAAATGCCACTAGCAGCACCCAGCCATAATATAAATTTCCAAAGTGGTGGAATAACTCAAAAAAGTTCTAAACAAAACAAACCAGAGCCCTCCCTCAACTCACACAATAATTGCATTCTCAGAAACTGGGTGCATATTAACATGGGGCAAAAATACTTTTGTGTTTCTATCCAGCATGGGCTTGGGTTCTGAGATCCAACAATTATGAACAGTTTTATCACACAGAAGCCTGGCAGGACATTCCAGTGTTAGGTGGGACATAGGATAAACCCTCACTTTGCAGAATTTTGATGGGATTCTGCCCTGTGGCTTCTAAACACAAAATGCCAGGCATAGCCTCAAATCACCGTGATGATTTGAGGTCTACCCTCACTCTGACCTGCATTGCCAATGGATTGAATTCTCTCGTAGAACTTACTTTTCCTCTATTTTATGTATAATTCACACACACATTTAATTTTTGGTTCTCTCCCTCCCATTAGTTGGTTCGTGTCAAACCAGTGTCCTGAAGGCATGGAAAGTGCCTTATACATCCTTGTAAACCCAGGATCTAGCACAGAGGATTGGCACACAGTGCAGAGAAGAAAAACACTTGCTGATGTGAATGTAAAATCATAGAGGCAGCAGTGATTGTCATAAAATTCTAACTTGTTTACCAGAAAAAGTACATTACCTAAAACTTAGCAAGTCTATTCTTTTATAAAATGAGGTAGTGGATTAGATCGCTCAACTCTCCAGTTTCTTTTGGCTTTAACATTTTACGTAAATTGTACTAAAAGCATGTTTAAGCAGGAGAGACAGTGCCATCTAGTGGTACGTTTATTTTATGTTGATTTTGACATGACTGGTTTTAACCATTTGTATTTTGTATAGTCCCAGCATTTTAAAATAGTGTCAGCGGGCACAGCTGTGCTGAGGTTTATAACACACCATAGTTCTGTTATAAATTCAGTATTTGGATTCACACATGGATACTTGTTTTAGCAATGCAGTAGAGATTACTGAGATGGAAAACTTTGTTTTCTAGCAATGTGTCTGAGAGAAATCCAAGCTATTTCGAGAAATCCAAGCTATTTCAACTGGCATTTGTGGAAAGCTCCCAGGTCTGTGTCTGGGAATTGTTTTGGGTGCTGGCGACACTTCAGTGGTTAATCAAAATCTCCCCACCCGTGGGGCTTACGTACTTGATGGGTGAGAGACCAGAAGTAAATACAATTAATAAGATTTCATTCTGATTACAGTAAGGAAAAAGAACAGGAAGATATTGGGGGAGGGCACACTGGGTAGGGTTGAGCTCCCAGAGGAGGTGACACTGAGCTGAGACCCCCGCTGACAAGGAGGAGTCCGCTGTCCAAGGGCTGAGGAGAGAGAGCTCCTGGCAGGAGGAGCAGCGAGGAGGGAGGTGGAGGAGTTCCAGGAAGCAGGGGAGAGGAAGGGGGTAGACAACAGCACAGGCAGACCAGGTAGGGGCTTGCAGATCCCTGTGAAGAGTGTGCGTTGATTTTACTTCAGGTACAATGGGAATGCCCAGGGACGTTGTAGGCCAAGCAGGAGCGTAATCTGATTTAAGTTTGCAGACACTCAGGCAGCTTGGTGGAGAAGGCTCGGGGGAAACAGAGCTATTAGGAAATGTTACAACAATCAAGGTGAAGGACCGTGAAGGCTGCTGTGGAGATGGAGCCCCGGGCACAGATGTTGAAGGTGGAGAGGAACAGATGTGGGGTAGGGAGAGACAGAGGAGTTAAAGACAGCTGATGTTTGGGGCTTCAGCCAGTTATTGACACAAAGATGAGCCGGGGAGAACAGGTTTGGGCGGTAGGTAGTGGGAGAAAGGAAACAAGGCACTTATTTCTTCATTAGATATTCATGGAGTGCCTTTCATGCGCCAGACACTTCTGAAAATTGGGGACATAGTCAACAGAACAGGCAGCAACCTGTGCTTTCATGGAACTTGCATTCTCTTCGGGGGACCAGAAAATAATTTATATACATAGATACAGGGTGAAGAAGGCAATACATGCTTCGGGGGGAGAGTGAAGCAGGAAAGGAGAAAGGGAATGTTGGGAGAGTCTGCATGTTAAACAGGGAGGTCAAGGAAGGCTTTCCTGAGTCAGTGATATTTGAGTAGAGACCTAAAGGCATGTAGGGGAGTAAACAGGAGAACGGTCCAGGCAAAGGGAACAGCAGATGCAATGGCCAGGAAGCAGGAGTGCCTGGTTCACTTAGGGAGCAGAGCAAAGAAAGTGGAGACAATGAGAGACCAGATGGAAAAATTCAGGAGTGGGAGCAGGTTCGATTCAGCCTTGGAGGCCGTTGTAATGGCTTTGGCTTTTATACTGAGAGGACGGGAAGCAGTTAGGAAGGTTCTTAGCGGAGCAGTGACCTGGTCTGACTTACAGTTTAACTGTAGTCTCCAGCTGGCATGTTGAGGACAGACTCAGGAGGGATGAGAGCAGGATCAGGGGGCTCTGTGTGGAGGCTGTGGTGAGAATCAGCCAAGAGACCACAGCGGCTTGGACAAGGGTGGTAGGGAGAGCGGCGGTGAAGAGAGCAGTGGCATTGCTGGCTCTAATGACACATTAGTTTTTAAATTACCTTCCCAGTGAGAAAAAAAATGTTTTAGGCATCGTACCAGGTTTTTACTGAAAATCATTATCGTATAGTTGATTCAATACCAATTCTGCTCCTAAATGAAAACTGGCTCTAAGAACATCAGAGTAAGATTCTTAATCATGCACTGTTGTAACTTTATGTCCATTTTAGTATAAAATACTACTTCTTTGTGAATAATGGATAACCAATGGCCTGTTCTTCTTTTCAGTTATATGATGGGGACAGTGAAAATGCCAACTTGGCTGGAACATTTTGTGGTTCTACCGTGCCTGCTCCCTTTATCTCTTCTGGAAACTTCCTTACGGTTCAGTTTGTCAGTGACTTAACTTTAGAACGGGAAGGATTTAACGCTACCTATACCTTTGTGAACAGTGAGTAAACTGAGACATTTTTACATATTATGAAGCACACGTGTATTTATGCACTAAAAATAATGCCGTGCTTATATCTAAACTCAATGTTAATTACTAAACTCAATGTTAATTACATCTAAACTCATCAATTACTCAGCACCTTGTTAATTACTCTGTGTTTAATCCATGGTAGAAATTTGGTACAATTCTTTGTCAAGAATATGCACCATAAATCCTTCATAGAATGATATAAATAGAGCTCCTTTGGGCTGGAAGAGTAAGGAAGGCAGAATTTTAAATATTGTATGTGTGATGAGTTGCAAGTAAAATGTCTTATAAGTTGTTCTTTTTTCCCCCCGTCTCAGTGCCTTGTGGTGGAACATATAATGCAACTTGGACCCCCCAAAGTATTTCATCACCCAATTCAACAGACCCAGATGTCCCATTTTCCACCTGTACTTGGGTCATTGAAGCCCCTCCACATCAGCAGGTCGAGATAACTGTGTGGGCATTCCAGCTGCATTCCCAAGACTGTGACCAGAATTACTTAGAGTTTCAGGACCCACCAGAGGTAATAATGTAGGATGAATGACAAGTCACATCTATGACCTTTTCACCAGTATTTGCAAAACCCTTGAAGTAATGAGGGCATGATTAAATAAGTTCTCAAAGGTGCTTCCAGCCTAATGTGTTTTTCAGCCATATACTAAACCCTCTATTGGTAGGCGCTAAGAACCCTGAACTGTAGGTCATGCGCATAAGAAGCATCTGATGTCTTGATAAAAGTACATACCCCTGGGCACACCCTCAGAGACCAACTTCTCTACATAGAAATCCTTTACCTGAATTTTTGATGACCACCTCTGGTGTTTTGACACCAGAGCTCCATGGACCATGCCTGGAGAAATACTTCCCTAGTTAGTGCGGATCTGTGTGTAAGACGAATTGAAGGGAACAGTTAAGAAGCCATTTGGTACCAGTCTAATGGGGCTATATTTATGGTAATATAAGAGAGAAAAGCTGTTTTGGTGTTTTTTTGTTTTTTTTTTTTTTTTTGGTTGGTGTTTTTTTTTAAGTGATAGGTCTGAATTGCCCATGAGAAGATGTTGAGGAGACAGTTGACTATAAAAGTGTGACGTCGACAGAACGCCTGAAGATTTGGGCACCATCATCATATGAGTAGGTAGCTGAAATAGTGAGAGGGAAGAGATTGCTCAGAGAACACATGCAGAGTGAGGGCTCATGACCTGAGGATGATACCTCGTTGGGGGCAGCTGGGAATACCTTGACTATCTCTCTGCAATTTGAGGGGCAACTGATATACTCTGGTTCACTCCAAGAATGTCATGTTCAAATCCCCATGTACTGGCAATAATAGAGACTCCAGCCCATCACTGTCCATGTTCTTAAGGGTTGTCCTCATTACAAACCCAGGGTCCTCTGGTTTACACCTGCCTCTTGGTGGGGGCAGGGGGAATCCATTGTGGCCAGATTGGAGACCTCTCCAATGCGAAGAGGTCTGAGGAGTCCTGACTGCCTAGTAGACACAGGATTTGCTGAGTTTTGTGCAAAGCATAGACAGTGAGATACATCCTAGCCTCCAGGAGGGTCAAGGTGCTAGGTTGTCATCATTCCACTGGTAGTAGGTAGATTTCAGGATAAGATTCCTACTCCCCAGGGGTACCCTTCCCCCCAGGGAGGACTTAGGGCCACACAGAACAGGCTTTGGATAGAAACTCCCTGGATTTCCCATGGCTTCATGGAGCTGAGACAATGGGGACCAGGCCAGACTGCCCTCTGGTGCTGAAATGCTCCTTACAGGGCACAGAGCAGCTCTGGATCATAAAAGCAATGAGTTGGCCTCAAATCAGACCCAATATTTGTCATGAATACATTATGACCTTCCACTCAATTAATAAAGGAAAGGACAAAGGGCTTCAGCCTGGTAGGAAGGGAGGAAAGATAAGAAATTGATGACTGGGAGAAAGTGGAACTTTCCAGGTGTCCAGGAGTAGGAAGAGATCTCATTGGAGGATCTTGAGAGAGTAATGGGATGGAGGATTATAGATGCTGAAAAGATCTGTCCAGAGAGCTGGTGTTGGAAGAGGCCACTGCAGAGAGTAGAGCTGAAAGCCACTGGTGATCAGGAATGCAAACTTGGGATGCTTCATGGATTGTCTATAACAACACTGAAGTCTTCAAGGGTCAAGGCAGGAACTGGGGTACAGAAAATGACTGAGCTGAGACGCCACAAGTCTTTAATGAACGAAGGGAAGTGAGAATGATGAGGAGGGCCAGAGGGCATCTTGGGCCGGACGTAGAGGCCCTTAAGGAGAAATAGCTTTGATGCAGCAATGAACACTGCACTGAAGACCCTGGGGTACCCCTTCCCCTCCTGCCACCACCATCCAGACGCTGTGGATTGAGGGGTGTGGGAAGAGAGAAGTCTCCACTGAGAGACTTCTGGAGACTCTGGTTTCCCTCAAGGCCTCAGTGGAGAAGGGCTAAGGAGGTTTACGGGGGTGGAAGTAACAAAGCGGTGAAAGTTCAGAGGATACAGCAGACGAAGCTTGGAAAGGACCAGCAGTGGTGGAAAGAAGCACAGATCAACAGCAGGAGTGTGCAGGTGGGAGCAGGGAGGGGGCCTTTGGGTGGGCGCCCACAAACTACACGCATCAGAGGTGGGCCTGGGAGGGAGCGAGAGGCACAAACGTCTGAGCTTCGGTACCAGTTGCTTTGATGCAGGAACTGCCTGGCATTAGGCTGCGTTTCTCTAATCCCTTGAGACGAGAGGAGGACCGCCCTGGTTTTACAAAGGGGAACCAGGGACCTTGTTACAGGCCCTGGCTGCCTCTTGGGATTCACAGCAGAGCCAGAGCTCGGGCTGGGTTTGCTGAGCGAGGCCCGGAGCAGGGCTGGTTAGTCTCACTGAGTTCAGGACGAGCGCAGGGCCGTGGTGAGCTCGGATGGGCTGCACGTGCTCTGAGCCGTGGCACAGGCCTTGGACAGGAAGCGACCGGAGGGGAACAGGCGTCTGTCCCGTGGTTGCACCTCCCACTACTTGGAGAATGTGAAACGTGTCGTTTCCACGATGCATGGGATGTTGGGTTGCAGACTGTTTCAAACTCTAACTGGTTTCCCTGGCTGGCTGTTGAAGCCGCATTTTGATGTGCGGTTGACTTTCTGCTCTGGGCCTCTTCTCTTTTTAAATTCAGTCTCCTAGTTTTTGGCTCCCATTTCATTTCAGAGTCATGGAAATCCGGGAACTCGCTTCTGTGGCCGAAATGCGACAGCAGTACCCACGTTTTACTCCTCTGCCAGCACGACAATTGTCATTTTCAAATCAGAAGTTTTTAACAGAGACTCCAGAGTGGGTTTTACCTATCGGATTGCAGGTGAGCCCTGGTAGTTCATCTCTGACCCAGAACCACTGCCATCCTTACAGTCACGGCTAGAATTGACTCCTGTGAGTCAATTACAGTTTGTTAACATAAACCACACCCACATCGGGTTAGAAGCCCGGCTCAATTTAGCAAATGACTAACGCTGGCTTCTGAAGAGGTCAGGTGAGCAAAATACTAATTAGAATGTTTAGAATGGCAGCATCTTCTTCAAAGTTCATGTACGTAGTTAATTAAAAAAGAAGAACAGTTATTGTATTAATTATTCACTTAACCACATAGAAAAATCTCTATCTTAGGTTACTTTGGAAAAATGAAGGAGCCTTGAGAGTTCATTGATTCCTGTAACCGAGACGTTTACTTCCAGATACTTTTATGTAATGTTCATTTCAAGCTTGATTACAACCAAAGCTGCCTTTGATTAAAACAAACACATGAAAAACACTCTGGATATTTTTCCCCAAAATGGTCAAGGGCAGTCATTTACCAGGTCTGTCAGAAGAAAATTCCTCAAAGGATTTGAAGAAAAAATCCTCATGCAAAACTCTTAGAGGTGGAGGCTTAATGCTAAAAAAAAGTCTTCGTGTCGGTCAGCTCCACCTCAGTGTAATCAGAAAAGTGCGGAGAACACAGGAATGCTGGTCTTCAAAGGAGAGTTTTCATACTTCACACATCACAGGGTGGGGGTTTTATGCTAACGAGGCACCACGGTGCATGTGCGGTGCCCTGGGTCACTGAGCCCTTCACCTCACGTCTTGGGGTCCCAATAACCTCAAAGGTAAATGGAGAGGCTGGATTCGCCTTTTTCTGACATTTGTTCCCTTAAGGCTCTTTCTGAATTACCCCCGTCCAGATGGAAGAGCACTACATTTGGGGATGCCTACGTTAATTACGAGTACTTTATTTTCTTGCCTCTAAGATTGCAACCGAGAATATACGAAGGCCTTTGGCAATCTGAAGAGCCCTGGCTGGCCGGACGACTATGCCAGTAACGTGGACTGCACTGTGGTTCTCACAGTCCCCCAGAACCACACTGTTTCCCTCTTCTTTCACTCATTTGGCATCGAGGACTCGAGTGGATGCACACGGGACTTCTTGGAGGTAACATACAACTGAATAGCACGGCCACGAATTATTTAAAAGATGATGGATCCCTTAAGACCTTTCACCACCTTCTCCGCTAATGCGTCTCATGTCCCTTCCTCATTGTGTTAAATTATCCATTACTCTTTCATTTCCTAAGTAATTTACCAGCTGTCTTCTACGTCCAGACACTAGAAGTCCAACAGGGGACAAGACATAGTCAGGGTCCCCCGGAGGCTCAAAATCTGCTGAAAGACAGACAGGAAAGCATCACCTCCTGCTGATGAACAGAGACAGCATGGTTGGGGCACCTAATTCAGAGGGGACAGAAAAGGCTTCTTGAAGGAGCTAATGTGTGAGTTGAGACCAGAAGGACCAGAGGGAGGTCCAAGTGCAAAGCGGCTAATTTGGAGATGGAGGATGGCTGTGACTTGAAGAAGTGTGCTTGGAATAGAGATAAAAATGAAATTAAATGATACTTAATAGTTCACCTGATAGCCACAAGAAGTTTGGGGCATCTTCGATATTCTCTAAGGGGAGTGTTTCCTTGGCCATGTGTTCAGCAGAGGAAGGACTGCTCTATTCCTTTCTCCTAATCTGGATGAAGAAGCACCTTTGCTCTTTGCCTGTCTCCCCCACCCCCAACCCTGCAACACCCTCCACCCTGTTCCCCAAACACACTGGGAGAGAGCCCTCCTGTGCCTCGATCTCAGGGCCTGTAATTTGCCATGAAACCCCCAGAGTTCACTCCAGGGTCCTTTGCAGACTCTGTTGGAAACGTGTTCATTCTTAGGAAGTAAACTGAGGTGCAACAGAAGACTTGTAGGTACAAAGATGCTGAATTCGTCTGTGAATTGAATTTACACCTCAACCTTACCCAAGACTTTCTAAATCAGCTTTGTTTCATGTACATGCAAATCTTTGGTAAGGTTTCCCAAAAGTCTGTTTGCTCTGCTACACCTGTTAAGTTTTATCATCCTGGAATGCTCTCTCCTCTAGAATTAATCTAAGTCCTCTATGAAAGAATATTCTCAATGGATTGTGTAGTCAGAGGAAGCTCCTGCCTTTTTCTGGGGAAATTTTGCCATGGCAGGAGGCTGGGAGGAGATGGATGCAGCGGGGAGACAGTATTGTTTGCATCAATCACATTATTACACTCAGACCTACGTACCTCACCCACCGTGGAGGCTGAACAGTTATGTGAGGTGTAAAGCAGAAAGGGGAGGAGTCGGATGGGGGAAAGGGACAGCATGGTCCCGACAGCTCAGAGTCACTGTGCAGCTGGATGGTTCACATCCAGCCTGAGCTGACCCCTCATGGACTAGCATTAACTTTGCCATTTCCTCTGGATACCGGGGAGCAAGGGCTGGCTCTCCAGCACTGGGGGTGACAACTGCCCCCCCCCCCAGCTGCCCTCCCTTGTCCCATAGAAATGGGTCTGAAACTTCCTGTCCAATAAGCAAAGACAGGAAACTGCAACATAGTCCTGTAAAGTACGGCTGTGTCTGGTTTTTGGCAGGAAGATCCTGGCACAGGTTTATTGGCAGCCTCAGCATCCCATTCAGTTTAACAGTGATGATGGGATGGAAATTTCTTACTGAAGATTCCTATTACTACCACGCAAGGTCCTGGCTCTGGGTCCCATCTGGTATCTGCACTTGCCTTCACCTCCCCTTTCAGGGTCATCTAAAGCCCCAGAGATGCCCACTGCTCTTGTCCCATTCCTCCTGTGCAGAAAGAAGTGAGCATGAGACCTTAGCACATTCAGTGGGACTTAATGTCTCCCTCCTCCCAGAGCATCAGCTGGAAAGGGGACCTGGAGGAAAAAGACCCAGAGACCGAAAGCCAAGAAGGTCATGGGGGCAGGTTGGACCCCCAGCATTCCTGCATATGGTGGCCCTCTCTGTCTGCTGAAAGCCAACTGGTTACTCCATCCATGGCACGGCCACTTGGTTTAACCGCTTAGCAGAATAATCCAGAAAGCACCAGAAAGGCAATTTTTTTCTCCCCCTGGCTACTGCTACATAGACCGACAAGGAGTCTCTCCAGATCAACACAACCCAACAAGACTACCCACTGCGCCTCTGAAGAAGCTCTATGACTTGAGACAACTAGCAGTTAACCACTTGTTAAACGCTGGAATTATAAAGGGGATGGAGGCACTTCCAAGATTTGAAATACATGTATCAGTATAAAGTCAGCATCCATCCATGTGGAGCTGCTTCCAACTCTCCACTGCCTGGATAAGATGTCTTGAATATCCCTCAAGCATCCTCCTTGGTGTAGGGCTGGGTGTGGATGCATAGCAGGAGTCAGGCTTGAGGGCAAAACGGGGTTGAATTCACAGGGTGGCTACCCTCGCTCACACACTGCCTTGTCCTGTTTTCACCTGTCTACTCCATGCAGTGAACCAAAAAAAAAAAAATATATATATATATATATATATTCCTCTTCAAAATGTGTTTTTAAAATGTATCTAACAGTCAGAAATTTTATAGATTTATGGAGTTATGTCCTTTTTCCATATAAAAATTCCTTTTGCTTTGTACTTTATCATTCTTTGTACGTTGTAGTTTTTTTCATAACCCCTTTATAGCTGAGCAATTTTCAAGGAGGGGGAAAAATGTAAATGCAGTTTGAGGAATAAAGTAGGGCTGAATTGACTGGAAACAAAGCAAATTAATATTTTTCTCCCTCCGCCCTCTTTTAAAAATTCACTTTAATTACATTCTTCAAACTGTCTCCCCAAGAACAAAGGTAAAACTGATTGCCTACATACCACTCAGTTAGTTGGGTGTAGAAACGTGCTTTCATATTTTAATGACTGGAGATTAACAGATATTTCAGAATCCAAGTAGTATAAATGGTTTTTGATCTACAAATTGAATGCTTCTCTTCTTTGCAAGTGAAGGTGATTTCTGCATGTGTTCACCTTTCATTAAGTACCTAAAAAGACTAAGTTTTTTCCCAAAACAGTTGTCATTCCAGTCGCCTCACATCTTCACGTGTAAACCATCAATAAATCAGAGGAAAAGGCACGATATGTCTAATTAATGACTTGTTTTTGAAGGTAAGAAATGGGAGTGAGAGCAGTTCACCGTTACTTGGCACATACTGTGGGACTCTGCTGCCAAATCCCATTTTCTCCAGAAGTCGTGAGCTGTACCTACGATTTAAGAGTGACGGGGCAACTTCTGGTCACGGATATGAAATTATCTGGACCTCGTCGGCTTCTGGTAAGACATCTGTGCTTTGTGAGGGAAGTAGTGCGGCCGAGAAAAACACACGGTGACCAACAGAAAAAGACAATTAAAGTGACCTGATCTTCCCCCTCATCTGTGTACTTGATTACTTTCTGTTAAAAATAGAGATTTTTTTTTTTATCTCCATGAAAATAGAGATTGACAAAAATTCTACTTTCATTCATCATTTCTGTAGGGAATATATACTTACATATAAAGCACAGGTAAGGTGTTAAGATTTTTAAATTCCTTTATAAGTTCTGATTTTGTCATATTTTTAATTTTTGGTTTGGTCATCAAGGTAGTTCTCTGAGAATTAAAACAAACAAAAACAAACAAGAAACTTGGCCCCAAAGCCAATTTCCGAGCAAATACTTGCGTATGCATAAGCAGCTGTGTTCCTCAGAGACCCTCTCATTTCTTGGCAGTCCCAGAGGTTAATGGCTTTTACAGGGCAGTAAGCACCTTCCTGAGTTTGTGGTTGGCTGACCAAATCAGTGAGGGAAATTTGAGTCATGTGAGTACATTTAACTCAAGAGAGGAAGGTAGATACCTTTATGAAATGTCCCTGAAAATATCTAAAAACATTCAAAATAAGAATGATTAAAAAAGGACTCATTTTTCTCCAGGAAGTGTGCATAGAGGGAACAGGGGAGGGGGGAAGGGGGAGGGAGGGACAGGAGTTTGAGATTAACAGATACACAGTACTATATATAAAATAGATAAACAACAAGGACCTACTGTAGGGCACGGAACTATACTCAATATCTTGTAATAACATATAATGGGAAAGAACTTGAAAAGAAAATATATATACATATGTATATGTATAACTGAATTGCTTTGCTGTACACCTGAAACTAACATTGTAAATCAATTATTCTTCTATAAAAAGTATGAATTAGGAAAACAAAAACAAAAAAAATAACCACCCTCACACCCTGAGGCCACTCTCCCTTCTGAGATGGACCACATTCTATGGAATGTGTATCTCTAAATAAACTTGTTTTCACTTAAAAAAAAAAAAGGACTCATTTCAAATATCCTGTTCTTCTAGAAAAGGATTCTATCAAGACAGTCATAGATAACAGTTTCTTGGCACCTGAAAAAGGGTAAAAGATGATCTCTCTGCCCTCATTTTACAGATAAGGAAATAAAACAAACTTAGCTGAGCTGCCCAAATGCACAGGTGGATTGTGGCAGAGGTAGGACCAAAACTCCAGTGCTCAGACACCCAAGCCAGCGCTTTCTAATTAATTCCCGCAATCTCCTCCTGTGTGCAGGAATCCTGGATCCCCGTGGCTGTCTGGTCTAAATAATGATAACCTTCCTGTACAAATTGTCAAACTGAACAAATTAACACCAGTATTTAAAGAGCTTTGGCTTTGCGTTAACGTCAGTCTTGGAACTGTCAGTTACAAGCCTGGTCAAGTCACTTTTATAACAAAGTAACTACTGTCAAAACCTAAAATAACACCCTCTCTTTCTTTGGTTCTGCCCCAGAATTTCACTTTTAATTCTACTTCACCCGCATCATTATCGTCGACTTATTGCCAGTGAAGAGAGCGCTACACCATCAAAAGTACCCAAATCAACTTTAATTGCTCTCTCCTACAGTTTCTTTATCAAGTTGTCAGTTTTCTCAGTGTGTTCTTAACCCACTATTTTCAAAGGACAGACCTGGAGGAAGTCTTCCCTAAGTCGTGATAGTCAGAGAAAGAAAGGATTGTCCGGTGCAGGTGGAGGTGGGGGTGGGGTGGGGGAGCAGGTGGAGAGGGAGTGGGCGGGAGGTGGCTCAAAGAAGGAACAAAAAAGGGTTTCTGCATCCAGTTTTCTTGCAGAGGGTCTCAGCACCTTAAGAAAATAACCACCTCATTGCCTGAAGCGCACTAAAGCACGCTGGATGGTTTATACCCCACTGAATCAAACTTCCTGCAACTGTTTCCTTGTAGGCTGTGGTGGGACTCTTTATGGAGACAGCGGCTCGGTCACCAGCCCTGGCTATCCAGGCACTTACCCAAATAACACTCACTGCGAATGGGCCATCATTGCTCCTGCTGGAAGGCTTGTCACCGTCAGCTATTACTTTGTCAGCATTGACGATCCTGGAGACTGTGTCCATAACTATCTCATCCTGTACGATGGACCCGATGCTAATTCTCCATCCTCTGGACCGTATTGTGGCTCAGTGAGTAAAACGAACTTTAAAAAATTCCCATTTGCTATTTGTAATAATAAAGTAGCTTAGTATCCACTTTTAAAGACAGACATACGAAATCAGAGAGCACAGTGCACTTTTATCAGTGTTTTCTGACTTTCCTTTTTATTTTGGGAGCACGAATGCCACCTAGTGGGCACTGCATCAAATTAACAGTAATAGTAAATTTGGCTGTGCATCGTAATCACCTATGCAGTTAATTAGCGTTGCGGACTTCCAGCCCCACTCAACCTACTGAATCAGAATTTCTGGGAGAGGATCTATGGCCTATGGCATGCTGCTTTTTGAAAGCTCCGTGGTGATGTCAATGCACTGCCCAGGGTTGAATATCCATGGTTATTTCTACGTGAATAGAACTACAGTCTTCCCTGGGTATCCACAGGGAATTGGTTCCAGGACCCCCTGTGGATACCAAATCCTAGGATTTCTCAAGTCCCTTATAAAAACTGGCCAAGGGCAACGAATACAGTCAGCCCTCTGTATCCGCCCCTTCTGTATCCGCAGTTCCGTATCTGTGGGATTCCGTGGTTGGTTGAATCCGTGACACAGAGGAACTTGCCCTTAGGGAGGGCAGACTATATAGAAAATTTGGATGCCTGGCTCCATTTCACTCACTTCTTTCTGAAAATTGTGGGAATTCTCTGAAGAAATACACAGGGTATTAACAGCTGGCCTGGGAACTAATGATCTTTTTTTTTTTTTTTTTTTTTTTCATAAATTTCAAGTGTATTGGAACTTCCCCAAAAGTTAAGTTCGAATTCTGACATTGACTCAGTATTGCTTGCATCTGCCCTCACTGCCCCCTCCTTTGTATGTGAGTAGATTGTCTACAGAGCTTTCATGTACGGGAGATGTGGCTACCGATAAGTCACTTGTTTCCTACTCCTCTGCTCTTTACTCATTTATGCCTTCTTAGCAAACTGAATTCTTAGAATTACATCTGCTGGAAATTTAGAGTTCTTAGAATATAACTTACAGTTTGTAAAACTGATAAAATGTTCTACTCGGAAGTATTAAAAATAGATACTTTTTTTTAAAACTCTGAGAATTCTTCTATATATTCTTCCAAACTTTTCTTTGAATATATTTGCAATATACACATATTTTATTCTGTTTTGTGGCTGTCATTAACATCTGATTATTAAAAACACTGATGTGTCATATTTAATCATCAGATGGTTTTCTGTTGCATGGGTGCAGCCTAACTTACTGAACAAAGCTTCTCTGGTTTATAGACAACATTTTAATAAACTCTCTGGTAGCTCTGCCCTTATACACAGAGCCAATAATTTGGGGAGAAATTTGGGTCCCCTCATCACTAGACATTGTATTATACTTATTCACAGGGGGCCACAGAAAAGAGAGCACAGTAAATGTGTCACGTGTCAGATGTAGACGCTGACGAGGTCTTAGTCATTTAGTTGAAATTTGCAAACATTTTCACAATGAAATGAAACCATTTTCACAACATCATTGTTTTTCATTATTTTATGTCTCTATGGCTTTTTTTTTTTTTTTTCAAACATGCAACCCCATTCAATACTGTGACAATCCTGTGAGGTGGAAAGAACAAAGAAAACCTGGACTGTGCAGATAAAAGAAAACTGAGGCACATTAAATTCAAGTCTGTAATAGAAATGTCAATTTTTTAAACTGCTGGCATTCACAATATTTGTTTTGCATTTTCTTTTCAAGTGTACTTGTTTTCTTTTTTAAAGATGCTATGGATTTCTTTAGTTTTGTTTTTGTTTTTTTGTTTTTAGCACTGAGGTCAGTGTGTTTACAGAGTGATGATGGAAGTCACTCCTTAGATTGCTAGTCATACAATACTTTGAAGATGTTTTCTTGTACAGTCATTGTCATCGTTCATGGGCACCACTCTCAGTAACAGAATCTGAACATCTGGAAACATGAAAGAATAAAAGAAAAAGCAAGTGAATCAAAGGAGACTTTAAAACTTCTGGCATCTGCTCATACTGTTTTCTCAACATAGAAGTAACAAGGAGAAATGTGGGAGCAGGTTGAAATGGAAGGAAAACGTGCATGCACTGGGGCAGTGTACAATATTGTGTGTACCCCGATATATCTCTTAGGAAAAAATATCCCTGTGCTTCACACACCTGAATAATTTACTAACTTAGAAAAAAGTCTGTTTTGTGATGACTCTTACGTAGGACTAATGCAGTTGGACCCAGCAGAATAGAGGGGCAGGGCCCTTGTCTGCAACCTTGACCCTGTGTGACAGCCTCAGCCTCCCGGACATTTCACTGACTTATTTGCTTCATAGTTCGTCTTCTCCCATTAAAAAGTAAGCTTCATGCAAGCAGGGCTTTTTGTACGTTTGGTTCATTTTTTTTATATCCTTAGTGCTAAAAATAATTCCTGTAACAGGGAAGTCTCTCAATAAATAGTTGTTAAATGAATGACTTGGAAATGAGAGAAAACAAAGACCCATCTCCCCACCACCCACCTCCAGCAGACACACACTGTTCCCCACAAAGGATGTGAAAAGAAATCCCCAAAGGAAACTACAGATGTTAAGAGGGGAAAGTAGTATACTTGACTCATACAATTGTTTTCTTTGCAAATACAAGTTGTATTTCCATCAGACAAATGAAAATGTCAGTAACAACTTGAATTGGAAATTCAACTTTTAGTGATGGTTTCATGGAGATGTAATTTGCATACCACAGAATTCATCTGCTTAAAGAGTAAAATTTAGTAAATTCGCGGAGTTGTGTAGCTGTTGTCCAATCAACTGGAAAACATTCTCGTTCCCCCAAAGAGAAACCCTGAATCCATTAGCAGTCACTTCCTCTCGCCCCTCAACCCCAACCCCCAGCCATATTCCTTTGTAAATTCTCTACATTAATTCTAGAAGTATGTGCAGGTTTACTGTAAATTCTAGAAAGCTGCTTTATGTTGTACTTTTAAAAAAAATTACACTTAATATTTCTAGAAAAATAATCAAATTTGTGAAATAGATAATTTGTTACTTCTCCCCCCCCCAACTTTAGGACACTGATATAGGTCCTTTTGTGGCCTCCTCCCATCGTGTCTTCATCAAATTTCATGCGGAGTATGCGGCGCGACCCTCAGCAATCCGCCTAACATGGGACAGCTGACCCCGACAGCCCGGGTCTGCTCGGCACTTTGGTTTGTCTGCAGGGGCTGGACCCGCAGACCTCACGTGGGATGGGATCCTGCCATCTGATCCGTTGAACCCCCTGCCTGTGCCCTGAGAAGAATGTGAACTTTTATGTTTTTCGTCAAAGCATATATGGAATCAATATTTGTATATATACC
This sequence comes from Camelus dromedarius, assembly GCF_036321535.1. Taxonomy (NCBI): domain Eukaryota; kingdom Metazoa; phylum Chordata; class Mammalia; order Artiodactyla; family Camelidae; genus Camelus; species Camelus dromedarius. The sequence continues at coordinate 15,450,250 of NC_087461.1, forward strand.
TTGTGAATGTAGAATGTAGCTTCTTTATTCTAATAGTTTGAGCTGAAATTTTCTAAAAACCCTTAAAGAGTCAGAAATGATTGCGGCACGTGCACTGTGTAAATTTCCAAAAGTTAATAAAATAGGAGTGCGATTTTCACTGCGAATGTCAAACTGGGGATAATAAACATTACTGAAAGGTAAACCATGATGCTGAATTCATTTTTTAACTCATTAAAATTTAGTCTTTCCCTGTGGGGTCCATATAAAATTGCAAGCTGAGTGTTTACATTTTGATGAAGTCTGTGAGTCCTTCAGGATGGGAACTCCGGAGCCAAGCTGCCTGTCTAGTTAACTTCCACACGTTTGGCTGTTGTCAAGTTCTAGTTTAACAACACATAGTTATACATAGTTAAGCGAAGCTTTTAGAAAGTTTTTTTTTTTCTGCCTTTAACAAAGAGCCATTAGGTTAAATATGCAAAGTTAAGTCTTATTAAGATCATGGGACCAAGTGAATGAAAGACATTATCAAATGTGTTACTTCCTCTTCCTCTACGACTCAAATGCCCAAGGAGGGATCTTGGCACAGAGTTCAGAGCCACATAAATGAGATGTTCTCACCTTAAAAATTCCTGCTTCCTTTAACTCTATGATGGATTGGTAAATTAACCCTACAGGTGACACCCTATGAGGAGAAGGGTTCATGCATTGAAGAGGCAGGCTGGAACCAAAACCCCCAAGATACAAGTTGGTCGGCGTAGACATAAGATCTAGCTCTTTCATCTAAAAATGAATCACAAAGATACAGAATATGGAGAAAGGTGTGCAATAACCCAGGAGCTAGGAATTTCAGCTAAAAGCAAGATTAACATACGCTGTAGAAGATGCTTTGTTCTGTGATTGCGTCGTTCAAGTAATGGTGTCTACAAGAGTCGTTTTCATTCAGGGAGACACACGATCCTAGGAGGTATATGAGAACTGAAAAAAAAAAAAAGCATCATCGATATTATGATGCTTTAAAATTGAAAACTTACAACAGGAAATAAGAATATCTTCTCTCATTCCATAGGCTGTAAGTAGAATCCAAAAAGCCATAATGTAAGATGAATGGGCTTGAGGGGTGGGTGAGGGGAGGTCTTACTTGGAAGGGAAGGGAGCCCAGGAGTGAGGGGAGCCAGGCTTCCGCACACTGTGACCTTTCTCCCCACTCCTTTTCTGTCTCCCTAAAGAACTGGACCTTAACAGGAAAGACAGAGCACCTGCCTTTTGGTCTTCAAGGTTAAGTTAGCCATCGTTGGCCAGAGTCACCCTCATCTGGCCTTCAGGATAGGATATCTCAGTGAGAGGACACCGCAGGCCAGGAATCTCCTGGCACCTCAGACATTCTCGGGAAGAATGTTGTAGGGGATGGATGGGGCAGGTGACAATTTGGCGGGGCTAGGAGATAATTTCCTATTAAATTTCAGTTCCACGTAATTGGAGGAATTTGTTAAAAATCGGTTACATTCACCAAACAAGTACTAACATCTTTCATTTTATTAAAAAAAAAATGAGAACTACCATCTATGTGACATGTGCTCTATGGCAGGCATCATTCTCACATCACTCACTGAAATGGAACACAAAGAACCTTCATCCCCATCTTACAGCTGAGCAAAATGAGGTACGATGGAAAAGTTACCTAAACTTGCGTGACACAGCTGAGATTTTAACCTCAGCAACCAACCAAGAGAGTGCCTCCCCTCCTGCCTGAAGGATTGAGTGTGACCTTTTTAAAATATGACAGTCCAACTTTTATCGTAGATCTAGTGACATTATTAAAAAAGACTGACACTGTTGTATGACCTAGAAAAAATTAGAATGCAATAGCTGTTGGTTTGGTGAAATCTTAGAGATGACACAGAGTCAAAAATAATGTTAATGGAAGAAAAATTTTAACTTACAGAGACCTCATGTCACTCCATGGCCATTAATTTAATGGGGAGATTACTGGAAGAAAAATGGTATGATAATTTTTGGAGATTTAATGAGAAATTTGCTTTTCAAATTTTAATGTGGTGACTTACTTCATATGTTTCTTAGTAGTTTGTTATAAATACAGGTTAGAGACTAAAAAGCATTTTTAAACGAATGAGTTATGTAATGATTTATGTGAATTGACCTGCTGTTCTCAGTCTGAAGTGCCACTTGTAGCCCATGCATCTTTCATGCTGTCTCTAACTGGCCCACCATGTGGGCTTGAAGGCAGGAATAGTACATCCCTCCATACTGAGGCATAAATTAAGTAAGCATGGTGTCCTTGGCAGTGATGCTGCAGAGGGGATTTAAGCTCTGATAAGTACTGACTTTTTCTTGCAGGACTGGCTACCTAATTTACCCAGTGCAAAAAGGAAAATGGAGGATCCCTTGTCTAAAAATTATTAAATATTCCAAACCAGTGACAGCAGAGCGTTAAACCAAGCATGGGCCCATCCCAGCCTGGAGCTTTGGGTCACTGTATGCACAGTCTGCATATCCAGGAAGCCAGGCCCGTTTTCATGCTATAAAAATCTGGAACTTAGGGACACACAGTTCATTAAGATTTGGTAAAAGTGAAAAGGAAGAGAGCAGATCATAAGGGAATGAAAACAAATCTCTGGAAAAGTGGAAGTGAAGGCAAGTGTGATGAAAATTAAACAGAAAGAAAACGTACCCCGAAATAAATTCAAGAGGGAAGTGCAGCAGAACTGGGAATTGATTTTCCATAGGTTATCTAGTTGTGGGGCTGGCAGGTGCAGTGTCAGGGGCTGAAACAGGATGTAACAACTGTATCCACTGATGCTCACATTTCCTTCTACTAGTTAAGGCAGCCTGGTGATCCCAGGTGGCCATAAAACTGGGTTCTAACCTCTGAAGGAATTTAACCAACAGCCCAGGGAAAATTTATGTTGACCAAGGAGAGAAACAAATTCACATCAACAACAGAAGAGGGACAAAATAACTACACCAGCTATCTAGAAAAATCAGCTTGGGCTTCATGCTTAAATACAAAATGATAGCCAGGAATCACCAGACAGAGGAAGAGTTACAGCTGCCTGAACGGACTAGATAAACTAACAAAAAAGGGACATGAGGAAACATAATTTAATAAACAGAAAAGAGGTTTAAAAACAGTTTATCCTCAGAAAGATTAGAGAAGAGTGTGCATTCATGAAACAAAAGCAGGGTATACTAAACAAGGAGGTCTAGGAAGTATATTTCATTAATAGCCAAAATAATTTTTAAAAATTTAATAGAGATCTGGAAAATAAAAGAGAAAATCTCTCAGAATTTAAGTTAAAGGGAAAAGAAGAAAGAAAGAAAGAAATGAAATGAAATATATGAGGGGGGGTGGGAAACAAAACTATGGAAAATCAGCCTGGGAGGCTGCCACCTGACTAACAAAATTTCCAGAAAGAATGATAAATCAGAGAGAATGCCTGGAAAGAAATTTCAAAGGAATAACAGAAAACAATCTCCAGAGAGGAAGAGAGAAATGAATCTTCCTCTGGAAAGGACCCAAAAGCACTAAACAGATTAAGTAAAAAAACACTACTCCCATCAGAGATACTATGGTGAAATTTCAGCATGATGAATCAAAGATCACAAACGCTTCCCAAGGGAAAACAATAGCTCCCTGCAAAGATTTGAGGAAACTGATACATTTATGGCCATCAACACAGGAAACACTAGTCGGTGGGAGTCTGCCACTGAGATTTAAGATACTGATTTTGAACCCAAAATTACACGCTAGTCAAATGATCAAAGGTGTGGGCAAAATAAAAACATCTTGAAACATTCAACAACTCAACAGTTGTGCCTCCTACACATTCTTTTAGAGAAAGTTACTTGAAGGGTATAGGTACTCCAGCTAAATGCCTATACAAGTGTCTGTTTAAAACCAGGAACAAAGTGAAAATAAATTATAACCTCTCAGCTGGAGGGCTAGAATCAATGTAAGAGCAGTAAGTTAGTAGATTCCAATAAAATCTTCAAGAAAAATTCAGTGGATTCCAACAGTGAGGAGTAATGAAAAGCTTAAGGTACAAGAAGAAAAAGAGAACAGTTTAAAATTCTAGTTAAAAAAAAAAAAAAAGAAAATTGTATAAGGAAATCATCATTCAATAGAAAGCAAACTAAACTATGACATAACTTTGTAGGATAAGAACAGATAAGTCACGTATTTATCTGGTGACTGCGACCTGGGGGCCAGGGATGTACAGACCACCAAGGAGTTCTTGCTTTGAGGAGCTCACAATATAGCGGGAGGCACAACTGTGAGGAAGGGACTCGGGGTAGCAACTTCCCATAAGTGGAACCACAAGGCAGCAGCACACAGAGAAAATTTACTTGAAGCTTCCCCGCGCCCCAGCTTGACCTACAAACCACTCCCTCGCAGCCGCTCCCAGAGCTCCCCGGCTTCCGCCCACAGGTCTCTGGCTTCGAGCTGCTCACTGAGCCTGAGCCAAACTAGTGCGCAGGCGCCGACTCCAGTCCAATCGGATTCTCCAAGCCGGGGTTGGGGGGGTGGATTCCAGAGGGATGGACTAACCTCTGGGGTGGGTGGAGTCTCGAGGCCGAATAGCAGACGTGATTGGCCAGCCGCGGGGTAGGCAGTCTCTTATGGGCGGAGCCTCGCCCTGAGCCACGTCTAGTGAACTGTTCTCCTAATTTGGGAAGGGTCGGGCGCGGGCGGGGCGTGCAGCTGCGAGCCGCACGGTGTGCGCCTGCGCTGTGCGCCGGGACAGGGCGTGTTCCTCGTTCGGTTGCCCGTTTTGCGCAGATCGAGTGCATCTCTCGCCGCGCGGTTTCGCTCTGCGGAAGCCTGTCGTTCTCGCGCCCTGTGAGGTGCTGCTCTCCGCAGTGAGTGTGCGTGAGTGGTACTGCACTTGCGTTTGCTTCTCTGCATGGCGGGAATGGTGCCTGGACCCTTGCCACTGCCCTGTCCCGCCCTCTCCATCCCCCTCCCTGCACCCGGACCCTGCCTGCTGCTGCCCACTTCCCAGGGCCGGGGGAAACCTGGAGAGTGCCAGCCCCGGGTTCTCTCACTTTTATCCCTGCAGCCTGCCGGCCGTCGCCCACGTGCTGTTTTGTTGTCGTTTGGTACAGATCATGTCCAAGTCTCTGAAAAAGTTGGTGGAGGAGAGCCGGGAGAAGAATCAGCCGGAAGTGGACATGAGTGACCGGGGCATCTCCAACATGCTGGATGTCAACGGCCTTTGTAAGTTCCCTGGAGGCCCTTTCCCTTGGAGGAGCTGGAGGGGCTTCTGAGTATAACAAGTAATTGAGACGTTACAGTGGTTTAAGTCCCACTTGTTGCTTGTAAACAGCACTTGTCAAGAGCTTAGCTGTCAGAATTTGTTCTGTCCCAGCTGGAAAACGGACAGGAGAGGCAGGATGAGAATCACACAGACTCTTGCTGCTGTACATCATCAGTTGTCCATGCTGAGTGATGGCATTGGGGTGGACTAAAGATTATTTCTGAATAATTTTTCTATTCCCTTAATATAGTCTTTGCCCTTTGAACAAATGTCACGCAAAAACTACATAAGTATTTTCGTGTCTGGAGTAAGTTAAACATTTCTTGACTTCTGTCTTTTTCTGGGTTTATTCTCCTAACTTCATTAAGGCTTTTATGTCCTCTTGTGCTACTGTGATGTCTTCCTAACTTTCCCTCTTGCCTTCAGTTTTACTGCCCCTGTACTTTTAGGCTCTGTATTGCTTTCAGTGTTATTTTCCTGTGGCACACATTTTATTGTAACTCTCTCCTTGAAATCAGGGGTGGCAAACTCAAATGCCTTCTGGGGCTGGTTGAGGATGGTCATGAGTTCCATAATAGGGATCCCATCTGAAGAGGGCAGCCGCTACGTCTGCTGTCAGAGCCAAATAATTGTCACTGGCCCATGTTTGCCAGACCTTTTTTTTTCTATGAAGCCAAGAATCCAGAATTTTATATGAAAATTCCTAACTTTTAGATACTGGCAACTAATTCCAACATGTTAGATGTGAATTCAAACCCATCTTCAGGCTGACTGTGGCTGAAGTTTGGACCTTCTCCCTTAAACATTTCTCCTGGGTGTCCATTAGCAATGGTAAGGCTCCAAGTTCATTAGGATGACATGTTCCTTTCTGAATCTGACCACAATCTACCTTTGCTCCTGTTCCTTCCATGCATCTGGTGTCCCCGCCATCCTGAACTGATAGTCCTTCCTGAACCAGGGCAGCCTTTCAGGTCTCTGTGCCTTTAGAAATATTGTTTCCTCTTCCTCCCTCTGCTTCACCCCAGATCCTGCTACTTACCTGCCAAAGTTCAGCTCACTTGTCACAGCCTTCACTGTGAAGCCATCTCTGTCTGTATCACGCTGACATAGTCACTTCCTCCTCCGTGAAGGTGGACACACCTTGCTTTGTGACTCCTGTTACACAGGACTGTGATGTGTTCTTAGTCTAAGCACCTCTCTTCCCCACTGGCCGGCTGGCAGCACTAAACCCGTGCAATATTCACAGGTACCTACCTTCTTTATGATCATGCCTGGAACAGAGCAGGTGCTCAAAAACGTTTGATGGATGAAGGAAAGAAGGATGGATTAGGCCAGCGAGTTGATGAGACCCAGACCAGGAGGTGACATGGGAGAAGGGGAGATGTCTAGGAGACCCCAAAAGATGATGCTTGTTGGGCACAGAGAGGGGAAAGTTACTGTGAATGCTTTGTTTGTGCCTGGGACGGAGCTTGGGATTGGTGCCGCTGATTCCTCTCTGCAAAGGCAAGGGGATGAGAGGCCATAGATGATGTGCATTTGGTAATCCTTAGGGAGACACCTGCCAGTTAGTTTCCCTTTTGTGCGAGTTAGCATCTCAGCCTCCTGGGAGCGTGTTGGCCTCTCTCAGCTGTGATGGCTTTTTGGTGGCAGTGAGAGAGCAGGTGTCTCTGGTACTGAATTGGCACTGAAGATCAGGATGTGTCCCTGCACTGCCTCTGCCCTGCGGGGGCCGTGGTGGTACCTCAGGGAACCTCAGGGACCATAGCTTTGAAGAGGATTCTTTGTGTAATATTTATAAGCAGGGAGACTGGCTTATTATAGTCCCTATTTCAGTTCAGTTGTGTTATCTCTTTGAAGCCTTGGCTTTCATTGGAAAAGAAAAGATAGCCACTTGCTTCCTGAAACAGGTGTTTCCGG